>NC_049901.1:11994684-12314836 GCF_001411555.2 Juglans regia | reverse complement strand
AATGTTAGGAATTGGGTACTTATCTTTTATTGTGTCCTTGTTGAGTGCACGGTAGTCCACACACATCCTCCAACTCCCATCCGCCTTTCGAACCAGTAAAACAGGGGAAGAGTATGGGCTTTGGCTTCCCCTAATAATTCCACTCTTGAGCATCTCTGCCACCAACTTCTCTATTTCTGTTTTTTGATAATATGGGTACCTGTAAGGCCTTACACACGTCGGTTTTGCTCCTTCTAACAACTCAATTTTATGGTCATGACTCTGGGAAGGAGGCAAGCCATTGGGTTCAGCAAAAACATCTTCAAATTTCTGAATAACTTGTTCCAGCATTGGTTCCTTGTGTTCCTGGATCTTCATCACAGATTCACCTATTAATTGCAACCAGATTCCTTTGACAGAACCTTTCTGTAAATTAGGAACATCTTCCACTACTTCCAAGGCTTCTCTTGGAGGTTGTAAACCCTGTAGTTGCACTTTTTTACCCCTGAAATCAAACTGCATAGTGAGGTCAGAAAAATTCCATAAGATTGATCCTAAACCTTGCAACCAATCTACTCCCAACACTACATCACAGCCTCCTAGAGTTAATAAATACAGATTAGCCATAGACTTTAAACTCTGTAATTGAATAGGAACTGCCCTACAGTGACCTTGGCAAGGAAGGCTATCCCCATTAGCCACTTTAACCGTCAGTTGGCTTCTCTCCACTGATAGTTTGGATTTCCTTGCTACATATGGATCCACAAAGCTGTGCGTGCTCCCTGTATCGATAAGGATCAGAACTTTCTGTTGATCAATAAAACCTTCTACCCTCATCGTCTTAGGTGATAATGACCCAGCCATGGCATGTAAGGAAATGCCAAGTAGTTCCCCCATCTCCATATTTCCTTCCTCCATCTCCTTTGGCTCAATAATGGCCAAGTTCCCCTCCTCATCTTCTATTTCTTCCTTCTCACTCAATTCGATCCCTTCCAACAAAAACAACTTGGGCTTATTACATTTATGACCTATGTGAAATTTCTCATCACAATAGTAACATAAACCCTTCTCCCTTCTTTCTTGCATTTGTATTGGGGTAATTCTTTTTATGGGCATCATTGGCTTTCTGTTTGGGTTAAAAGGAGCTTGTGGGATTCTGTTTTCAGGTCTAGTAGTTGGTGCTGGTAATCTGAAAATTGGTGGTGCTGGTGGAATTTTTGGCAGATTAATTTGAGTGGGTAGAAATGGGTTTTGGGTTCTGTTTGGGGCTGTCCTGCTTCTTCTAGCTACTTCCTCCTCTTGTAACTTTGCTAACCCAAATGCAGCTGAAATAGTATTGGGCTTAAGCATAGTCACCATAATTTTAAGATCATCCCTTAGACCACTAATAAAGGTACTAATACGAAATTCCTCCGTAAGTCCTTTAATTTTATTTGATAAAATCTCAAACTCAGTTTGGTATTCTTCTACCGTAGAGGTTTGTCTCAGCTTTGTAAAAGCCCCAATTGGATCCTCAAATATTGAAGGTCCAAATCTCACCCTAAGTGCTGTAGTAAACTCCTCCCAATTTCCCAAAGTATCCGAATCCCTTAGCCAAGAAAACCAAGACAAAGCTTTGCCTTCCATGTGAAAGAAGGCAATCTGAATTTTTTGGTCTTCAGGTGTATTGAAATATTCAAAAAACTGTTCAGCCTTAAGAATCCATTCCATAGGTTCTACCCCATCAAATTTAGGAAAATCTAATCTTATAGACCTAGCATGTATTCCTCCAGTTCCTTCAAATAATGGATTATTAAACTGACCTTTAGCATTGGATGGCCCAACTCCCGAGTTCTGATTAGTAATCCGTAGAGCTAATTGGTCATAGCTTGCTGCCAAGTTGTTAAGCTGCTGTAACACTGCTTCTAGCATACCTTTTTGTTTGGTTTGTTCTTCCCGCAGGTACCCTGCTTCAGTTGAGAGCAAAGATACTGCTTCCGATAATTGAGCTTGGCGTGTACCCTCAGCCATGGTGCAGGAACGCGGCTGCTGATACCACTGTTATGTATGGAGTGATAATCGATGTTTGTAATTCTGGAAATTAGTAGGCGATTCGAGGTGCCTGGCCTCCAATATTGTAAACACTATGTATCTGGAAAATTCATATCCTCATGCATTGATAACAGCCATATAAATAGCATTTTACATGACTTAAACAGATATGAAAACTAACCCAAAACAAATCCCAACAGATCCACTAAACCACGGACTCAAAACAGGAACAACTTCAACTGAACGGACTAATTCAACAACAGAAAATAAACCTGAAACAACGTGGCTCGTGGCCCTTGACTCACCCTACTGGACTTTAACTAACAATACCCACTCAAATTAATACTAAGGCCTCAGGCCCACAATAGGCCCGTAAGCCACAACCCGGCCCATGCACCCATTCAGACACCCAACCCTAAATTAGGGTTCCATCTCTTTTGGTCTCATAACAGACCTGATGTTTCACTGAATTTTGATGCTGATGGTCACCTCTACTTGCTCAATGGCACCGGCATATCAATAATGAACTTTACAACGGGAGATACAACAAAAGGTGTAATCTACCGTTTGACACTCGACCCTGACGGGATCTTGCGGCATTACTCGCACAACATGGATCAGAATGGTGTTTGGAATGTCACATGGTCAAATCCGAAAGACAAGTGTGACCCTAAGGGTCTCTGTGGCATCAATGCATTTTGCGATCAAGATGCTGGTTGCGAATGTCTACCCGGATTCAAACGTGTTAACAAAGACAGTTGGGCTTCAGGCTGTGAAAGAAATTTCGATTCTAAAAGTTGCAAAAGCAACGAAGCAGTTACTGGATATACCATGGAAACAGAGCTTCGTACCGAATGGCAAAATGATAGCTATTCTATCCTAAAATCTTCAACCCAAGACGCCTGTGGAGGAGCATGTTTGGGGGACTGTAACTGTGAAGCTGCGCTGTACAAAGACGGGGATTGCAGAAAACAAAGGCTTCCTTTGAAGTTTGTAAGAAGAAATCTGAGTGACTCAAGCGTAGCCCTCATCAAGGTAGGTACGTCTCCAATCTCTCCGGATCCAGGAGTGCCGAAAGAGAGCAAAAAGAAGAATCGAGTGGACATTCTGATTATTGGCGTTTCATTGCTTTCATTTGCATGCATTATCTTGGTAGTTCCTGGAATTGTAGTTTACAAATATCGTGTTTGGCTATATAGAAACATATCTAACGCTCTTTGATATTCCAAAACATATCTGACAAACAAGGAACAATTTGCCTTGAGTGAGAATGTTGCTCCAAAATCATTTAGTTATGGAGAACTTGAGATTTGTTTGAGGTGTCGTCGAATACAAAATCAAAACAACGAGTAGTCATTTGTTATCCAGAAAACAAGTAGCCGATGATTTCCAGGAAGTGCCCGAAAAAGGGGGATTTGGGCTTGTCTATAGAGGGGCAACCGGGCAATATGTAATGGCCCGAAGGTTCTGGCCGTCAAAAGACTTGTAATTGGTGCATCCAGTATGCTTTGTTTCTCTCTAACCATTGTTACAACTATCTGTATGCTCATTGCTTAATAGATGTTTTCCTTTCTTAATGTATTGTATGTTGGTACAAAGAGGGATATAAAAGAAGAAAATAGTGAATGAAAATAGTTTGTTCCGATATGCGTTTCAGTGTCACTTTTGTTAAAGGAAAAAATGATTCTGCCCACTCAAGTGTACCGCCCTAGTTGACCGCTGGTCAAATTTTTTTTATTTTTTTTTCTTAGTAATTAAGTAAGTAATTTTAAATGTATTAATATATATTTTTTATTTTTTAAAAATATTTAAATATATTAAAAAAATGTGAAAAAAAAAGAAAAAAAAAAAAAAAACCACTAGGTGGTACTTCCAGTGGCAAGAGTGGGGCGGCATAATAGCCAAACTCTTTCTTAAATTAATATTGGTCCCCCTAGTAACGGTGTGCACATAAGTTACTAGCGAATTGGCAACAAAGATATAACAAAGCCGAGTACAAGCATGTTTGTCTAATTGAGTTATGTATAAATGAAATTAGACTAGAATACCATCGAATTTTACTATTCAATCATGAAATTGAAATCTATTCTCTTGACAATAAGTAGATTCTAATAATTAGTTTTGAAGAAATGGAAAACTTTTGAGGGAGAGAATTTGGAATTTGGAATTTTGCTTTTGAGATTTTGAATTTTGAATTTTGAATTTTGAGATTTTGAATAGATGACAAAAGGATGCCCAACGAAAAGCTACGATCTTTCATTTTGCTATATTGGCATAGGGCTGATTCGAACCCCTTCCCTTTGAATCAACCCTTATGTTATGCATCTCGACCCGAAATATTATAACCCTAGGTATAATTTTATAAACGTTCGATAAATTCTCTCCTTTAAATAATTCATAACTTTCAAAATAAATCTCAAATAATTATTAATAATAAATATAATATATAATTATATTGAAAAAAATTTCCAACATATTTGTTAAGGACTACTTTTCATAGATGGGATGAGATGGGATGCCGTCGTGGCATACCGATCATGTAGATTTTCAAGCAAAGAACTACCTCATTTCAAACAAACTTATCCATCTATCATCTACATTTTCAATGAAAGATTTTTTTTTTTTTGTCATTATAATCTGTGACGTTATTCTAGACTTTCATGCATGTCGATCCTCGCCGGCCGCGTGCAACAGCTTTGAGTCACTACGGGGAGTTTTTAAGGGCAAGTTTTGCAGATGATTTGAAGTACATGTTTTCAAGCTTTTATGCTGACTAAATCAAGCTGGCACTGCTTGATTAACGTGTATCTTGGTTTACTCGAATAACTGATAGTGCCTACTGGTTGTTGCAACATTGTTTATTTGGGTGACTTAATAGCACAAAAAGCAGGTAAAGAAATACTAAGGTAAACTGGTTAATACCTTGCTTTTAAAATCCAAGAGCATCAACTTGAAGTACAGCGTCAAAACCACTCATTTACAGAACACAAATCCAAATAGAAATTATATGTATTAGTAGCTGTTGTAATTACAACTTAACTTGGTTGAGTGAATTGATATATATAATAAGTTATAACCAGATCAATACCAGGTAAAATATGAAAAGCGATGCTGTTTTTTCTAAGCAGTTGTTGTAAACAATTTAAAATGGATAGCATTAATGTAAACGGGCAGCAGATAGATGATCTTCCAATTCAGCCTCTCGTACTCTTAAATGTAACTAGCCAAGGTCATCAATGAGAGGCTCATGGACAGAAATCATGCACTTTGTACTCTTAGATGATCTTCCAATTCACCCCTCAACTCTTTTGAGATTTTTTTCCAAAGCACCGAAAGCATGCACTTTGTATACTTACTAGCCCCAACTAAGCAAGCCGCACATGCAAATATATTGACCCACTTCCGTTCAAAACTATTAGATCCATTAATTATACCTTTTCCTCTAAGGCATGACCATTGTGATCATCACGTAAAAGGGAAAGATATCGGCCTCAGGGCAATCTCCATCGTATGTTGCAAGGAGAATCTCCACGTGGGTGGGGGCCGAAGATCAGAGTCCACGATGGAATCCACTTCTACGCCTCTAACTGATAATAATGCACTACTACGTACTGAGAATGTGAGATGCAAGAATATAACATGAAACAAAATAATAACTAAACAAAATAATATTATGTGTTGGACATCGGCTGATACTCCATTCACACTTCCTATAAGTATGCCTTTTCCTATATCTAACAATGCATCTTCACATTCAGACCATTCTCATAACTCTCCTATTGACTTGAATTCTCATTCCACACCATCCTCCTTTTCAGAACCTTCCATACTAGCCTCTCCTATTATCACAGATCTCAACCATAGCTCTCAATTAGTTTTTGCACCTTTAGCAGAGTCTTCACCTGAATCTATACCAGATTTTTCACCTTCTCCCCCACCTCTACCTCAATCCTCTCATTCCATGCAAACTAGATCGAAAACTGGTTCCTTGCATCCTAAACAATTATCTGATTATAAGTTTTTCTCCTCTACATGCCATCCTTTGCATTCCTTTCATACTATTCTCCAAGAGGTTGAACCATCTTGTTACACTAAAGTTATTCGTGATTCATGATGGAGGGATGCTATGAGTCAAGAATTTTCAGCTTTGCAGCTCAATAACACCTGGACTCTGTGTCCACGACCATTAAACCACAATGTTATTCGAAGTAAGTGGGTGTTTAAAATAAAACAGAAGCAGGATGGCTCTATTGACAGGTTCAAGGCTAGGTTGGTTGCTAAGGGGTTTGAACAACAGAGTGGTATCGATTATAATGAGACTTTTAGTCCTGTTATTAAGCCTTCTACAATTCATGTGTTGCTTAGCTTAACAGTTCATTTTGATTGGCCAATTCATCAGCTGGACATCTCTAATGCATTTCTGCATGGTCTTCTTGGAGAAGTTGTATAAATGGAGCAGCCCCTAGGGTTTGTTGGAAAATCCTTTCTTGATTATGTTTACAAGCTACAGAAGGCTCTTTATGGTCTTAAACCAGCTCCACGAGCTGGGTTTATACTTCTATCAACTTTTCTGCTTGAGCTTGGTTTTACAGCATCTTTGGTAGACACTTCAAAATTTCTTTATCATCACAATCATGTTACACTTTATATCTTGATTTATGTGGATGATATTCTCATCTTTGGAACACATCCTGGCTATATAACATCCTTGATCAAGCAGCTTCAACATGAGTTTCCATTGAGAGACTTGGGTAGTCTTAGTTTTTTTCTTGGCATTCAAGCCACTCGGACCTGCTCTACTATTCATCTATGTCAAACCAAGTACATCTATGATCTTTTGAATCGAACTCAAATGTTTGATGCCAAACCAGCAAAGTCTCCATGTGCTTTTGGTTCTAAGTTATCCAAGTATGATGGCACATCATTGTCAGATCCTACTGAGTATTGACAAGTTGTTGGTGCTCTTCAATATTGTACTATCACTTGCCCTGAGATAACCTTTGATGTCAACCAACTTTGTCAACATATGCATGATCCTACAACAGCTCACTGGGCTGCAGCTAAACGAGTTCTCAGGCATTTAAAGGGTTCCATTGATCATGGTTTAATTTATACAAAAGGCTCACTGTGATTATCAGGTTACTGTGACTCTGATTGGGTGGGCAGCCCCGATGATCGTCCATCAACCTCTGGTCTGGCCAGTTTTCTTGGCCCTTGCCTCATTTCATGGAGTTCAAAGAAACAATCAGTTGTTTCTCGATCATCAACAGAAGGTGAATATCATTCCCTTCCACTCACAACTGCTGAACTTTTTTGGCTTCGTATGCTTTTTAAAGAGCTTAAGCTCCCACTTACATGAGTCCCTACTCTATGGTGTGATAATGTTAATGCTCTTGTTCTTGCTTCCAATCCGGTCTTTCATGCTCAGACTAAGCACATCTGATAAAAGGTGTTGAATGGTGATATCATGCTTAAATATATCTCCTCTGATGATCAAATTGCTGATATTTTGACTAAAGGACTTAGTTCTACTCAATTCTCTAGTTTGAAGTCCAAGCTAATGGTTGTTGCTCCTCCCATCAGCTTGAGGGGGGCTGTTAGTGTATCTACACAGGACTCTGTTCAAGATAATGATCCTATCTCCAATTCAAATGTAAAACCAGATTTACTCAAAGAAGATCAGCAAAG
This sequence comes from Juglans regia, assembly GCF_001411555.2. Classification (NCBI taxonomy): domain Eukaryota; kingdom Viridiplantae; phylum Streptophyta; class Magnoliopsida; order Fagales; family Juglandaceae; genus Juglans; species Juglans regia. Next base: position 12,307,138 of record NC_049901.1, on the reverse strand, counting down.
TCGATAACACTGGCTTATCTATTAGTTATGGCTTATCCATTAGTTGTATCTTTATTTGAAATTCAAATGTATTGTAACTTATCCGATCCTCCTCATTTGTACTTCTATAAATATATCAGTATACTTCTGGATTGGTATCTTGTCAAATCCTATTTTACTTCATTCTGTTATGTTCCCCTGCCATTCTGGTGCCAAGTACCCTCTTGTCCATCTGACACCCGTGAAGGTCCTTGTCTGGTCTGGCATTAAAAGCTTTGCCAATCCAAAGTCAGATATTTTCATGGTCCAAAACTCGTCCATTAAAATGTTTTGAGGCTTTATGTCACAATGAATAATTGAAGCATCACACTCTTCATGAAGGTAGAGGATCCCTTTTGCAACATCCTGCGCAATTTGTACTCTCTCATTCCAATATGGACGTTGCTGTGCTCTAAAGAGAAGATTTGCAAGGGAGCCATTACTCATTTATTCATAAACCAGAAGCCTTCTAGAGTCCTCAGCACAGTAACGCAGCAAACGTACCAAGTTCTTATGGTGGGTTCCCCCAATTGCTCGTGTTTATGCTTTGAACTCCTTTTCACCTTCTTCAATTAGCTTCTCCAATCTCTTTACTGCAACAAGTCTTTTGCCTTTGTATAGAGCCCTTTTGTAAACTGCACCAAACGGGCCATTTCCTATCTCTTCTTTGAAACCATCTGTTGCTCTTTTGAGCTCATTATATGAAAACAATCTTAGGGTGACCTCCTCTGTCAGCCCCAAGTTTCCATTCTCTAACAACCTTTTGTACCTTAAAAATCTACTTTTGAAAATGAAGAGGCCAGAGATTGCAAGGGCAATGCCTGAGAATACAGAAAAACAAAAGGCTAAAAGAAGAATCTTCATCATTGTTGTCTTTTTGAGTGGGACAACGAGTTTCTTGTTTGGGAGATTAGCCTGTTTTTCTTCATCATCGATGCTTCTCATACAATTTTTCAAGCATGCCTTGGACCCCTTTTTTGTGTCTCTTCTTACATATCTCAGTGGAAGAGCCTATTTCATACAAGACCCATCGTCAAAGAGTGTTGCCCCACAGTTGCAGTCTTCCAAACAAGACTGGTGACATTCTTCCTCTGACATCGATGCCTTAACATAAGGAAGATCCATTCTATCCATGGTCTCGATGCTATAAAAGTCTGAATTATCTTTTCCACCTCTACAACCTGCTTCCTAGAAGTTTCTCTGGCTGCCAAGAGATTTGTCATTCAGGTCTAAGAAATTGGTCCCAGGATGACAAACACAGTATGGTTTGTAGTAATTGAATGTGCAATAGCTGTTGACACCACAGAAGCCTTTCACGCACATTGGTTCTCTGGCACTCCCCATAACGTGGATGTGTTAATGAAGTTGCCACTTTCATCATAGAGGTAAGAATAAAGCTGGAAAACTCCATCGGAACCAAGGGTTGCACGGTAAATGGTATTAGTATTGCTGCTATGTCAGTTGGTGCTACCTGGATATCATCGAGAAACTACCTGTGAACCATTGTCGTCGAGGATAAGCATCTGAATATAATCCTCACCTTTATTATTGGGATAAAGGTAAACATTAGGACGGATGGGACCGGCAGTTTGTGAGCTCCAGTAAGCATCTTCATGTAGTGTCTCTATGGACCAACCAAATTCCAACCGCGAAGCGATCAATGCCTTGTTTATAAACCCCAAATGCAAATCGGCCCGAAGGAGAAAGCCATGAGTTGTTAGCTGTGGTGGGGATAGGAGCTTTTATTCATGACTAGGAGGGCAATGTCAAGGCCACACTTAGAATGACAAGGGACTTGTTCCCTGACCCTTTACGAGCAGAGGCAATAGCTGCTTTCCAGGCCATTTTATTTTGTGACTTGGGCTTTAGAAATATTATTTTGGAAGGAGATTCTTTGCAAGTAGTTCAGGGGCTCAAAAGTTCTGAAGAGATGGGAACTAGCACTAATATGATATTGGCAGATTCAAGATCTTTACTGGCTAATCTTGTGTTGGGGAAATCAACACAGCGGAAAAGTACACTCATGCATTCAATGACACCAAGAATTTAACGTGGTTCGGCAGCTGCCTACATCGACAGAAAGGAGCTTTACTAATAAACAGTGGAACACAAGAAAATATTACAGAGGAGGAGGATCACACTCTACTCAACTCAACTCTCTTCTTTTCTCTCAGAGCTCTCCCGGTTCTCTCTCTTTTCTTTTCTTATTGGGTGTATCTGAAGCTCTCGCCTGGAGCTTCAATTTATAGGCGCCTCAATGTATGAATGCATTTATTTGCATTCAATGTGTAACTACATTTGCAGTTACTTGTTGAGGGTTAAGCGCTGAGCAGTCATTGTTGGCTCCTGAGGGCATGGATTCAACATCTTGATACTTGGGCAGTGCAACATACTGATAGGAACAACAATAGAATTGTGCATGCTCTTGGAAAAGATGTTCTGGATTTACATAATTCTCTCATTGTACCGGAGGAAATTTCTCCTTGTATTCTTCCTCTTTTATAGAATCTTTGGAATAATACAATGTTGTTTATCAAAAAACGTTTCTTGAAAAAAAAAAAAAGGAAAAAACAAATCCATTTCGATGCGGTTTGGATAGTGAGATGAGATGAGATAATTTTATATGAAAGTTGAATAAAATATTGTTAGAATATTATTTTTTAATATTATTATTATTTTTAGATTTGAAAAAGTTGAATTATTTATTATATTTTGTATGAAAATTTGAGAAAGTTGTAATGATGAGATGAGATCATTGAGATAAAATGAAACACTTTTACTATCTAAACAGTCGGGGCCTTAGTCCATAAGAATCAATTCTTGAAATTCGACAAAGGATTTGAATGTATAAAATATCCTATTTATGTAAACATCAAATTAGAAAACCGATTGATACATTAACTCAAATCATAAATAAAATTTGAATCCGTCCACAAAATTTTACAAGCTATCTACGTGTTGAAGATCCCTCTAGCAGTTCACGAGAAGAGCTCAAAGGCAATGCCAAGGTCACTCTCGGTTTCTCGATGAGGCAATCGAGAGATGCATTCTGCTGCAACAGACACTTCCTCTCACGCGATGTTCCTTTTGCAATCGTCATTTCTCACTACAAGAAACATCGCCTTTCCCAGCGCCTAAACTCGCTGCTAATAATGCACAAAATCGCTGCAAATAAGTATTTGCAGCGATTTGTACTGCGTCGGCTGTCCGTCGTAGTTGTTGCGCCTTTTAAAAAATTCGCCAGCGAAATGAAAAATTCGTCGCGACCAATTTTTATTTGCAGCGATTGTTTCCCCCGCAAATATACTTAATTTCGCCGCAAATAATGATGATATTTCGCTCTTCTATCGCTGCGAAAAAGTATTTGCAGCACTTTAGATTGTTGCAAATATCCAAACAATCGCCGTAAATAGAGCATATTTTATTGCAGCGATTTTCTTAACGCTGCAAATCGTGGCCCCAAGCTTATTTGCGGCGACTTTTTTCGCCGCAAATCGCGGCCCCAAGCTTATTTGCGGCGACTTTAAGGCGCCGCAAAAAACCTCGTTATATGACTTTGTTTTTGGCGTCCAATTATGTTCGCCGCAAATGAATATTATTTTTTCGGCAACGAAGTTTTAATCGCCGCAAAAAGGGACACGCTGGTCTGATTGCTTTGGCGTCCTTGTTTTTTCGCCGCAAAAACATTTGATTAGGTCAATAGCGGCGAATTTTAAATCGCCGCAAATAGTTTTTTGATCCTATATTATGCAGTATACGTACAGAATGCAAAATTTGTAGTGGGTACCTAATTCCCTGCTCCAACTAATTCACAACATTACCAAATAGTACTTTAATCCAAGTCTTGTATGCATAAAATGTTGTACATTAATATAAATTCAAATTCTCATCCAATACATCATCAATACATCATACCCTTTAAGGTTACTATAAACTGGCATATGGTGCTTTAATGGAAGGCAATAAAGTCTTACAAATGGGAGCAGCTAATGCATGTCTCTTACAACTTTAAAGTACAGATCAAACATCCACAATCCAAGTGATACAAGTATAAACAAATATAAAAAATATGCTTGCTTGGGTGGTGTTCATCCGCAACTTTGAGATATCGATCGTTGATGATTTGCGATGACTTGTATATTGAGGGGCAAAGATCGATGAAAATGTCTGGAATAGGGTTATCGCCGCAAATTTTTACACTGCCTTCTACATTCGCTGCACAAAAGAAATATCCATAAAATGAAAACACTGCTATTAATATAAAAACAAATGGTGTACATGAACAAATAATGGGGCAATTAATAGGAAATCTGCAGTGGAGTACACTGCCTTCTACTTCATATAATTTTTTTAAAGCATAAAACTCACAATTTCTTGGTAGAAATTATGTAAAACCTATTAATACAATTGAAAACCAAAAGAGGAAAAGAAATCATGTACATGAACCATGATTTCTTTTCTACCTAGCTAGCTACCTAATAGTGGATTTTATTGTTAATCTAATTAACAAAGGTATTAAAATATTTGTTTATATATGTATTCAAGCTCCACATGATCTGTATTAGATCATGTGGTACATTATATTTGCATATACCACATGCATAAAAAAAAAAACTGGTATCAAATGTATATATGGCTAGCTCATGTTGACTTTGTACGTATTAGCTCTAGCAGCTAGATATATAGATATTTCAGCTAAACACGACATTCGTTCTCTACTGATCACAAGCTGCATGTTTTTTGTTTTTTTTTTTCAGTTTTTTTCTTTGTTTTGAATCTTTGTGAACCTAATCTCTCACTGCTGTTCTGGAAATTCTTGCACTTGTTCTGATTCATGTTGTGTATTAATTTTTTTCTATTTTCTAAGTTTTCCTTCGCCTAACTTTCCACCTTCCCAATCATAGAATTATCAAAACATATTTATAGCGTTTTCCATATTTATGATCAGTAGCTCAAAACATATGCATGTTTGTAATTTGTTGTTATATATATATATATATATATATATATATATATGGTGGTTTGCTGAAGCTAATTAAGAGGCTAGCTAGCTAGGGATGAGTGATCAATAATATTGAGCATCAAGCCCAAGATACTTGTTCGATTTTATATAGTCATTAGTCGCCCCCGGCCCTCAATCATCAGTAAGTAAATTTATGAAGCCCTAGATGCATGCAGGCCTAGATTTGAGTGAAATTATAAGTACCAGCTAATTAATCCTGCTCTTTATCATGTTTCAACGGCACTAGTACTACTGACTGCAAAAAAAGCTAGAACTCAAAACAAATTTGAGTTTAGATATTGAATATGCATGCTGATCTTGTTGTTGCAGTTTCATGATCATCAATGTGTCTGCATGTGGCAGTTTCTTTTAGAATTACAGACACTTGTTATTTGGGAGAGACGTTCATTACCTCAATGGGATCGATTAAGAGCCATTGCATTAATCAATGAATGTGAATGGCAAGTTATGATTTGATACTAAATTGCTTAGAACTTGTACCTCCAATCTATGATAATTAACTAGAATCCAGATCTACAAGCTACTTTTCTGTCAGTACGATCAGACGATTTCTGATGATATATATCAGATCAGTTTTATGTTCTGGGAGTTCATAAAGAAAGGAAATTGGAAAGGAAATTAGAATGAATTAAGAAGGAATGGATTAGACTAAACTAGTAGCTGGGAATCTTTTCCCCTCACATGCTTAAGATAGAAAATGGATTACCGGAAAAGTGTTATCATATTAGCATCATGCATTTTGTTATTTTTATAAGTTAAAGATTAAAGAAAGACATCTCATCCATTTATTTCCATTAATTAACTGGCCTCTAATGTTTCATTCCACAATTTCTTTTCTTCTAACAATGAAGGTGGATCAACTATCAAGCTGCTGAGAGTAATAAAAACTATCAAGCTCTACTCTAAAACAACTCAACATAACTAAATTGTACAAGAAACCAGACTACACTTAGTGTTTTTTTACCTGTCCAGAAGCCTCGTATGATTTGAAGTTACTTCATGCTTTTGAAGCCATTTCTCCATCACTTCTACGAACATCCTATTAAACATAAAGAAAGTTAAGTTTGACACCCAACCCCCTTTTACATCCATCATAAAGTTCCCAACTCTTGAAAACTATAACATAATTTTGTACACAAAGTTTGCAATCAAATGGACATATCAATACTCATCCCAGAGAAGGTTAAAATAGAAAAGGTACAAGTGTCCAAAGGATGTCTCATAATTCTACGAACTTAAACTTAAAAACACAACTCCAACAATACATATCAAGCTAACACAAATTGGCACCACCTTGCCTTTATATGTGCAGCCAGAATCTGCACATGGAGCCCAAAAACTGAAACAAATGTTTTGAGTTTCCTAGGACTCAAAATAGATGTTTCATAGGGAAGACAAACTGCTAATCAAATGTTAAAGAATCAATAATCATAAAAGTTTAAACTTTTATGAACTCAGCCCCTCAAGGTCTATCAAGTTAAGACACTAACCGAACATCAAAATGATTCATTTTCCATAATTGCATAATCCAGTTTGCAAAACCAAACTATGGTCAATGTACATAATGTTTAGAATATACGCATTCAAAAAGTAGAAACCATAGTAGAAGTAAATCGCATAGGGGAATGAAGACATCACCTGCTTGTAGCCCTTCCGTGAATTTGGGCAAGATGCTTTTGTCCAGTCAAGACATTTAGGACATCCGCAAAATATTACATGAAATCAAACTCCCATATATGATTAAAGATCGATGAAAATGAAAATGAAAATGAAAAACTCCCAAATGACAAGAATTATGTCACATTTATCTCATTATAAGGGAGTTTTCAACAACATTTTCCAGTATATTTGTGTGGCTGGTTTTTTACTTTTCTAATATAGTTAGTGGAGGGATCTTGACTTTAACATTACATTAGATTAATGGACCATTAATCTAATTTCAAATTCAAATTCTCTTTCCTATCTTTTTTCGCCTCCTCTATATTTCCTATATATATATATATATACATATATATATATATATATATATACCTTCCCACATTTATGCTGACTTATGTGAGACTCTAATTTTATATCTTTTCTATCTTTTTTTCTCCTCTTCTATATATATACCTATATATATACATATACCTACCCACATTTATGCTCTAGACTTAAAGTGATTTATTTTTACCTTGTGCACTAGAATTGGCAGGCAAAACCACCCTGTTTTGACAGGTTGTAGAAGGTCCCATTGGATAGACGTCAGCATAGAAACATGCAGTGCTTTGCAAGTACCCAAGAACCTTCTTTGTAGATTTCCATAAAATGTAGTAATAGCAAGAAGTTTAATGAGAGTGAAAAATTCATCCAAATTGATCATATATAGGAAATTCCTTTGCAATGTTATCTACAAAGTCATTGGCTTTATCTAAAGACAAGTACTATTTAAATGTTGCATACACTTGTTATGGTCGAATGGCACTATCCTTGATCTTTTGGGACGATAGGATTCAAGGTTGGACGTTCAAAACCCCCAAACCACTAGGCTTGTTGACCCTTAAAATACATACTAGAAAAACAAAAGCCACCATTTAAATGCTACCATGCATCCATCAACTTCAAGCTTATCCATATCAAGATTCACACAAGCCTATTTAGAAATTGCCTCAACCATTGAAGCCGAACCTGTATGGTTAAAGAAGTGATTTATAGTTGGTTGCACCTTCTCAGGATTTTCATGGCAGAAAATATCAATACATTTTAGTTGGGTTTCCAAAAGCTAAGAACATCAAAACAAAATATCCAAAAAGCTTGAGAAAGCAAAAACATGCTATTTTGGTTATCCCTAGAGTTGCTAGAGTCCAAAATACAAAAGAGATTCATATTAATTAATGCAATCACTTAGTGACTCACTATCTATAAGATATGATTAAGCCACCAAGTAAAAAGTACTTAATTTATTTTATTTGACTTTTATTGTTCTAAAGCTACATACTTAATTACCTCGTTTAATGGAGGATTTCACTCTTTTTCAAAATGAGGACGAGATGCTTGCATAAATCATGATTGTATGTAACATTATTTTTCCAATAATAATTAGTTGATAATGGTAAGAACAAAACTGGTATGGATGTTTTTACGTGTGATTACAATTATGAAAATAATAATCAAGATCCATTTCAAATATTACAAAATGATGTCTCATGATTAGTTTTACAGCAATAGATATATATATATATATATATATATATATATCTATTGCTCGATTCCCTCAAAATTTCGATATAAAAACACTATTTTCAACTATAAATCTCATAAAACAAATATTTAAAGCATTAGACCACAAACATCAATTTCAGCACAAAGGCTGAGAATATGTGATTTAAACAGGCCAAAACACTTTTATACAATCTCCTTGTTCTTTGTTTATGGGATAACAATTTTTTTTTCACCCTAAAATCAAGCACCACGTGTTTCCTCATGACTTTGCCTCTCCCAAGCTTACTTATATGAAGCAACAGATGCAACTTTGTGATTAGGTCCTGTGTGTGTGTGTGTATATATATAAATATATATATATAGAGAGAGAGAGAGAGAGAGTGAGAGAGGGTAGTGGGTTTGTAGTTGCTTCAGATATTTAATACTAAAACAATCCAAAATGCATTATCCAGCACAATATATTATTATATTGTATAAGGGAAAGGCCAGAAATACATCTATATGTATATTAATGGCATAGAAGATTTCATGAGAAAGGTGTGGGAGCATGCATAATGCAGGTCCAGTAATAGTACTACTCAGCTTTTCTGTGATTTTTTTTTATCAAATTTTTTTCCTTTCTGCAACACTAAGCAGACTGCAATTGAGTAAAATTGTCCCAACCACCAATATAAGTACTGGCTAGCTGGCTTGTGAATTGATTAAAGCTTGGTATGCTTGTAATCCATGGCACTTTTCTAATAATTTTGTGTAATTTTTATTGGTCTGTAATGGGTGGTGCAGGGAAGACAAACTGCTGCTGTGCATGCAGGGCCAAAAATTTATATAGGTCATCATTATATTTTGCATATATACACATCATATATGCTTTAATCAATTCACAAGCCAGCTAGCCAGTAAAATTCCCTATGGCTTCAGTATATACACATCATATATGCTTTAATCATATATGGATATATACACATCATATATGGATGGCTTTGCACAGAAATGGATATTCATGGGAAGAATAGACGGAATATATAATATGACGTACGTCCAAGCATAGTTATCTAGCTTTCTTACGTCTCAAATTCCCTATGGCTTCAGTATATATTAAGTGCTACTATATATATATATATATATCGATATATTTTTTTTTCCCATGTGTTCATGTCTAAGTACGTGATCAGCTCAGTACTGCTGATCATGATCATATATCCTAGTACTACTTGCATGAAAAATCACTTCTGATTTGATATGCTGTCCGAAGCAATAAGATCGATCGATATTACACCGCCTACTCCACTAGCCATTACTCCACCAGTTTATATGTAGTTCATCAAGATTTTGGAGTACTTTAATGTTAATGATCAAATATTAATTAAACAGTGAAATCATGTCATATATTATATATCTATTATCTAGTTCCTATTCAAACCCAAATAAGCTAGATATATAGGTTGTGAAGTGTTTATGCATGTCGATTGATCTGTGTCTGATCATGAACTTTATAAGCAATTATATATGTACATACATATATATATATATAGCTGATCAATATATATAATTTAAACTCATCAGTAAGAAATTACATACGGTGATCTTATAGTACTACTACTATCTAGCTAGGCCAGAAAAATATAGATTAGTTATGTAAATTATACAAGGGCCGGGTCGTTGATAATGAACCGATCGATCATAGACTAAAAGAAGGTGGTATATACGTAATTACACACATTAGATTATGGTTAGGTATATATATATGACTTTCTAGGGAATAACCTCATGGAGAGAAGATTTGCGAACGGGACGTCACATCGATGTCTACTAAAACCCTCATATATGATATATTATATATATATATATATATATACATTTATATAGCATCTACAGTTTGGGCAGTTGCCCAGCTTGTGCTTGATGTAGGGCAAAGAAAGTAAGTTTGCCCAGATTTCTTGGGTAGTACATCTTTTCACAATGATCTATATGTTTGATTTTCATGATCTATGGTGACCTTTCCATGAAATGAGTGCTATAAATATTGTTGGAGATTAGATGGGAGATAATATATATATAGGGTTTTTTTTTTTCAAATGCCAAAATCAATTTTGGAATTTAATAGAGTGCATTAGGAGAATATGTTCTAATTTAATGAGTGCTATCGAGGATTCTTATCTATTAGTATTTGTTTTTGCTTAATAGTTAAAGAAGTGTTTTTTAATGACTTGATAATATTTTTACTTTTAAAAATATTTAAGAGGTCTAAAAAAGAAATAGGCTGTTCGGGGAGACTTCTTAGTGGGTGTAGCATCACCCTGACTTTAGAAGTTCTAAAGGCAATATCTTCATTTGAGGGAAAAGGGAATACACTATAATTTTTGAATAGTTTGCAGTATGATTGTCTCAAATTAATATAATAGTTTGAGAGGTGATTTTAAATTTGATGATAGTTGGAGGAGGTTTTGTATATTTCTCCCATTCCGTTTCTTGATGGTGAAATAGTTCTGGAAATAGTTTACATATTTACAAGAGATAAAATTATATCTCAGTTGGGGAATATATTTGTAGGAAATAGTAAGATAAAATTTACAACAGATAAAGTTTACATATAATAGTTTGGAACTTCAAAGACAGTCGACTAAAACACAAACACAAACACAAACAATGCACCAGTGAAGGGTTGATGAATAAACCAATCAGAACTCAAAATCCATAAGCTACAGATCAACAAAAAAAAATTATCACTCAGAAACCAGAATGCATAAGCTAGAGATCAACAAATCCATTAAGACTTGACCACAATGTTCGACACACTCTTAATCAGTACCCACCAAAATGCATAATTTTTGCAATAAGTAGCTCATGCGAGGATGAAGGGGGAGAGCAATTTCTTAAAGGGAACCACTTACAAGTGTCGATGGACGATCTGGACCTCCGATACTGGCCCTCCCAAAACAATCACTCGGAAACGGACCGCGGGGAGGCACTGACTCCGCTGCTGCTTCAAGTCTGGAATGAGGGGCCTGGGATGAATTTTTGCTCCAGAATCGACGGGCGCGAACAGGGGCGAGAGAGCTCTGGCGTAGGCCAAAATGGGGACGAAGGAAATCGGGATTTGGGGGGAAATAGGGATTTGGGGGGAAGTCTGAAAATCGATATGGGTATTGGCGCGCGCGTTTACATTAAAATCAGATTCGAAGCGAACTTATGCGTCGGCAGAAGATTTTGGGATTTTGCGGCACGTTAATTCGCCGTAATTAACGTTAAAATCGCTATAAAATTAAGGATATTTTTTACGGCGACAATTTTCGCCGCAAAAAAGTATAAACTCGCCGCAAAAAAAGACAATTATTGGCACCGGTTGGAAGCCGCGTCGACCAAATGTATCGCCGTAAATAATGACTTATTGCGGCGACATTTATTGCAGCAGACCAAAAATCGCCGCAATAGAGCCATTTTCTTGTAGTGTCTCTTGTAGATCAGCTTCTTGAGATCATTCTGCTCTTCTTTCTTCAGGTCACCCATTACTTTAATAGCTTCTTTCATGGTACTCTCAATGTTTTGCTCAATTTGCGTAGCCAAAGCATCCTAATCAGGCATTTTCCCTAGATTTTGACAGATCATCGCCTTCAGATAAATTTATTGCCATTACATTTTGTTTAAATTCCTCAATTGCATTTTACGTGCCAAAACGTAATCATCAACAGAAACAAGTTAGAAATAAAGTTGATAATAACGATTTGTAAAATATAGTTTCATGCAGTACACATGAATTAATGTACAATTTAAAATTCATATAACGCGTTGATCATAATATATATTTATACCTCTAAATAAATGCTTTTAACATCCAAATTTTAAAAGTAACTTGTGCAAGGTATTTATGCATGCAATTCAATTTTATAATTTTAACGGGCAGCCTAATTTCAAAATAATTCTCTCGTTTGGATTGAAGATTTTCTCGAATACTTTCATAATCATTGACAAAATCTTTTCAAATGTATTTTTATTTTATTTTATTTTTTATAAAAGTGGCTGGATTCATTAGAAAGATGATCGGGAAGATATATAAGATGCGATCAAATTCTTTAGTGTCTTGTTCAAACTGTCTTGATTTTTATGTTTTTCTTTTATGAAAATGGAGGAAAATTATAAGATAAAACAATTTATTTTAGATATTTCTTTATTAATTTTTAAAAAGATATTCAAATTGAAACTGGAAAAAGTTAAAAAATAAAAAATAAAAAAACAGTTGAAAATCATTCGAGTCCAAACATGATTGAATCTTGCACCATTCAACAAGTGGCTGGATGTAATGACTCAAGTTGAGCTAGTCTTTGGATTACTGAGCTCGCATATCAAGTTGTTCGAATTTAAAAATTTTATTTAATATTTGTTCGAGCTTTGCTCGATTTAGCTATTTTTAGAATAAAATTTAATAAAAAAAATAAAAAAAATTTTAAATTTAATAGAATTTTTACAACTAAGTAAACCCTAATATATTGAATTATAAAATTGTAATATTTTGTAAATAATTAATATATAATCAGTTGATATTTATTCATAATAACCATATATTATATATCTATATAAATTACTAGCACAATACAAATAACAAAGTAGTATATATCAACATTTTATACAAGGCTCCTACATATTAGTATATGAAATATAAAATCTTATTTACTAATTATTGCACAAATTATAAAGCATAACTATAAAGTATATTCAATATATAGGCGTAAATAACTAGGTTACATATTATATATTTAATTATAAAATGTGCTATGTTTATATTATTAATTATCGATGTATGAATAAGTTTTAATCGAGTCGAACTACTATGTCCAGACGACATAAATGAGTCTTAGTCAAGTCGAGTCAGATATGTGTCATTTACTAATCGAGTGGATGTCTACTTTTAAGGGCAATTTTTTTTTCTCACAAGTCAAGTTCGATTCAAATTTACTCAAACAAATGTCAAGCATTCTATTGAACAGACTGATTTATTTACAACCTTACTTGTGTAGACTATTTCTCTACTATTCCCAGTCGCACATTAACCGTGAGCAATCGAGAAAGATGGAATCTAAAATGGTTGAAAAATTATCTCTATCATAATCTCAAAATAAATAAATATCATTACAAATTGTAACAGCACCCTTACAATTTTGTTAGGTTTAGCCGCCTGGTGGAAGACTGAGGTTGCATTTAAGTAACGAGGTAATTTTAGATATTTTGTAAATAATAATAATAAAATATTAAATAATAATAGAATATTAAATAATAATAAAAGATAATAAATATTAATAAAATAATAAATAATAAATAATAATAAAATATTCCACGCTCCAAACTAACCTGAGCAATCTAATTTATCGGTCAATAATGACATCCACGCAAGAATAGCAATAATGACATCCACCAGAGAAAGAAACACATTCAAACACACAAGACCCGTGGAAGCTGGCAAGACACTTCGCTCAATTCAAACATGGGAATGAAATGATCAGTGTCTGCTAGCGATTCTTTTTTGGGCTTTCTTTCTAAACGCTAAAGATCAAATTTTCCATAGTTTTGTTGTTCTTGAATTTATTTTATTTTTATTAGGTAAATAGTTTGGATGATAGGTGATTTGAGGTTGTGAGGCCATTTCCTATGGTTGTTCCACTATTTGTTTTCCTTGCTTTCAGGAATCTTCACGAATTGGCAATCATGTCTAATAAAGATTCGTGTTTGCCGCATGAGTTTGAAAAAATACTGTTAGATGGCATCTCATTTTGAAGTGGTCTTCATATTTAAAATGGTGCCTTAAGTTTGAACTTCAAATGTGCAGAGCTTGTAAAGCCACCAAAATACGTGTTCTTTTTTCAAGGACAACCAAGAGTCTCCTTCGAACCATCATCTTTCATTTGATCACATTGTGCGGGTTATAGGCTAGTGGTAATAATGACAAAGACGTTTTGGGGTCCTGAGTCCTGACAACGAAATTGAACACTGCATATAAGTGAAAGAGCAATGCTAGATACAGTCCCTATTTGGGGACTGCAATACAAGCATAGGTAATTTTATCTTTAATTTTTTTAAAAATTACAAAACTATCCCTCCTGAAATGATGATTTTTCTCATTTAATAAAGGGCCTGCACATGCAGTCCCTAAGTGGGGACTGCAAATAGAATTTCTCTAAGTGAAAATAATGCGTTGTGCACAAGATATTTTAGCACTTACAGCACTGTCAATGGGATATGTCAAATTTTTATTTCTGTATAATTTAATGAAAATAATCTAAAAACTACATCCAACGGATTATTTAATTTATCTATAATTTTTAATTGACAACAATTTTATCGCTATACCTAACGGTAACTATTTATAATTATAAAAAATAGATAAATTATTATATAGTATATTGTCAAAATTATTATATAAAATAAAAAAAATAAATTTTGATAATATATTTTAAATAATAGAATAAAAAATATATTGAAAGTTTCTCAAATGGTGGTGCTACAGCCCTCGCTGGGAGCTCCCGCTAGGGGCTGTAGTATTATTTAATATATATTTTGTTTAAATAATTTTTATATAGATTTTTTACTATTTTAAAATATTTTAAAAAAATAAAATAAATTTAAAATATTATTAAAAAAATATTTTTTAAATCAAAAAGTAAAAACTATATATTAAAAAATACTTTGTTAAAAAATTATAACTTCATGATTAAGAAAGTATTTTTTAATAATATTATGATTTTTTTTTAAATATTTAAAATGATCATACTACAGCCCCCGTTGGGGGCTCCTGTTGAGCTTAACATGTATTTTTTATGTGTAATTTTTTAATTTATTTTTTATATAAATTTTTTTTACACTTTTAAATATTTTTAAAAAATAAAATAAATTTAAAATATCATTAAAAAATATTTCTTTAATCAGAAAGTAAAAAAAAATCATTAAATATTAATTTTTATTCTATTTCTAATTAAGAAAATATTTTTAAATAATATTATAATTTTTATTTTATTTTTAAAAATATTTAAAAATATTAAAAATATTTATATAAAAAAAATTAAAAAAAACCATATAAAAAAATACCACATGCCCCAGCGAGAGCTCCAACGGGATAGCATTTTCCTTTTCTCAAAATGCCAAAAACAGGACAATCCTTCCACAGTCGGCTATGCTTTGTCTCGATCTTAATTTACAAGACTTTTTTCTCAGCGGGCCCCACAATCATGCACCATTTAACTAAGGCCTTGTGGGCTCTTATTTCTATAAATCCATGTCTGGTTCTCGGTGTGATCTTGATTCTTCCATCCCAAAACTCTCTCATATTATATGTATTACAAGTTTTACAGTATTTCCTGTCGCTACCTTTGATCAAAACGGACGTGTATCAATACAGATTTCAAAAGAGAAGGTACGGGTCATCAGCTTTCTTTTTTTCTTTTTTCTTTTTTATTCGACATCAACTTTCACTATTGTAAGCTTTCATTCTTTATGTTCTTTGCTTTTTTTTTTTTTTTTTTTCCATTCATGCATCTTCATATTCATTTTTATATTTACGTAATATCTCTTTAAATTAGCCTGCATTATATTATGTATATTTAAAATTTTGCATAACTATGAACAATATGATACGAACCCGAGTTTTTTTCAAATTTGAAGAAATAAGATTCACTCTCCAAACATTATTTTACTATTTTTTCTCTCTCTCTACCATTTGATCTTTCTCTCAACAACAGCGCAAACAAAGAAATTAATCAAAGATGACCTAAGAGCACTCTGATTGGATTAGCTAAAAACTAAATCTAATGAGAATTTAGCTATTGAACCATAAAATGTATCACATTGGAATAGCTATATTTAGAATATAGCTACAATAACTTCTAAAGTAATTTTCAAATTTGAAAGACACTGCTTATTCATCAAATCCATTTTATATTATTTGTTTTTCTCTCTTGAGGTCTCCATCAATATCTCTCTAGTTTCTATTTTTAACCCATAATTTAATTAGAATATGATTACTAATTAATATATAATATTATAAATAGTAAAATATGATAAAATATATAATTTCATAATTAAAAAAAATAAAATATTTTTGAAATTATTAATTAGTCATGAATAAATGGATAATCCAATGTAGAGATTTAATGTGAATTTGGCAAATAGCTATTCTAATGTAAAGACTTATGTGAATGTAATAGTTAAAAGTTAAATTCATCTTATATTTATAAAAAATATACTTTAACTTTAACTAATCCAATGAGAGTGCTATAACCAGATTGGTAATTGTTTATTTGAAGCATATCAACAAAAAATAATATGGTAATTGCTTATTTGAAGCATATCAAGAAAAACTAATTTTAGGAAAATAATAATAATAATAATTTATTATTATTTGGTTCAAAGATGCATAATTCAATAATTTTCTCGATATGCAAAATCAATCTTTAAAATATGTGATTTTTTATATTCATATAGAAAAATCATTGCTAATGTGAAAAATGCTTAGCGTTATAAATCTCATATAAAACATAAAACGACATGACCACATCTATGAATAGAACTTATAATGTCACAGTGAACCAGTTTCAAAGAAAAAATAAAGAAAATACTTATATAGACTTTTATTTATGTATAATTAATGGGTGTGTTCACTTGCATTTTGTGTACTTGGTGATTATTGATTTTTTATTTTTTTTTGGATTGATTGATTTAGAAAGGTAATTGATAAATATATTCTTATACGTGCTTTGATTTTATATATTAATATTTATTGATAAAATTGGATATATGAAATTTGTAATAATTACATATATAGAATTTCTATTTTTTAGCACTTGGTACTAATTGTAAAAACAAAAAAAGGTTTAATTAAAAAATAAAAATATTTTTTTATTATTTGGTTCAACGATGCATAATTCAATGTGGGAGTTTTCCTTATTATATAAAATCAATTTTAAAAGATGTAATTTTAAATATGCATGTAGAGAAACTAATGCTCGTGCTCTAATCCATGTAATATTTGGGTTCGAATTCACTTTGTTTATCCACGTAATTCTTCTAGAAATAAATCAAGAAAATCAGAAAACCTAAAAATTTCATTAGCAATTACAAACAATTTCGACATGAAATTGTAGACACGCCTCTATTTTAATAAGTGAAAATAGAGGCGTATTGCATTCTTTGATTGATGAACATTATTCTTTTTCTCCAATTTGAAAACACAGCTAGGGCAGAAAAACGTAAGAGGGAATAATTCTGAGGTGATGGCAACCATCTTGCTTCTTCTTCTCTTCTCAGCAATTTTCACTGCAGAAGCTCAACAGGCTGGGCAACCCGTTATCAGGCCAAGTTCTTTGTTAACACCTACAGGCACTGATGGTACCAACTCTTCATGGCTATCACATTCCGGTCTATATGCCTTTGGATTCTACAAGCAGGACAACGGCTATGCTGTCGGGATTTTTATTGCCGAGATTCCACAGAAGACTGTGGTCTGGACAGCCAACCGAGACGATCCTCCACTTCCCGCTGATGTTAAATTGAACTTCACAAGCGACGGACGACTAATTCTGCAATCGGCACACGAGACCAGGATCGCTAGTAGTCCCGAAGCTGCAGCAGCGGCATCGATGCTGGATTCGGGCAACTTTGTTCTCTATGACTCTGATTCAGTGTGGGTTATGGGTTAGTTAAGTCCAGCAGGTTCTTACGGACCAAGGGGTCCAACTTGTAATTGTTATGGAGCACGTTTTAAATTTAGTGTTTGTTAAGTGTTTGTTATTCAGTTCCTTATTTTCAGTCCGTAGGGTTAGTGGGTCAGTTGGTTTCGTGGGTCAGTTTATTATTTGACTAAGTCCATGTAAAACTCTATTTATATGGCAGTTATCAATGCATGATATATCACATTTTTCAGAATATTGTGTTTACACTTGTGGAGGCTAGGCACCTCGAATTGCCTACCCTATTTTCCTGAATTACAAATTACAAATTGACATCAAGCATAACAGATGATAGGTGATTTGACGGTGTGAGGCCATTTCCTATGGTTGTTTCACCATTTGTTTTCCTTGCTTTCATGAATCTTCACGAATTGGCAACCACGTCTAATAAAGATTCGTGTTTGCCGCATGAGTTTGGAAAAATACTGTTAGATGGCATCTCATTTTGAAGTGGTCTTCATATTTGAAATGGTGCCTTAACTTTGAACTTCAAATGTGCAGAGCCTGTAAAGCCACCAAAATACGTCATTCTTTTTTCAAGGACAACCAAGAGTCTCCTTTCGAACCATCATCTTTCATTTGATCACATTGTGCGGGTCATAGGCTAGTGGTAATACTGACAAAGACGTTTTGGGGTCCTGAGTCCTAACAACGAAATTGAACACTACTTTATCTCCTGTCTCTGGTGGAGCAGATAAGTGAAAATAATGCGTTGTGCACAAGATATTTTAGCACTTACAGCACTGTCAACGGGATATGTAAAATTTTTATTTCTGTATAATTTAAAGAAAATAATCTAAAAAATACATCCAATGGATTATTTAATTTATCTATAATTTTCAATTGACAACAATTTTATCGCTATATCTAACGGTAACTATTTAAAATTGTAAAAAATAGATAAATTAGTATATAGTATATTGTAAAAATTATTATATAAAATAAAAAAAATTAATTTTGATAATATATTTTAAATAATAGAATAAAGAATATGGTGGGGAGTTCTCAGGATGAGTTAGGATCCCAAACTCATCATTACAATTTTTTCAAATCTCAATATAAAATATAATAAACAATTCAAAATTTTCAAATATCAAAATAATAATAATATTAAAAAATAATATTCTAATAATATTTTTTCATCTCAATTTAACTCAATTCAACTCACTTCAACATCCAAACACAACAAAATGCCAGAAACAGGACAATCTATACAGGCGGCTATGCTTTGTCTCAATCTTAATTCACGAGACTTTTTTCCCAACAGGCCCCACAGTCACGCACCATTTCACTAAGGCCTTGTGTGCTCTTATTTCTATAAGAATAAGTCTACTTGCACTCGGCGTGGGAACCCCCCGCGTACCCGTCCCTCCACGTGGAAAAATTGAAACGGCACATTTTATGTTTAACCCAAACGACAGGTCCACTCACGAACAAAGCATGAAGGGGTCTTCTTCTCATCTTCTTCATCTACCCACGTGTAGTTGAACACAGGTTTGGTTCTTCTCATCTTCTTCTACCCATGTAGAAGATTGGGTGATTGTGGCGTTTTTTCACCCGCTTCACGCAAGAAACTTTTCTTCCTTTTTTTTGGAACGAAACAGACAGGGTTGATTTTAAAATCAGGTTTGAGTCAAATTTTGGTGACAATCCAACGGATCCATGATGTTGATGCTTGCTTTTCTCAAAGAGAGGTCGTGAACAGATAACAGATGCAACCTAACAGTCTCAAGAGCTTTTCTTTGGTTTCTCTTCACAATCTACTCTTACAATTTATATTATTATTTTTACTCACCAAAAATTGATAGAACTTAGTCCATGACCATTTCCATTTTCCCTTTTTGTGCACGGACAGAGAGAGATTGGCAGAGAGATCCCTGTTTTCCAGTTCTGTCCCTGAAGAATTTACAGTGGGAAAACACCCGGGTTCCATGCCACGAGTAGTCCCCTCCAGCTAAGGTAGTTGAAGAATTTGAAAGTTTTTCAATTCCCATACCCCTTTCTTTGGCGAGAAATTCTATTTGCAGTCCCCAAATGGGGACTGCATGTGCAAGCCCTTCATTAAATGAAACAAAGTATTATTTTGAGAAGGATATTATTGTAATTTAAAAATTTTTAAAGACAAAATTGACTATGCTTGCACATACAGTCCCCAAATGGGGACTGTATGTAGCATTGCTCTTCTTTGGCACACGTATAATGATACCCTTGAGAGGAGAGAGTCCAGATCTAAGAGTGTGAACTTGAGAGGAAAGAGCCCAGATCTTGAGAGGAGGAGAGGTTTGATCTTGAAGTTTTGAAGTAAGTCAAATACGGCAGAACGTGATTAGAGAGCAGAGATGGACTTATGAAGTCCTGGACTAGCGTGCAAAGTTGAGAAAATAAACTAAAAAAAAAAACTCAGAAATTATCCTTTTCTGAAATCGTTGTTTTTTTTTAATAATAATATCGGCTGACGAGCCGATTCCGCAAAAGGTACCCATCCTCGGGTACCTGTAGCAGAACTGTTTCTATAAATCCATGTATGGTTCTCGGTGTGATCTTCCATCCCCAAAGCACTCTCATATTATAGGTATTACAAGTTTTACTCTGTTTTTCCTGTCGCTACCGTCGATCAAAACCGACGTGTATCAATACAGATTTCAAAAGAGAAGGTACGGGTCATCAACTTTCACTATTGTAAGTTTCCTAATGACTTATACATCTTCATATTTATTTTTATATTTACATAATATCTCTTCAAATTAGCCTGTATTAGATTATATATTTTTAAAATTTTACATAGCTATAAACACTATGATACGAACCCATGTTTTTTCAAATTTAAAGAAATAATATTCAATCTCTAAATATTATTTTATTATTTTTTCTCTTTCCTACCTTTCGATCTTTCTCTCAATAACAACGCAAACAAAGAAACTAACCAAAGAGGACCTAACCAGATTGGTAATTACTTATTTAAAGCATATCAACAAAAAATAATTTGAAAATTGCTTATTTGAAGCATATCAAGAAAAAATAATTTTAGAAAAAAACAAATATTTTATTATTATTTAGTTTAAAAATGTATAATTCAATAGTTTATTTGATATGCAAAATTAATCTTTAAAATATGTGATTTTTTATATGCATATAGAAAAATCATTGCTAATGTGAAAAATGCTTAGCGTTATAAATCTCATATAAAACATAAAACGACATGACCACATCTATGAATAGAACTTATACTGTCGCATCTCAGCCATGTACAGTGAACCAGCTTCAAAGAAAAAATAAAGAAAATACTTATATAGACTTTTATTTATATATAATTATGGGGTGTGTTCACTTGCATTTTGTGTACTTAGTGATTATAGATTTTTTTTTTTTTTGGATTGATTGATTTAGAAAGTTAATTGATAAAAATATTCTTATACGTGCTTTGAATTTATATATTAATATTTATTGATAAAATTGATCATTTTGATATATGAAATTTGTATTTTTTAACACATGGTACTAATTATAAAATAAAAAATAAAAAAATAAAAAAATAAAAATTTAAGAAAAAAATAAAAATAAAAATAATAATTATTATTTGGTTCAACGATGCATAATTCAATATGAGAATTTTTCTTATCATGCAATCGGCACAATGCAGCAAGACCACGATCGCTAGTAGTACCGAAGCTGCAGCAACGACATCGATGCTGGATTCAGGCAACTTTGTTCTCTATGACTCTGATAACTCGACAATTTGGCGGAGTTTCGATCATCCAACTGACACCTTCTCACCAGGTCAGACGCTTACAACCGACAAAGTGTTGTTTTCCAGTCGTTCGGACACCGACCACTCAACAGGAATTTTTCGTCTCATAATGCAACAAGATGGCTAGCTGGCGATGTACCCGGTTGGAACCCCATTCACAATTGAGTATGGTTATGGGGGAGTTGGTGTTCCTGGAGAAGGAACTGATGTTTCACTAAATTTTCATACTGATGGTCACCTCTACTTGCTCAATGGCACTGGAATATATATAGTGAATATTACATAGGGAAGTCTAACAAAAGGTATAATCTACCGTTTGACAATTGACCCTGACGGCATCTCGTGACATTACTGGCACAATCTGGATCAGAATGGTGATTGGAAAGTCACATGGTCAAATCCGATCGATGTGTGTCTCCCTGGGGGTCTCTGTGGCATCAATGGATTTTGTGTTCTAAACGATCAAGATGCTGATTGCAAATGTCTTCCCGGATTCAAACGTGTTAACGAAGACAATTGGGCTTCAGGATGTGAAAGGAATTTTGATTCTAAAAGCTGCAAAAGCAATGAAGCAGTTTCCGGATATACCATGGAAGCAAAGCCTAATATCGTATGGGAAAATGCTAACTATTCTATCCAAATATCTCCAACCCAAGAAGAATGTGGAGAAGCATGTTTGAGGGACTGTAACTGTGAAGCTGCGTTGTACAAAGACGGAGAGTGTTGGAAATAAAGGCTTCCTTTGAGATTTGGAAGAAGAAAACTGGTTGACTCGAGCGTAGCCCTCATCAAGGTAGGTACGTCTTCACTCTCTACGGATCCAATTGTGCCGAAAGAAAGTAACAAGGAGGTTCGAGTGGACATCCTCGTTATTGGTGTTTCGTTGATTGCATTTGCATGCATTGTCTTGGCAGTTTCTGGATTTGTAGTTTGCAAATATCGTGTTCGGGCCAACAAAAACATATCTAACAATGAACAAGTTGGCTTGGGTGAGGATGTTACTCCAAAATCATATACTTATGCAGAGCTTGAGAAAGTGACTGATGGTTTCAAGAAAGAGCTTGGTAGAGGAGCCTTTGGGATTGTTTATAGAGGGGCAATATGGAATGGCAAGAAGATTGTGGCCGTCAAACGTCTAGACAAATTGTTGGCCGAGCGGGAAAGAGAGTCTCAGACGGAGGTGATAGTTATTGGGAAAACCCATCACAAAAACCTAGTCCGTTTACTCGGGCATTGCCATGATGGACTGAATAGGCTTTTGGTGTACGATTACATGTGCAACGGTTCACTTGCAGATATACTCTTCAAGCCATCAAAACAACGACCTTCTTGGGATAGAAGAATTGAAATTACTCGCAATATAGCAAAAGGAATTCTCTATCTCCACGAAGAGTGTGAGCAACAGATCATTCACTGCGACATAAAACCACATAACATTCTCATGGATGAGAACGAGTGTGCAAAACTTGCTGATTTCGGATTAGCGAAGTTGCTGAAACCAGACCAAACCAAAACATATACCGACATAAGAGGCACAAAGGGATATGTCGCACCAGAGTGGCATCGGAATCTGCCCGTGACAGTCAAAGTAGATGTGTATAGCTTTGGAATTGTGCTCTTGGAGATTATTTGTTGTCGAAGGAATACGGACTTTGATCTTCCTGAGGAAGAAGCACTCCTTGAAGAATGGGCATACCATTGCTTTGAGTGTGGTGAGCTGATCAAACTTTTGAATGATGAGGTGGTCGACAAGAAACAACTGGAAAGAATGGTTGAGGTAGCACTCTGGTGCATTCTAGATGAGCCGTCACTTCGTCCTCCAATGAAGAAGGTTCTACATATGTTGGAAGGGACTGTTGATATTCCAATCCCTCCCAGTCCAACATCTTTTCTCACTGCCCTCTAAATTGGTTTGAAATAATAATAAGTGCCCAGTTCGTTTTGTTGCTTAGAAGTGTATAAAGAAGATAAAAGATCTCCTGTTATTGGTGCAATAATTTCTTTTTCTTTCTAGCTGTAGTTCCAAATATATGTATTCCATTGCAACACTAGTGTTTTGGTTTCTTAATATATTGTATTCATACATCATACATGGGATGCAATGGTTTACCGACTACATTGATAGCAAACATGGGCATTGACTGAGTCACCGACTCACCACACTCAAAGCAGATCGAGCAGAACAAAGACAAACTGATTTGCAGTGAGTAGAAAACCAAAATTAGCAACAACTTGCTATGGCGTCAAAACCACTCATTTACTCAATTTCAAATTTGTAATCCTCACATTTCAAACAGTTTACAACAATTTCAAACTTTAATACTCTTCAACACCCTTCATTACACAAACAAGACTTGTATTTGATTAGATGATCGAAGACAGCTTGGAAGGAAGACTGTGTGGTAATAATGACTTGACTTTTTTGGGCTCCATATTTCTCGACAACGAAATTAAATACTACTTTATTACATAATTATAAAGGAAAAAAGGTAATAGAAATGATATGTACGTTGTGCAGAAGAGTATGTTAGTAATTACAGAAACATGTGGTTTGTTAACAGAGGAAAACAAAACCAAAAACAGGACAATCCTTCCACCGGCTGCTATGTATTCCTTCTTTGTTTTTATAAGACTTTTCCCTCCACAGTCACCATTTAACTCAGACCTATAAATTCAATGTCTGGTTCTTGTTTTACTGTTTTTCCTTTCCATGTCTTCAAAACGGACACGCGTTTCAATACAGATAGCTAAAGAGAAGGCACGGATCATCAACTTCCACTATTGTAAGTTTTCTGAAAAATTGAGTTGCTATTTTTTTCTTTTTTTATGCTCTTAGGGTTTATACGTTTCATACAAAACAAAATACAACACCACATCTATGCATAGCTCTTAATTAGAATTTAATTTATTTATTCCAAACTAAAAGCTTTTCTTTTCTCCCCTCATCCAGTTCCCATCTCAGAGCATTTTTGCAACAAAAAATAAATTTGACTTGTATTTTAAGGTTTTTGTCTGTGAAATCGGTAGGATTCCTTTCTAGGTTTTTGTAATATGATTTTGTTTTGTTTTTTTTTTTTTGGAAAAAAAATTATTGTGAGGAGTCTACCAAGTGTTAGAAGATATTTTTCCGAGAGATGAAATATTATTTTGGGGGTTTTAAACATGTTTATGTTGAAAATTGAAGAAAACTTCTTTACATGATGTCATCAAGAATGAAAAGGATTATAGTAACATGTGGTTCTTAAGCAATGGAAAACAAGAAACAAAAGCAGGACAACTCCACGAAACATGTGGTTTTCCACAACATTCATCACCCCTCACTCAATCCATGCGTGCTGCATTCTTTGACTTTTCTAATTGAAAGCAGATCCAGAGCAAGAAAAACGCAGTGAGAACAATTCCGTGACGATGGCAACCATCTGGCCTCTTCTTCTTCTTCTCTTCTCAGTAATTTCCACTTCAGAAGCTCAACAAGCTGAGCGATCCTTTGTCAGGGCAGGCTCTTTGTTAACACCTACGGGTACCAACTCATCATGGCTATCACGTTCCGGTCTATATGCCTTTGGGTTCTACGAGCAGGGCAACGGCTATGCTGTAGGAATATTTATTGCCGGGATCCGACAGAAGACTGTGGTCTGGACAGCCAACAGAGACAATCCTCCAGTTCCTGGTGATGTTAAATTGAACTTCACAAGCAATGGACGGCTGGTTCTGCAGACGGCACAAGGCATGGAGACGGGAATCGCCGGTAATACCGAAGGTGCAGCAGCGGCATCAATGTTGGATTCCGGCAACTTTGTTCTCTATAATTCAGATAACAGTACAATATGGCAGAGTTTCGACAAACCAACCGACACCTTCTTACCAGGTCAGAAACTCACAACCGATGAAGTGATGTTTCCCAGTTATTCGGCCGCCAACCAATCAACGGGCATATTTTGTCTCATAATGCAACAAGATGGATGGCTGGCGATGTACCCGGTTGGAACCCCATTCACAATTGAGTATGGTTATTGGGGAGCTGGTGTTTCTGGAGAAGGAACTGATGTGACACTGAATTTTGATGCTGATGGTCGCCTCTACTTGCTCAATGGCACCGGCATATCAATAGTGAACATTACAGCGGGAAATCCAACAAAAGGTGTAATCTACCGTTTGACACTTGACCCTGACGGGATCTTGCGTCATTACTCACACAACATGGATCAGAATGGTGTTTGGAATGTCACATGGTCAGGTCCAAAAGACGTGTGTGACCCTAAGGGTCTCTGTGGCATCAATGCATTTTGCGATCAAGATGCTGGTTGCGAATGTCTACCCGGATTCAAACGTGTTAACCAAGACAGTTGGGCTTCAGGCTGTGAAAGAAATTTCGATTCTAAAAGTTGCAAAAGCAACGAGGCAGTTACTGGATATACCATGGAAGCAGAGCTTCATACCGAATGGCATAATGATAGCTATTCTATCCTAACATCTTCAACCCAAGACGCCTGTGGAGAAGCATGTTTGGGGGACTGTAACTGTGAAGCTGCGCTTTACAAAGACGGGGAATGCAGAAAACAAAGGCTTCCTTTGAAATTTGGAAGAAGAACACAGGGTGAATCGAGCTTAGCCCTCATCAAGGTAGGTACGTCTCCAATCTCTCCGGATCCAAGAGTGCCGAAAGAGAGCAAAAAGAAGAATCGAGTGGACATTCTGATTATTGGCGTTTCATTGCTTTCATTTGCATGCATTATCTTGGCAATTTCTGGAATTTTATTTTACAAATATCGTGTTTGGCTGTATAGAAACATATCTAACGCTCTTTGATATTCCAAAACATATCTGACAAACAAGGAACAATTTGCCTTGAGTGAGAATGTTGCTCCAAAATCATTTAGTTATGGAGAACTTGAGATTTGTTTGAGGTGTCGTCGAATACAAAATCAAAACAACGAGTAGTCATTTGTTATCCTGAAAACAAGTAGCTGATGATTTCCAGGAAGTGCCCGAAAAAGGAGGATCTGGCCGTCAAAAACTTGTAATTTGGTGCATCCAATATGCTTTGTTTCTTTCTAACTATTGTTACAACTATCTGTATGCCCATTGCTTAATAGATGTTTTCCTTTCTTAATGTATTGTATGTTGGTACAAAGAGGGATATAAAAGAAGAGAATAGTGAATGAAAAGAGTTTGTTTCGAGATGCGTTACAATGCTATTTTTCTTAAAATAATATTTGTTCCTTTTAGTAATGGTATGTACACGAGTTACTAGTGAATTGGCCTCAAAGATATAATAAAGCCTAATACAAGGATGTTTGTGTAACTGCTTATGTATAAACGAAATTAAATCTGAACACTCTCGAATTTTACTATTCATGAAATATAAATCTATTATCTTGAGAATAAACAGATCATAATAATTAGTTTTGAAGAAATGAAAATTTTTGAGAGAGAAAATTTTAAATTTTGCTTTTGAGATTTGTAAATCTACATGCCAATAAATCTATTTATAGATGACAAAGGATGCCAACGAAAAGCAACATCTTTCATTTTGCTAAAATTTGTTCCGACGTGTCCAACAATTACACGCCCTGGCCTCCTCCAATCAATACATGTGGTACCCGTTCAGCGCATTGAGAAATTTTTTTTTTTTCTCTTGGGCTGGGCTGCTGGGTCACAAGCCCGTGTGAAGCCTATTCTCTCAGTAAAAATTGCTATATTGGCATAGGGGTGATTCGAACCCCATCACTTTGAATCAACCCTTATGTTATGCATCTCGACCCGAAATATTATAACCATAAGTATAAGCTTATAAACGTTCGATAAATTATCATTTTTTAAAATAATTCATAAATTTCAAAATAAATCTCAAATTATTATTAATAATAAATATAATATATAATTATATTGGAAAAATTTCCAACATTTTTGTTAAGGACTACTCTTCATAGATGGGATGAGATGGGATGCCCCCGTAGTATACTGATCATGTAGATTTTCAAGCAAATAACTACCTAATTTCAAACAAACTTATCTATGTATCATCTACATTTTCAATGAAGTTTATATATATATATATATATAATATGTGACGTTATTCTAGACTGTCATGCATGTCCTCGCCTGCCGCGTGCCACAACTTTGAGTCACTGGGAGTTTTTAAGGGCTAGTTTTGCAGATGATTTGAAGTTGTTTTCAAGCTTTTATGCTGATTAAATCAAGGCACTGCTTGATTAACTTGTATCATGGTTTACTTGAATAACTGAGAGTGCCTATGGGTTGTTGCAACATTTTTGTTTTTGGGTGACATAATATATAGCACAAAAAGCAAGTAAAGAAATACTAAGGCAAACTGATTAATACCTTGCTTTTAAAAACCCAGAGCAACAACTTGAAGTACAGCGTCAAGTTTGGAGAGGCAATTAGGGTTACACTAATGGCGCTAGCCGCCAGTCCTACGTCTGGACCTCCGTTAGGGGCGGTAGGACAGGGTGTTGGTGTTGGTTCTGATCGGGTTGTAGCGCAAAAATCGTTTTCGAAGTTAGATGGTCTTACTGTTCCTTCGTTTGGACCTACTTTTGCTGAGGTGGTGGTCGCGAGGCCGCAGTTGCTTCCTGAAGTAGAGCTTCCTTTTCGGAATCCAAAATTCACTGAGGAGGGCATGTATTTTATGTTTTCCAAGTCTGAAATTAAGCAATCACCGGAACCTTTCAGGTTTTCTGTGGTTCATAAATTCTTGCGTAGAAGGCCGATGTTTGATCATGTTCGTGGTTTTATAAAAAATCGTTGGGGGCTGTGATCTATTCCTGTGGTTGGGCAATGCGTAATCTGCAGAATGTTCTTGTTCGGATTTCAAATGAGGAGGATTTTACAAGCGTGATGGCTCAAGCAAATTCTGATATAGAAGGGGTTCCTTATAGAATTTCTCACTGGACACCGAATTTTGTTGAGGAGGAGGATTCGCCTTGGGTTCCTATATGGATTACATTGTTAGGATTACGTCCTAATTTTTTTCATGAATCGATCTTGAGAAGTATTGGTGGAGGTTTTGGGCGATTCTTGAAATGGGATAATGCGACGGCGTGTGTAACTTATCCGAAAGCAGTGCGAATTTGTGTTGAGATTGATGTTTGAAAGCCACTACGTCATTCTTTTTGGTTCGGAACGCCAGGGATGGAAAATAGCCATTTTTAAGAGGTTGTTTTTTAAACAATTCCTGCCTTTTGTTTACACTATCGGAAGCAAGGTCACCTTGTTCACCAATGCAACGGCAAGAGAGAAGTCAAAATAGAGGGGAAACTGCGAAACATGATGTAGGGAAATCAGAGAAACCAAAGAAGATGTGGAAAATTGTGAGTTCTAAGGAGTAGGACAAGCCATCTGTAGAACAAAAAATTGTTGAAGTTGGTTTTAATGGGTTGTGCCGAAAAGAAATTCTGGATGCTATTAAATTGAGGAAGGCAAGGATGGATACAGGGTTGCAAGAGGTTTTGTTTGTTGCTACTGATGGTCAGGTTAGCTCTATCAATTTGACGGTATGGATTCTGATGTTGGGTTGATGGAAGTTGTGGAAGTTGTGACCGGTGGTTCTGTCTTGATTGAAAAATCTCTGGTTCAACGTGATTGTTGGAGTTAACGGAAAAGGACTTTGAGGATAAGGAAGGTTCTGGGATGGGTGCTTGTTCGTCTCCTAGGAGTTCTCTTAGACTTATTGATGAGGCTTTGGAGTTTGAACTGGGAGGATTGGCACATAGGGGATGTATAGGGGAGGAAGGGAGTAGAGAAGAGGAGTTGTTTTTGCATGGCTGAGCGATTTCAGATGTTGAACCTGATGAAGAATTGAATGAGTTAGCAATAAAATATTTTGACTCAGACCCATATTTGCATGTACCTTTGAAGAAATTTATATGGATAAGAAAAGAAAAATCTATTTTTGTTTTGGAGCGACGTACTCGCTCAAAAAAATTACTTTAATTGATGTTGAACATATTGACGTGGAACATTAGGGTTATTCTTTCGTCGAAGAGTAGGCTTCGGCGTTTATTAAATAAAAGTGGTTCATCTAAGGTGGCCCTTTTAGAATCTTTTTCTTGGTGAGAATAAATGTCGCCGATGGGCGAGATGGATGAAGTTGCTTAATTTTGTTCATAATGCTGAGGTTAGGGGGAAACTTTGGCTTTTTTGAGATGATGACCTTGAGTTTGTGTGATCAAGACCCGGGTAGTTGGCCATGGTTCATTGGGGTTGATTTTAATATTATTCGTTGCAATGATGACAAAGTTGGTGGTATTATGTGGGCTCCCAGTGCAAAAGCTGAGTTTAATGCTTGTATTCAACATTGTGGTTTGCTTGATTTGCCTTATGTAAGAAATCGATTGTCCTGGTGTAATGGTAGACTTGGGGTGAGGTGTATTTGGGCGAGATTAGATAGAGTTTTGGTGAATATGACTTTCATTAATTTATGGGGAGATGTGCATGTTGAATATCTTCCGAGATCATCTTCGGATCATTTGCCGATGGTGGTGTCGTTATGTCGTGAGCAAAGTATGGTCGCCAGGCCGTTTCGTTTTCAGTGCATGTGGGGAACGCATGAGGGGTTTCTTCCCTTGGTTAAGGAGGTGTGGTATGTATTTATAGATGGCTGTCCAATGTTTCCGATTAGTAAGAAATTGAAAGCATTGAAAGGTGCTTTGAGAAAATGGAATGTTGAGGTGTTTGGAAGAGTCGAAGTTGAATTAAAGGCTTTGGAAAATCGTATAGTTGCCTTGGAGCAATCGGTTTTGACTGATTTTTCTTCTCAGACTGAAGCGGAACTATTAAGTTGTAAACAACAACATTTACGATGGTTGCATAGAGAGGAAATCTTGGGTTGTCAAAACTCCCGCATTAAATGGTTAATGGAGGGGGGTTCGAATACGGCTTTCTTTCAAGCTATGATGTGTATTAAAAAGAAGAATAAAAGGGTTGAGAAAATGCGGCTGGAGAATGGGCAGGTTCATGAATCTGTGGAAGAGGTACATAACGGCACAATTGATCTTTTTTTTCAGTATCTACTTGCTACGGATGGAGTTCATTTTGATGAAGACTCCCTTTCTTTGCTTTTGCCGTCAATCACAGATCTGGAAATGAAGCATTAACCGCGAAGCCTTCAATGGAAGAGGTAAAATCTACACTTTGGTCTATTCCGTTGGATAGTAGCCCGGGCCCTGATGGCTTTTCGGCCAGTTTATTTATTCTTGCTTGGGATATTATTAAGTACGACATTTTGGAGATGGCCATTGATTTTTTTTAGGGGAAGCCTTTATCAATGTTTTTTGGTGCAACTAATCTGGTTCTCATTCCTAAGGTTGATGAACCTGTGGGTTTTGGGCAATTTCGACCTATTAGCCTTTGTTCGGTGATTTATAAAATTTTGTCGAAGGTGATGGTGTATTGTTTGGCTCCGTTGTTGCATAAAGTTATTTCTCAGGAGCAATCTGCGTTTATTAGGACAAGAAGTATTTTTGATAATATGGCTATTGCACAGGAGTTGGTTTAGGTGATGAATCGGAAAGTGAGATGAGGGAATGTTATGTTTAAAATAGATATGGACAAGGCATATGATAGGGTTAATTGGTGGTTTTTATTGGAGGTATTGAAAAGGTTGGGTTTTTCGGATAAATGTAGGAACATGATTTTTAATTGTATTTCTTCTCCATATTTCTCAGTTATGTTGAATGGGTGTTCTCGGGGATTTTTCAAGGCTTCATGCGGTCTTCGTCAAGGTGATCCTCTCTCACCGTATATGTTTATTTTATCAGAGGAAGTACTCTCGCGTATGTTAAATAGCGAGTTTCACTTGGGAAGGATTAAGCCTTTCAATTCTTGTGGGGGTACCATGATTACCATTTGTTGTATGCGGATGATCTATTGATTTTTTCTAAAGTTGGTAAAGCTTCAATCAAAAGACTTTTGGAGGTAATTCATTTATATGAGGCTAGGTCGGGTCAGCGAGTTAGTGCTCATAAATCTTCTATGTTTTTCTCTTCTAATTTTTCGATTGATAGAAAATTGAAATTAAAAAGAATCTCTGGTTTTGAGGAAGGTGCATGGCCTTGTACTTATTTGGGTATCCATTGCATGTGGGGAGAATGAGATTACGGATGTTTGATCCTTTGATTACGAAGATTCGGATGAAGTTAGTGGGTGGAAAGGTAAACTTCTCTCCTTTGGTGGTAAAATTGTTTTAATTAAGCATGTTTTGAATAGTATGCTTATTCACATGCTTTCATTTTTTAATTTACCAAAGGGAGTTTTGTCAGCATTGAAAGGGATTTTCTCAAATTTTTATGGGGTTCGTCCTTTGAGAATAATAAAAGGAAGTGGATTTCATGGAGAAAAATTTGTTTGCCGATAGAAGAAGGGGGCTTGGGATACGTGATTTATCAAAACTGCAAACTTTTTTGCTTATGAAGTTTGCTTGGAAAATTCAACAAGGTAATTCTTTGTGGGCCAATTTTTTCTCTACTAAATATGTGGGGGATAAGCAGATTTATTCGGTTATTTATTTGAGGAAGGGATCTCGTTTCCAGAAGCGAATTATGTGGTTAACGCCAATTGTGTTGGAAAATTCAAGATGAGTTATTCGTAATGGAAATTCCATCTTTTGGTTCAATAACTGGCTAGGAGATGGGATTTTGGCAAAATGCACATCGGCGATTGGAGATTCTGGGTTGCAGATCAAGTCTCTTTGGTTTGGATTAGGTTGGAATGTAGAGTTGCTACGTTACTTGGTTTTTGAGCAGTTGGTGCAAAAAATCATTTGGTTGGATATTAGATTGAAGGAGGGAGAGGATAAATGTGTTTGGGTTCCTTCGGTTGATGGTAATTTCTCCACTAAATCTGCATGGCAGCTTGTGCGGAAAAAAAGGGAATTTGTGCTCCTAGCACAGATGGTTGTGGCATGATGTAGTTCCCAAGAAAATGTCATTTTGCTGTTGGAGAGCTAGAAGGAAATCATTACCAATTGATGAGGCTATTATGCAGTTGGGTATTCCGATGGTATCAAAATGTTCTTGCTGTGCAGAGCCTAATATGGAGGCATTAGACCATGTTCTTTGTGAGGGGGAAAGGCCAAAAAAAATCTGGAGTCATTTTGCGATGATTTGTGGGATTCGGTTGCCACAGGTTCTGACTTGGGATGGGATGATGGTTTTATGGTGGAGGCGTGAGGCTTCTTCTTCGCAGGTTGGTTGGATCCTTGGTGTGCTTCCCATTATTATTTCTTGGGCTCTTTGGAGGGCTAGACGTGCTTCTCGGATGGAGGGTGTTAATTTTGATTGGATGGGCATTTTGAGAGTAGTGAAAGTGAATTTAAAGGATATTTCAAATGGATTGTGGAAATTCAAATTGATGGGCGCTAATGATTTTTCAGTTTTGCAGGATCTTAAGTGTCCTATGCTTCCTGTTCTTGGAAAAATTACCAAGATTAATAGCTTGGAAGCCATAGGATATGGGTTTTATTAAACTTAATGTTGATGGTGGATCTTGTGGTAATCCTGGGAGGTCTAGTGGTGGGGGCATACTTCAGGATTCCAGGGGTAAGGTGATAGCGAGTTTTGCCCATTTTTATGGTCATGCGACAAATACTATTGCCGAGTGTTGTGCTCTTCTTGATGGTCTTCGTTTGTGTCAATCTCTTGGGTTGAGAGGTTTATTGATGGAACCTGATTCAAGTGTTGTGATGGGTCTAGCTTTCAGGATATGCAAATAACTACACGTAAGTATGGTAGCGGATTTTTTGGCTAAATATGGAGATGATGGCAGTAATATGGATTTTATTGGAGAAGATGTTGATCCAGGAAGGCTTAGGGGACCTTTACGTACGAATAGATTGGGCATCCCTTACATTAAATGTTAGCTTTTGTGAGGATGCATTTTATTTTGGATTTTTTTATGTATCTGTGGTTGTTCCTTTGCCAGAGTGAGGGTTTTATTAATAAATGGAGGTGACACCCACCTTCTTAAAAAAAAATACTACACATAAGTAGAACTTCCACTGTAGAAATTACTTTTGTTGTTGCAGGCAGAAGTTTACATGGATGTATATATAGCAGCCGGGCATGGCGGAATGTATAGAAGATATATATGCCCTTCCACAATGCAAAGAGGAAAATACATAAAACAAAATGAAAACTTCCAGAAAGCAGAAAATTATTTTGTGTTTTAGGCGAAAGTTTACATGGATGTAGCGGTTGGACATGGAGGAACAGTGATATATCAATGATATTCCCTTCTAACATCAAGAGGACACTTTTCATAGAAGGACGAAGAGCTGGTTCATCTTGAATACACCAAAGTCCCACCTTAACCATATTCTCCAAGGTGATATTATCTACTTCTTCCCACTTCACAATCTTCTCCAACTCTCCAGGAACAAAGCATTTATAGATCCAAGTAGAAAGAATAATCTCATCCTCGTTTGACACGTTAAATTCCATGTTCCTTTTGCAACATATGATTTCCAAGATAACTATTCCATAACTATAAACATCTACCTTCACTGAGATTGGGGTCTTCCTCTGCCATTCTGGTGCCAAGTACCCTTTTGTCCCTCTAACACCCGTGAAGGTCCTTGTCTAGCCTAGCATGAAAAACTTTGCCAATCCAAAGTCAGATATTTTCGTGGTCCAAAAATCGTCCATTAAAATGTTTTGAGGCTTTATGTCACAATGAATAATTGAAGCATGACACTTTTCATGAAGGTAGAGGATCCCTCTTGCAACATCTTGCGCAATTTGTACTCTCTCATTCCAATATGAACGCCTTTGTGCTCTAAAGAGAAGATCTGCAAGGGAGCCATTACTCATGTATTCATAAATAGAAGCCTTCTAGAGTCCTCAGCACAGTAACCCAGCAAACGTACTAAGTTCTTATGGTGGGCTCTCCCAATTGCTCGCATTTCTGCTTTCAACTCCCTTTCACCTTCTTCAATTAGCTTCTCCAGTCTCTTTACTGCAACAAGTCTTTTACCTTTGTATAGAGCCCCTTTGTAAACTACACGAAACAAGCCCTTGCCTAACTCTTCTTTGAAACCAAATGTTGCTCTTTTGAGCTCATTATATGAAAACGTCTATTTTTTTAAAGCCTCTAAATTTATTGTGAAAGGAAAGGACAGAAAAATGTGAGGCGAATTTCAAACCCGTGAGGAGAGAGAAAACCGTACGCCGACGTAGACCGGTGAGGGGCTGCTCACCGCCAACATAGACACCATCGCTGGGCTCAGGCAATTTCGCTGAAGGTCTTTCAGCACTTGATCTACTCCAAGAGCCTCCTGAGTGTTGGGAGGCGGCCTTCGTCGTCGTCGCTCAGAGCACCTCATGAGAGCAGTCCTCGTCGGAGTTGCACCCAACTGAGAGGGCTTTCCACGTTGGGCGACTGTCACCGCAACCTCGTTTGAGTAGAGCCTCATGGGTAAGGAGTATTTCTGGTACCTCTCGGCTAGCACTCATTTCTTTTTCAAAATTAAGTTCTTGTATTTCTCGACTGGCTAAGGAGTTAAGTTTGTAGATTATTTTCCTCTGGTTGGTTAATCGTAAAAATGGGCAGATTCGCTGTATAACATAGAGATACCAAAGTAGTAGGTCCTTGCTAGGGCCCCCGATGGCTGTCAAGGCCTCCCTAGTAGGGGGTCCCTGGCTACCGATCCTTTGTTGATCTGCTCCAAACAACTCCTCAGCTTCTCCCAAAGGTTGAGATAGCGATGAGACCTCCAAGAACCATCGACGGAGAGCTTTGTTTTCTCTTTTCTCGAGAAGAGATCGACAAAGTGGTTTCATCCTTCTAGTTCTACATGGTCATCAAGTTCCTCCGCAAGAGGCTTTCTTTAGACACGATAAGAGCTTTTACCAGGACAAGATGGGGCCTTTCTGGTACGTGCCTAGTTTCTTCTATGAGGAGATTTCGGAATGTCTTAGTGAGGATGACTAAGGAAGAAGACTTTAACAAGGCTTTCTTGGAATCTTGCGAGATGGAGGGGCTTCCTTACCATGCTTTCCAATTGACTCTAGATTTCAATAGGGACTCCGAACCCCCTTTGGTTCTTGTTTGGGTCTTTCTACCAGGCTTGCCGTATTTCTATCACAATTCGATGCTCAAGATCCTCACGATAGGTATCAGAACATTTATTAGATGGGATAATGCTACAAAATGTGTCACACGCACCGATGGGGCAAGAGTCTGTGTGGAAATGGATGCCTCTAAGTCACCGCTTCAATCCTTTTGGATTGGTCACCTATGAAGACCATCGAGCCATTTGCAAGAAGTGGTCTAAGAGACCTTGCTCGACTATTGCGCAAAATGCAACCAACAAGGTTACAATCATTCCACTTATAGGAAAAAGGGAAAGAATCTGAACAAAACAGAGGATGGGGAAGTCCAGAAACGTATCCGGCAGGAATACCACATCAAACACAATGACAATGTCTTGCTAAAGGAGAAAGGAAGGGAGAAGGAAGTAATACAACCAACGGAGCAAGAAGGGGCTTTGGTTATATTTTCGGAGGATGCAGGAAAGCTCTTAACCAGATTGATGAACAAGCGCAGTTGGGCCTGGTTGATAACCAGGAGCATAATGGGACAGATAGGCCCCCCAAAGTTCTAGGTCAAGGATAGGACAATACTAGTATTGCTGCTCAGCGGAACGACAATCAACCAAAGAAGCCTATTTCCCCCTCTACGCTAGCACTTGAAGATTTGGTTGTTGAGGACACAGGGAAAGTTTTACAAGAGCAAGAGAGCCCACAAATCGTAAAATCAACTTATTCTATGCCATACTCACAAGAGGTAAGCACAAAAGTTATAAATCTGGTTGCAAATAGAGTAACTGAGTTAGATGAAGAATGGGAGAATCCTCTGATAAGCCTAAAGAAGAAATTGAAGAAGAATAAATCAAGGTCCCAGGCAGCCAGGGTAAATGAGAAGAAGGCGGAATATGAAGCAGGAGGATTGCCGGCTCTCAAGGTTCCTGATAATGGACAAGAAGACATGCAGCATGGTAAGGATGTTTCTATAGACGTGTCAAAACTGGTAGATCAAGGGGAAAAGTTCATGGTTGTACACTTCTCCCATTCTGATCACGAAAGTGAGAGGGACAAATTAAAGGAAGATATGCGCAAGGATTACTGTACAGACTCTGAGGGTCCCAGCAATCCAGTGGATACATGTCATAAGAGGAGCTCTACCAAGGTGGTAACTCGCCCTTCCAAACTTAATATATGATCAATCCTATTATTTTTTAGAATATTAGGGGAGTTGGCACTTCTTACATGAGGTTGAGAAAAATTATTAAACAATTTAATCCTAATATTATAGTCTTGGCTAAACCTTTCTTGTTGGAGGATAGAATCCCGTCCTTTTTAGGTAAATTCAGTCGCAATTATTTTGTTACAAATGAGATGCATGGAGCTAAAATTTGGTTGTTGTGGAACTCAGCGGTTTCAATACAATGGGTGGCAGAGTCTAATCAGCTTATTACTGTGATAGTAGAGGAGAGTGGTCATGTATTTCTTCTATCTATTATATATGTGAAGTGCAGTCGATTTGAAAGAAAATAACTCTGGGCGGATATGGAGACAACGGGGACTGCCAGCATTCCATGGGTTCTCTGTGGGGATTTCAAAATCATTAAGGATGACTAAAAAATAAGCGGTGGTCGTCCTCGTCCTTTTGCAGCCATGGAAGATTTCAACCAGTGTATTCAAACCTGTGGTATGATAAACATGTGCTCCAAAGGCCCGGAAATGACCTAGTGCAATGGTCAAGGTGGATTAGCTCACAGTTGGGCCAGATTAGATAGATGTTTTATTGATACTAATTTTCTTAATTCTTTTTCTAATGTTTCTTACTAGGTTTTGGTGCGTACTACATTAGATCATTCCCCTTTGGTTATTTAGACAGGGGAGGATCCTTTCAAGTATGGTCTTAGTCCTTTTCGCTTCCAGTATATGTGGACTGATCATATGGATTTCTATAGTTTTGTGGAGGGGGTATGGAAGCATGAGGGTTTTGGTCATGGATTAATTAACCTGTCATCTAAACTAAAAAAGGTCAAGGTGGCTTTGTAGAATGAAAGTGTATTTGGTAAGACTAATGTCATAATCAAAGACTTAGAGGCTCGTATTGATAATTTGGAAAACAGTCTTCAAGTCTCTTTTAATGGTGAGGATGACAATGATCTCTTAGCATCTAAGTTGAAACTTTTAACCTGGATGGGTAGAGAGGATACTAGGCTTCCTCATATGGCCAAGAAGAGCTGGCTGAAATATGGGGACCAGAACTCGAAATTCTTTCATGCTTACTTGAAGGCCAAACATCATAAAAGAGTTCAGGAGATGTGTTTGCCAGATGGTACTGTCTTACAGTCACCTTTTGACATTCATAAAGCCCCTGTTGATTATTTTCAGAAGTTTTTGGGCCAAAGTAGTCCTCGTGTTATGCCGAATTTGAGTGACCTGATCTCTCTTGTTATAACAAATGATGATAACTTCTCTATTGGTAGAGCTCCTTCCATAGAGGAAGTAAAGGATGCTCTTTTCACTACTCCCATTGATAGTAGTCCTGGGCCAGATGGTTTTGGTTCCCACATGCCCCTAAAAGTTACACTGCTTCTTATATTGTGTTAATTCCTAAGGTAGACAAGCCTACTAGCTTTGATAAATTTCGGCCTATTAACCTTTGTTCTGTGGTCTATAAGATTTGCTCTAAAATTATTATGGCTCGCATGACTAGTTTACTTCCTAAAATGATTTCGCAGGAACAAGAAGCCTTTATCCCAGACCACAGTATTTTTGAGAATATTAGTTTAACTTAGGAAATGGTCCATTCAATTCACAGGAAGTCCATGGGGGGCAATGTTTTGGTCAAGCTCGATATGTCTAAGGCTTATGATCGAGTGGATTGGAATTTCTTATTACAAATTTTGACCAACTTTGGGTTCTCCTCTAATGTTTGTGACCTGCTTAATTCTTATATATCCTCGCCGTGGTACTCAACCATGATAAATGGGACTCCTATAGGTTTCTTTAAAGGAAAGCGGGGTCTAAGGCAAGGTGACCCCTTATCACCTTACCTATTCATTATAATGCAAGAGATGATCTCTCATCTCATTAAGAAATCTTTTGAAGAAGGTAAAATTGGTCAATTTGCTCAAGCTAGAGGGACCCCCTTATCTCTCATCTTATGTATGCCGATGATACAGTTATCTTTGCTAATGGTGGGAAAAGAACTATGAGAGGCTTGATGGAGGTTTTGCACAAATATGAGGTTTGGACTGGTCAAGTGCTTAACAAAGAGAAGAGTGTCATATTCTTCTCTAAGAGAATTTTGGTCTCCAGGAAATATTATCTGTTCTGCTTTACTGGGTTTACTGAGGGTTCGTTTCCTTTTAAGTATTTGGGAGTGCCTATAGTGGACGGAAGGCTGAAGGCTGAAGGCTTGTGATTTTGGTGATTTTGGTAATTTGCTGGGCAAAGTGAATACGAAGATTGCAGGCTGGAAGATGAAAACACTCTATGTTGGTGGTAGAACTATTCTTTTGCATCACGTTTTATCTAGTATGGCCATCCATCTTCTTGTTGTTTTAGATGTCCCCAAAGTGGTGATTCTAAGCTTGAATAAGCTTCTAAGCTCATTCTTTTGGGGTGAATATGGAGGCAAGGGTCGAAGGAAATGGATCTCTTAGAAGCATATTTGTACTCCCACGGGTGAAGGTGGATTGAGTATTAGGGATTTTGGAGATGTTCAGAGAGCTTTACACATGAAACTTGCCTGGAATCTTATTAAGGACAACTCTCTGAGCAGAATTCTTCAAAGGTAAATATGTTAAAGGAAATCATTTATCCCTCCTGGAGCCTATAAAAGGGACCCGTTTTTGGAAGTCGATTGTCCACAGTATCCTGGAGGTGATAAATAGATGCAAATGGGTTGTGAAAGTGTGTAATATCTCCTTCTGCTATGACATTTGGGATGAGGGAGGTCCTCTCAATGGTCAATTTTCTGTGTCTGCTCACCCTTTGATTAAGATCAATGAATGTCACATTGAGAATGGGTGGGATATCTCTCTTCTGAATAGCGTAATGGGTCATCAAAAAGCCAATGCTCTATATGAATTTTCGGCTAGACGGAAGGAGGGTCAAGATGTGCTTGTTTGGTTTAAAGACAATGAGGGCAATTTTACCACTAAGAGCGTTTGTGATTGTATTAGGGTTCAGGGGCCTCCTTTACTTTGGGCTCAATGGATATGACATACTAATCTCCCCAAGAAGATTACCATAATAATGTGGAAGGCTGCTAATAATTGCATCAGTGTTTGATGAGAATATTAAGATGGTGGGTGTTCCAATAGCTTCCAAATGTAATTGTTGTAAAAAATGCCATATTGAGGACTTGAATCATGTGCTCTGCACGGGAGATTTTGCTAGACACATTTGGCGCCTAGCGGCTTCACAATTAGGGGTTCATATGGCCTCTTTCTACACTTGGAAGGAACAAATTAAATTTTGGTTTCGCCGTGCGGGTAGGTCTTCTTAGGTTAGAATAATTTTTGGCCATCTCCCTTCTATTATAACCTGGAAACTTTGGAAGAGGCGATGTAAAGCTCGGTATGAGGATAAGGTTCATACGGCAGAGTGGTTTGGCACGCTATTAAATTATGTCTCCTTCTCATCATGGACCATATTATGATAAACAGACTGGATATCCCGGTTTTGTTTCCTAAGCCTAAGAGGGTTTGGGTGGTTAGATGGCATCGGCCTCAATAGGGCTGGGTTAAACTCAATACTGATGGTAGTAGTCTCGGGAACCCTGACGCTTATGGTGCTGGGGGTGTTATTCAGGATGATAAAGGTAGGTTACTTCTGGCTTACTTTGTTCCCCTGGGTCCGGGTACTAATAATTTTGCCGAAATCAGTAGCTTATTGGAAGGCGTACGAAGGTGTCACGCTCTTGGGTTTTATCGTGTTCAAATCGAGACTGATTCTCAACTGGTGGTTAATTGGACTACTAAAGATAATTGTGCTATCTAGTATTTAGAAGATTTCTGAGATGAATTACATGAATACCTTAATAGCATGGAGTATACTGTGAATCATATTTTTCGTGAAGGAAATATTGTGACTGATTTTCTAGCTAAGTGTGGGGCTAAGGGTTTGAACTCCAATTGGTCTGAAAATCATATGTTGCCTAGTCCGTTGAAGGGTCTTCTCCACATGGATAAATTGGGTATGCCTTACCTGAGGGTCTCGTAAGGTTTGTGCCTGGTAAGTTTCGCTTCATTTGCTTGTTTTTTCTTGCAGGTTTCCTTACTCTTTGGTTTGTTCTGATTTAGGATAAGTGTCTTTCTTTTGGCCGTGTACTTGGACTATATGAATATAATGGTTTTGATGCCTGGGTTTTGATTTTCATAGATTATATATACCTCTCAGGTGTCGTGTTTGTAACCACGGTTTTCATCAGCCACAAGTGAGGATAATCAATAAAATTGGAATACTGTCATCTTCTTAAAAAAATATTAAAAAAAAAACTCATTATATGAAAGCAATCTTAGGGTGACCTCCTCCGTCAACCCCAAGTTTCCATTCTCTAACAGCCTTTTGTACCTTAAAAATCTACTTTTGAAAATGAAGAGGCCAGAGATTGCAAGGGCAACGCCTGAGAATACAGTAAAACAAAAGGCTACAAGAAGAATCTTCATCACTGTTGTCTTTTTGAGTGGGACAATGAGTTTCTTGTTTGGGATACTAACAGTTTCATTGATGCTTCTCATGTATACCATTTTTCAAGAATGCCTTGGACCCGCCTTTTGTATCTCTTCGTACATATCTCAGTGGAAGAGCCTGTTTCATACAAGACCCACCATCAAAGAGTGCCGCCGGCCCACAGTTGCAGTCTTCCAAATGATGGATGGTGTTGTTTTCAGTATTCAAAAAACCATATATGTAAGCTGAGAGGCCAATAAAAATTAATAGATTGCAGTGCTTTCATATCCCACAGTTGCTCTCCCAAAACATATAAATAATGCTATTCATAACCAGCTAGAGAAACCGCCAGGGAATCGCATCCCACGTGGCAAAAATGAAACGACCACGTTTCATTCAACTTGTCAAAACGTATGGTTTAAGCCACAAAAGTCTTCGTCTTCTCCACGAACCCAACGAAGCCCCCTTCGTCTTCTCCACCCACATCTAAAATCTACGAACCTAAAAATCCACAGAGCTCTACATCAAGCCCATCCATTTTTTGTCGGAATATATCATCTTGGCTGCTAGACAATGAACAACAGCAATAGTACCACAACTACTAGTGGTCGCGATCGACCTCCAATGGCAATCGCATTACACAACTCTCTCTCTTGCTAAAGGACTCGTTTTGTTGTACTCTCTCTTTCTCTATTAATTTCTTATTTTCTTTTTCTTTTGAATTCGTTCTCTCTTGTTCCATTTTCCTCAGAGCTTGGTTCTCCATGCTTTTTGTCATTGCGCTCTGGCGTCTTCATTCATTTTCTCAAATGCACAGTGTTAATAGCTGTAAAAACATGTCGATCGAAGAAATAAATATTTATATGTAAATAGCTAGCCGGTGAATGCGTACGTGCGTTTTGCAATTAAGATTGTCTTCCCTGTCTTTTTTTTTTTTCCACTGGACCCATTTTCAGACTGGGATAGGGAAAGGTTTCTTTGTGGAAGAAAATAAGAGAGGAAACAATAAAAATGCCCAAAAAATGTTCAACTAGATGGAAAATCAACAGTCGAAGGAGAAATAGTGGAACAATCAGATTATGGATAAAAATTATTACAGGAACACAGAAAGGAAAAGGGGAGAAACAGAAGGTGGGCGTAACATAGAACAGAGAAAGAGTGTTTGAAAGCTTACAAGATTCGTACAATGGGTTAAGCTATGATTTCGGGGGTTGGAAATCATGGATGATCTATGACCAATGTAAAGGTTTTGATCACTTTCCCTTCTCTGGGTTTCAATCTCGTGGGATTTCCTCATTTGACAAGGTCCTATCAAACCTCTCTCTATCTATCTGTATTTCTTTCTGGATCTATCACCATTAACCCTAAGAAATGTATGGAACTCAAAGTATACCATGGATGGCGGGAGAGAGTTGGTCAAGAAGAGAGAGTGTGTAGGTTTTGAGATCGGGAGGAGTGGGTGAACAGATTTTTATACAAGTTTTGGAAATGATTTCAGTCTTGATGATGATCTGAGTATTTTTGCCATAGAATCAATACTTTATAATTTGGAGTTTGTTTTCTTCGATACGAGCTTCTAAAATCTTTATTTCCCTTTTTGTTTTTTTTGTTTTTTATCCTTCGTTATATTGACTGATGTGGTAAGCCGATTCCCCACAGTTGCGCGCCCCTATTGCCTGTGGAAGAACCCAACATTATAATATTATTAATTGTATAATTATTATATAAATAATATATATAATATTTTTTTATTTTTATTTTTTATTCGGTCAGTCCAGTCTGAAAAATCTCCATCTTAAGACCGGACGGAAGATCAAAATTTTCTTATTTACTGAACCGAAACTGACTATAACCAGTTTACACCCTTAGGTAGGCAGGTATACCGAGAAAACGAAGAAAGATATCATTCTTTTGCGTGTGGGTCAACAGTTCATTAATTTAACATTACTTTATTGACATGTTCAAATGACAATATTTGATATAATTAAATGGCGGACGGGTCAAGTAAGTTTTCCGGTTTTTTAATTAAACCAACCACCAAACCATTCCGGTCAAAAGTATGTTTTGAATGCAAGGTACTTTTCCTTTGAATCATTTGAAATCTCAATCATGCACAGTACATTCATTTCATCGACGTGGCTCATGGATCAACTTTTTGCATTCACATAAATTTTACCACCGAAGTACTATAAAATCTAACGTTGAAGCCGTACGAATTAAGGTGGCGAGGTTTTTTTTAGGTATTTTTAATAGTAATAAAAAAATATTTAAGAAATATTAATAAAATATTAAATAATAATAAATAATAATAATAATAAAATATTCTGAAAATATTTCAGATATATTGTTAGTACTCAACGTCTAACTTGGGCTGCAATTAATAACTCTACCGAATTGCTCTGTAGTTTCTTTC
Organism: Juglans regia; assembly: GCF_001411555.2. Taxonomy (NCBI): domain Eukaryota; kingdom Viridiplantae; phylum Streptophyta; class Magnoliopsida; order Fagales; family Juglandaceae; genus Juglans; species Juglans regia. The sequence goes on along the minus strand of NC_049901.1, from coordinate 12,263,310 downwards.
CTTCTATTCGTCCCTTGGAGCATTCACATTATTGGATTCTCTAAATTTCTTATCAAATTTTAGTAAGAAAATTAACGCATCTCTCTATTTAGTTATTATTTCTTAACTTCTTTCTTTTCGCATTTTTTTAATAATTTAAAATTATTTATTTCTTAATGTTTTTTGAAAAAGAAATTTTTTTTCAATATTATTAAATAATATTTTCTTAATCATTACGTTAAAAAAAATATGAAAAAAAAATTGGAACGGGACAAATGACCGGGATCCCTATCAATTTTCGATAAAATATTTCTAAAAAAATAATTGAGGGATGAAGAATAGCTTTCCATATTTAGGATTTACTGTTCAAATATCAAAATTTTCTGCAATAATAATCAGCGGAATGAAGAGCTCTTTTATTTTTTCAAAAAAGGTTAGTCAAAGTCAACTTTGGCTGAAATAACTTCACCGAATTGCTCTGAAGTTTCTTTCTTTCTATTAGTCACTGGGAATTAGTCGCAAAGGATAAATTATCTTATAAACTAATATATATGTGTCAACATTATATGGTATTCATTGGCCTGATCAATAGTCTGGCCTCGTGTCTCTCACTCTTCATCTCATGGCTTCTAAGGCAGTTCTAAACTCGCTGCTTGTTTTCCTACTTTCTCTCATTGCATATGCCCAAAGAAATGAGTCCGTTGTCATACCCTTGGGTTCTTCACTCTCCCCCAGTTTAAACCGTACTTCATGGCTCTCACCTTCCGGTCTTTTTGCATTCGGTTTCTATCCCCAAGGTGATCTTTTTGCAATCGGAATATGGCTGATTCATCAAACCGAAAACATAACCATTTGGACTGCAAATCGAGATGACCCACCTGTCTCCTCAAATGCTACACTCAACTTCACTAATGGTACTCTACAGCTTCTTACCGAGGACTATGTTGAAAAACCCATTTCTGATGCGTCTGAGCCTGCAACTTCAGCTGCTATGCTTGATTCCGGTAATTTTGTGCTGTACAAAAATGAATCTTATATTATTTGGGAAACTTTTGATTTTCCAACTGATACCATATTAGGAGGTCAGAATCTGTCTATGGACAAAAGTTTGGTTTCGAGTGTATCTAAATTAGACCGATCGAGTGGACGATTTTCTCTTAATTTGCAGGGTGATGGAAACCTTGTTGCCTACCCTGTTAACAGCTCAAATCAACCAGACGACTCATATTGGTCTAGTGCGACTTCTAGTGGGGAAGAGCTCGCGCTTAGTCTTCAAGGTGTTCTAGAAATCCTTCCCAAAAAAGTTCTGGCAAATAGCTCATATCCTGATAATAATAATGGAAGCATTATCCACCGAGTAACACTTGATGCAGATGGGATCTTTAGATTGTATGCTCACCAGTTTGATAGTGATAATAACTCAAGTATGCTCATGGAATGGTCCAGCCTTTCCAACCAATGTGAAGTCAGAGGCTTCTGTGGACTTAATAGTTACTGCTCAGTCCCGGGCAACAAAGCTGACTGTACCTGCTATCCTGGATTTGATTTCGTTAACCCCGACAGTAAGTTCCTGGGCTGCTACAGGAACTTCACTGACGATGATTGCATACGCGGTGAAGATCCCATGGTGCTGTATAGAATCGTTGGTTTGGAGAATATGTCGTGGGGCGATTACAGTTACTCAGTGGTAGAAACGATGGAGGAAGATTGTAGCAACTCCTGCTTGAAGGATTGTAATTGTGGGGCAGTATTGTTTACAAATAACACTTGCTCCAAATTTAAGCTCCCACTAAGATACGGTAGAGTGCTAGATAAAGACAAATCCGGTCAGACGGCCTTCTTCAAGGTGATCGAGAGAAAGATCCATACCGGCCTTCCAGGTCCATCAGATCCAAACGTACGAGTCGTGACCGATGGCAAGAGTGGCCTGGTTTTGATTCTCGCTACATGTTTGGGTTTCATTTCGTTTTTTTGTTTCATCTTTGCTATCTATAGTTTCTTGAGATACAGGCATCAAGTTTGGAGGTATAAGAGGTTGTCAGAAAATGCAAATTTAGGGTTAAGTGACGACTTTACTCTGCGATCATTTTCATACAATGAGCTTGAGAAAGCAACTGGTGGCTTCAAGGAAGAGTTAGGCAGGGGCTCTTTTGGGGCTGTTTATAAAGGGACTATATCTGGAGGTGACAAAACTATTGCTGTTAAAAGAGTCGAGAAAGTTGCGGAAGAAGGGCAAAGGGAATTTCAAGCTGAAATGGCTGCAATTGCACGAACTCATCACAGAAACTTGGTTCGATTGCTTGGTTTTTGTATTGAGGGCTCTAGGAAGCTTCTTGTTTATGAATTCATGAGCAATGGCTCACTTGCAGATCTTCTCTTCAAGGCTGCGATACATCCCGTATGGAAACAGAGGGTAAAAATTGCACTTGATGTTGCCAGAGGAATCCTCTATCTGCATGAAGAGTGTGGAGTCTACATCATCCACTGCAATATCAAGCCCCAGAACATACTCATGGACGATACATGGACGGCAAAGATATCTGATTTTGGGTTGGCAAAGCTATTGCCGCCAAATCAATTATCAAGAAAGACTATGGGGGGTGGAAGGGCAACCGAGTTTTCCTACTTTGCACCCGAATGGCAAAAGAATGCCTTGATTTCAGTAAAATCAGACATATACAGCTTTGGGGTCGTGCTTTTGGAGATTGTATGTTGTAGAAGAAGTATAGAACTAAACGCCCCAATAGCAGATGAGATAGTTCTTTCTAGTTGGGTGTATAATCGCTTTGTGGCTGGAGAGTTGGATAAGCTTGTGGAAGATGAAAATGTTGACTTCAAAACACTGGAAAGAATGGTGAAGGTGGGGTTATGGTGCCTTCAAGAAGATCCAGCTTTGCGTCCATCAATGAAGAAAGTGATATTGATGTTGGAAGGGACGATGGATATTCCAGTCCCACCATCTCCAGTTGTTTCCGACGTTGACGTTTCATGAAATTATTTTCTTTCTGCTAATTACGCTTGCTGTAATCAATCTATTGTATGCATAAAACTTTCAGTTTCTCAACTTGTTTCTATTCTCTTGCTAGAAAAACCAATTCTTATGCCCTGGGATCCACTTTGTATCAAAATAATAACATAATCTCTTTTCCCTCCCCTCTTTCATTTGGTTTTTATTGATTTTGTGTATGGTCAAGGATGGCTTTAGGATTGGCTTGGAATTTTCAGTTTGGTGGAAAAAAATTATGGTTGGGGTTCCTTAAGATACCCAGTTCATACCCAGTTCAGAGGAATAGTGTGAGCTGGATTTTGGATTTCTTTTGATTAGGTTGATGTTTTCCTCTTGTATCTTGGCTAGGCTGTAGGTTGTGATTAAATTGGTACTGTTGAACATTCTTACTGATAGTCTGATTTCATCCTTTAATCCACTTAAAAAAAAAACTTAACTTGCATGCATCTGAGATCCCTCTCAACCTATTTGACAATGTTTCAAAGTTGGCTTGGTACTCCTCAACAGTAGTAGTTTGCCTTAACCTAATGAGGGCCTCCATGGAGTTATTATAGGCATTAGGCCCAAATCGAACAAGTAGTGCTCTGGTAAACATATCCCAATCTGGGATTTGAAAAGAGGCAAGTTTCACTCGGCTTTGGGGGGTAGTGTTATGAAACTGAAAAAATTGATTTACTTTATAGATCCAACCTGCAGGGTTTTCTCCATTGAATACAGAGAAATCCAACATCACTAAATCCAACATCACTGTGTGTGCTTGGACTTCACCTTGCTACTGTTGATGGAACTGTTGCTGTTGATAAAAATATTGTTGTTGCTGTTGAAATTATAGTTGTTATTGCTGCTACTGTAACTACAACTGTTCATGGTCATTTCCACCTGGCACTCCTAAAGAAGACTCCCCGGACTAGGATTTCCCTTTTTTAGCTCCGCTGTAATGATAGCTAGTTGTTGTGCAATAACTTCATTTTGCTTTTTGAGTGTTATCATTTCTGTCTCTGTTGATTTTTTTAGCTCCTGATATTGGGATTTTTATGATTTTTTTAGGGCATTGAGCCCATCTTGCAACTGATTTAGCCTAATACCTTCAACCATAGGGTTATATTTTGCATAGGTAATGGTGTCTCTTGATGCCACTTGTAACACATTGGATAAAAACACTGGAAAAAACTTCCCTGAGGGTTGCTTTTTCAGAACATGTTGAGAAGAAAAAGATGAGAGGAAAGGAATTCAAACTTTCATTCAGATTTTGCATTAAAAAGAAAAGTACATTACGGCGGCTCTAATACGCGGGAACCCTACCAAATGTAAAAAGGCCATGGGCCTGTACTAGACTTTCTGAACTAACCGAGCAACAACAAAAATAAACCAACAGAAATAAAATAGATAAAGCCCAACTGAAACAAACAGCTCAGGGGCATTTCCCTTAAGCCCGTGCCCGCTGAGCCCAGTCCGCCTTTCTGTCAACACTCCCTTGAACTTCACTTCAGATTGCACGCCCCACTTCAGTAACTTAGTTCACTTAGATCCCGAATGCCCCACGTGAAGAACTACGGTTCACTAAGATCAAACACTTGGCACTTCTCTTCTGCCTCTTCTTCTTGAAGCTTCCTACTGCAGCCGCCGCTCGTTCTCCCTTGCCAATCGTCACCGGTAGCTGTGTTACACCGTAACGTGGCAAGCAAGACCTATAACTTACACGTGCAACGAATAAAACTTCAAGGTAATCGTTCCTTCATATGGCAGATAGAATATAGTGAAAACAAAAGGATTAATCATCATATCGGACAGGACAATATCCATGACCGATTCAATTATATTTTTACATCCAATATTCAAATTTCTTGCTCATATCCCAGACTAAGGGACTTCCTTCTTCATCTATATACCTGCTGGTATGCAACCATAACACACCCCTTCAAGAAACCAAGAAGAAAGCCAGGCTCATAGCTTGACTTAATATGCAGGCAAGAGCAGCAGGGAATGATCTGAGATTATACTTGGTTGCAGTGTAGACTGCTCGCAATGTCAAGAAGAGGAGACAAATATTAAAGCCGGGGCATTGGAAAGGTATGCAAGTAATTGACACTTCATTTCAATGGGTTTTGACAATGTGCTTCACTTTCACGCAGTCTGGCAAGGAAAATCCATCAGCCTAGGAGTTCCCATGCATTTTAAGTTGCCACTCCTTCTCTACTCAAAAATATATGCCGATAAAATTCGTTGAAGGAGAGGCGATCCGCTGAAACATCACATGAATCTGTAAGTGCAAGTCTAAAAGACGATGCAATAGCACAAGATATAATTCTTTTTTGGGAGGAGGAATAACATAAATATATTTTCAGTTGAGGCAATATGCTAAACCTGGATTTATAGACAGCAGCCTTGAACACATATCAACACAGTCTGGATCTAAAGCCGGAAGGATTAACTGAGAAAATGGAAGACGCTTACATGACTTGATGTTCTGCAGCAGCTGAGGAAAACAGAAATTTTAATGGTGATTGGAGCTGGCACATCTGAAGGACCAAAACTAGGTCATAGCAGTACCTGAACATTAGTCCTACCACGAAAAGGAGGATAGCCATTCAGAAGCTCGAAAAGAATTGCACCAAGACTCCACATGTCAACCTGTAGTCAAGCCCAAAATCTAAGTTATTCCTAATTTAGAAAAAAAGGTTGAGATTTGGCAAAGATCTTACCTTTTCATCATATCTTTGGAATTGAAGAACTTCTGGAGCCATGTATAATGCAGTTCCACAAACTGTCTCTGCGTAATCACTTGGATGTACATATCTGTCCTCAACAAGGACAAAAATTAATGCCAGGAATTTCTTAAACCGAAGTTCAACAAAGTTTGCTGCCAAGAAAGGTATAAATAATGGCAACCTGTATTAGTGCCCTTCTGCTAGTTTTTACCTAGAAAGTCCAAAATCAGATATCTTTAGGACAGCATCATCATCTGGAACAGAGAGAAGAATATTCTGTGCAAATAGAATGACCATGATAAGCAAATTAAAAGGAACTCTGATCTCATGATATTGCACACATAAAAGATGAGTTGTTCGTACAAATTTGCCTCTGCAACTACTAATTAGGACTGCAATATTAGTCAATTTTAGCAAAGTATTGTTCCTTTCTTTTTGTCCAAAAACCATCAAGTGGTCAGAATAAACATATACATGACTAGCAAAATTGCTAACTTTTTAACTTGGAAAAGATAACACAAAAACTAGAATTTCTCCCCTAGCAACATCTAAACGATCTAAAAGTTTAATAAGTACACAGAGTATTGGAAGTCTATTTCTATCATAACGTTGCCAAGTGGAACCCATTGATGAAGTCTACCAAGAAAGATCCATCAGAGAATTACAATCTGATGTTTACATTTTTTTTTTGACAAGTAGATTGTCATGTTTACTTCCACTGCTTTTTGCCTCTCCAGTCCATCCAATGACCAACCAAAGCATGTTTCATGGAGGCATGGGGAGCCCTTAAAGTTTTTTTTTTTTTTTTTTTTTATTGGCACCGGGTGTCCAGGAATAGTGTCCCAACTAATCCCGGGGGTGTACAGGCTCTCGGCAAGAAGTTTCCTGCAAGTTCACCTAGAGAAATTCAAGGGGAAAATCCCCCAATCTGATGGCCCCTAAAGATTGTTTGCACCCAAGAGAATTTTAACCTTAGACCTAAGGGGAGCATACCCCCAAGTCCAAGGCCTTTACCACTTGAGCCAACCCTTAAGGGTTGGGAGCCCTTAATTTTATTCTCCTTAAGGGAATGAACATCGTGTCATCTTTTATTTTCAGTTGATGGGGACACCATGATCTATAGCATCGAATGGCGTGATGTAAATAATTTCCATACCGGATGTTACTAATTAGACAAAAGTCACATAGCCTATGAACAATTTTTTTACCTCCGGTTTCAAATCCCTGTGAATGATGTGGTGTGAGTTCAGAATTTCCATAGCAGCTCCTGCATCAAAGAGGACAAAAGTGCATTATGTCAATTTGATGCAAACCATCGGAGTAATATAGCAGCAACTAAGAAGCCCGAATATTGGGAAGAAAAGCAAAGGAGGAGCTACCAAGCTGTTGCATAAATCCTCTCACTATCTGTTCTTGAACTCTCCCACGGTGTCGAAGATATGAAGCCAGACTTCCACCAGCACAAAATTCCAGGACCAGAAATATACAACCTTCAGCCTGGGGATAACAACAGGGGAGCATATAGGAATTATTTTCTTTTCTTTTCTCTGTTTTAAGAAGCAAATGTTTGCTCATGTATAATTTGCATGGGCAAAATTATAAATTACCCACATTAAGATTCTTAATACAACCACCAGAGATTCCCTCAGAGGGCATTGGTTTATTCTCTTCAATTCTGTAATTGCACTGCAGAGCTTCTCAATCATCACAAAAACCTTGAATGTGATTAATTAAACTAGTTGTTTTGTAAGCAACTCACTTGCATTCATTCCAGAATGTTGCAGGTGTGCCAAATTATCTAGAGTAGAAAATATTCAATTTAGTTCTAAAAATATTGATGTGAATTTGAACAGATTATTTTAATTTATTGGATCTTAAACGGTTATTCATAGAAGACCAATCTCCAATAAAAAGAAAAGAGAGATGAGTTAGAGGAGTAAATTAGAAAAGGCAATTGAATGGAGAAATCCAAACATGTGTAGTCAGATAAAGGGGAAAAATTCTTGTAGAAATAAGAATTATCCATTCATTGGAAGAAAATTTCTTTGGCATTCTGTAGCAGGCAGTACAATAGGTGAACTACCCCAACAAGAAATGGATCTCACAATTTTCCTTGGACACAAACCCCTTACCTTCTCTACTGCAAATCAAATCCACGGAATTGTTATGGTATCATGAGGTTTTGGTACTGAGAAAAAGAAAAATCTTATTTTAAGTATGGTTTAAAAAAAACGCAGAAACCCGCCATAGACAACACTAATCCCAATTCCTACTGACCCAACTCAAGCTCTAAATAGAATTACCTGTGCTCTCAGATTGAAACAATAAACAAACTCTCAACTCATGCACGGGGTCTTCAACCCAAGAGCTACATATCTCTCTGTTCAAGAAAATACCAAAACTATTCCATAATTATAGAGCAACTTGGGCCTATATCACAGCTTGGGCTGAGGCCATAATACTCTTGATAGGACCTATACAAAGTCTTCAGTTAAAATTCATTACTCTTTTCTTATGGATGTGGAACCATTACCCCAACTTATAAATAAATTGAAAATCCTTGCTTCTTTTTCAATATGTTAATGGAAATCTTGGAATTTGAGATAATTTCCAATAGCATGACAAGCAAAGAGAACTGGGGAAAGATAGTTAACCGTTAAACACCAGTCAGCAGCATGACAAGTCTGGTTTTACTCTGCAATGGATGCCTTTGCAAATTCATCTAAAGTATCTATTGTAAACCACGTTTAGCCTTCTTTAATCTTCAAAATATCAAGAACTATGCGGCTCCTTGAATATGTTCTTCCAGATTCCCAATTTAAAGCTTCTTTTTAACAGGTCCTTTGTCTTTAAATTTCATAAAGTATCCAAGCTTAATACTCACACTTAGCGATAATGCTAAGTTAGCAGTTTTATCTCTCATTAAGATATATCCATTAAAAAAACTGTCATTAGGATATCAAATCTACATGGAAACACCTGACAGCATGCCTTCCTTCTGATAAATCTGTTTTTTTTTTTTTTTTTTTTTGGGACTAACCTCCTGCTTGCAACAAGATCAACAATCAATTCACCTAAGAAATTGGTTGCAGATAAATCACCATGTTTCTAGGTAGCATTCCCGGAACCAAAATTCCGTGCTTCCAATTTATTAGCGCCAAACCTAGAAGCTAAAACCTGGATGAACGATATAGAACTTCGACAAGCTAAAGACTTGACAAGTAAACCACAACTCAGCAAGAGCCTAAGTAAACCAACTGAAGACTTGACAAGTTCCTTTTGGAAGTTACTAATTTTTCTAGGACCTGAGGGATTATAAGAAATAAATGCTTTTAAGTTCAATTGTAGCTAAATTTCATAGTTTCCTCTAAAAGAAATCCTTCCTCTTTATCAACATATGCAGAATGTTATGTGCAAAAAACACCAAAAAAAGATTAAAATTGATGAACTGGGTCGTGGCTAATACCAACCAAGATCACACAAATAGGGCCAAGAACACGTAAATACCTACGAAAGGCCCAGATTCAACAAAATCACTGAATGAAAAGGTGGGCGACAAGAGCAGAGAAAGAGAATGATATCACGAACCCGAAAAACGTCGAAAAGGCGGACGATGTTGGGATGGTTAACAGAGGACAAGAAGTTAAGCTCACAGTCGAAGCAGTTCCTGAGTTGGCGGTTCAGCCTGGACGGATAGACCTGCTTCAACGCCACCTCTTGGCCGCTCAACCTGTGCTCCGCTTTCCACACTGTGCAGAACGAACCCTCTCCGAGTTTTGATTTCAGAACATAGTCTCCCACCGTAACGGGACCTTTGAAGTGATCGGGTCGAGTTTCGGTCTCGATCTGCATTCCGAGCTCATCAAGCAGTGGCAAGGTTTGTAAATTAAATGTATATTTTCTTTATAATTGTATATATTTAAAATTTTAATTTAGCTGAGCTTTTTAGTACACGTGGCATATAGATAGAACCAGAATTTTAGACTTCTCTGTCTAGGTGGAGTTTGTTGATTGGGCGTTATCTTTAAAGGAGACCAGTAAAGTTCACGAGCTTTCCTTGCTTAAAAAATTAAAAAAAAAATTAATTAATGTGGGATACGGTTCGTTTTCGGAGATGAGATGAAATTAAAATTAAAAAGTTGAATAAAATATTATTAGAATATATTTTTTAATATTATTTTTATTTTAAGATTTAAAAAAGTTAAATTGTTTATTTTATTTTGTATTAGAAGTTGTAAAAGTTGTAATGATTAGATGAAATAAGATGAGATAAGATGTTTTCTAAAAACAAACGAGGTTGAGTTGTATACATATCATGTATTTTTAAAAAAAAAAAGGAGTGAGATGTAATATTTAGAAGTGCACGCACTCTATGATTATAAATATTATTTATTAAAAAAATTAAATTTTAAATAATTTTTTTTTATATTTTTTTATAATGGTGTCTATTTTTCCTTGATAAAATTATACGAAATTTATCTATTTAACGCATACATATAATTATTCAAAACTAAGCATCAGTGTCCTTGTAATACAGAATATTTTTCTTTTTTTTTTTTTTCTATAAAAATTTCATTGAATTAAAATATGTATTAATTATGGCAACGGGGAATTTAATAAAATTGTGAATAACGTATCATAAAATTGGGTGAAATCTCAATCTTATCTATTGAGTCTAGTTCATATGCATACCCTAATTAAGGGAACTCAATTAATATATCAAAAAACTTTATTGGAAAGATCAAACAAGTTGTTTTTATACATGGCATTTTCTTGTGGCCAATTGAAAATTTAAAATCCAAGATAACATTATATACTGAGCATTAGACATGAATTCAAAGAATATTTTCAATACATAGACGATCTAAGGATTGACTTTTGGCAAGACAACTGTAAATGTACTGTTGGCTCCAATATAATTTAAGTAATTAAATTTAGATCTTTTATTAGTTTTGATATTTTGGACAAATTGCAATTTAACATGATCAATCAAAGTAGATGGGTTCAAACCTTACCTCCACATTTCACATGTTTTAATTAAATATTTTTATTTTAACTAAATATATATTATATTTCCCTTATTTTAATTAAATATTTTAAGTACTGTTAGAAGTATCTATATAGAAAGATCTAGCCCGTGCACGCTTGAGGAGTAATGTTTAAATATAATTTAAATTATTAAAAATGTATTTTTTTATTAATTAAAATTTTTGAAATAAATGCATGATAATTTAACAAGTATTGAGTGTTAAGGCATCATAAACATTAGCATCAAATGATGACTCTGAAATATTGGAAAACCTTATTGCCGAATCTTCCTGTAACAAATTAATGTGACTAGGTTAGACAAGTGTCACTAGCTAAATGGTTGTTCTCTGACGATTTTGTTATGTAAAAGTCTCTATATTGTACTGGCATACATTGGAAATGTAGGTGAGAAAATATTTTGAATCAAATGTGATTATTCTAGAGTAAAATATTATTTAAGAACTTTTTACAAACACCTGCTGTGCTTTTGAATTTTCTTAACTTTAACATGGTATCTTGAGCCAAAAGGACCAACGTCCGATTTTTATTTGAGTTTTTCATCCATGGCTTCTTCTACAAATACAACCCTCTCTATCCCGTTTCATCCCTCCCTCCTCAACACTGCATCTCATTTCATCAATATCAAACTTACTATTGACAATTATTTGCTTTATGAAAAGTATCTGCTCTTCTAAATTAACTGATCAACATTCAGCATGCATTTTATTATCAAATACTTTTGTTTTTGCATTTTGTTGGATGAAAATAAAAAAAACTTTATAAAAAAATGAAAAATTCACTATCGGTCCCTGTAATAGAGTCCAAAATACACTAGCTAGTTGAGGAGCTTATTTAGGTACACAAATTTCTCTTTTCTTAGCCTCTACAAGATCTCTAGATTCACGAGTAGTTAACTTACAGGTAAATGACCCAATAAACAAATCTCTTAAAAAAAGAAAGGCTAAAGCTAATCATGCTTCTTTTTGTAAACTTCGTTTGAATACAAAAAGTGTTTAATTTCATATCATCTTATTATTACAATTTTTTTAAATTCTCACTCAAAATATAATAAACAATTTAATTTTTTCAATCCCAAAATAATAATAATAATATTAAAAAATAAAATTCTAATAATATTTTTTCAACTTTCAAGTTTCATCTCATTTCAATTCACTATCCAAACAACATCTTAATGTCAAGCATAACTTTCTGCCACTATTTGTTACAAAGATTAGTCCAAAGATCCTAAAGGAACTCAAGGACTGATGGAATAGCCTTTCTGTCTCGTTATAGTTTATACCATAAGGTATAATAATTGGTTACAAGGACATATCATGCATGCTTAACCAATTATTACATGAACTTCACATTCTCATGTCACGAAACTATCATAGTGTCGGGTGTCAATCATGTTATCAATGTTACAACAAGTAAAACTATATGATTAATCGGAAACAAATAAAAAAAAAATCTATAAATTTATATCAAGGCATTGATGTTAGTTTGATATAATAGATTTTTTTTTTTTTTTTTTATATCAAAAAGTAAGAATTTACAATAAACTAGATTTACGTTTCGTTTAAGCTCATCAATGAAAAATTACATTCGAGATAAAAATAGAAATTTAAATTTTGTGAAAAACATCTAATAAGAAAGAAATAATTTAAATGATTTGACGGTTTTTATAGTTAAAATATTGTAAAAGGGTGCGAATATAATGTTGCTGATGATTTATACTTGTTTTTAAGAGATAAAAGAGTTAAAAGAAATTCTCAAGACAAAAGCTAATACTCCAATTGGCTGATTACCAACGTTTGCATCGTTATTTCACCTGAATTATCAATTAAGGGTTAGTTTGGTTACATAAAATCAAATTATCTAATCTCACCTCATATAATTATTATAATTTTTTTAAATTCTTATATAAAATATAATAAATAATTCAATTTTTTTAAATTTTAAAATAAAAATAATATTATAATAATATTTTATTCAATTTTTAACAAAATATTTAATCTTATTTTACGTAAATTCGTAACCGAACGAGGCTTAACTCTTCCTTCGGAGGCTGAAGAATAAAGCTAGTTACCGTAGTTTTAATTTGAATTTTAAACAAAATCCAAAAAATAGCCGTTCTAATCTTCCAGTGGTGAAAGAACACGAGAAGATATACACACATATACATGTACACACGCGCGCGCCTGTATATTTACCATTCCAGGATTCCTCACACAAACAGGTAGCCATTCGAGAGAGTGGTGGTTTATTGAGGCTCATGCTTCAATGGAGAGAACTCAGAGAAGGGTGGTTTTCGCGGCAATCAAGACGCATCCGATGATCCGAACTGTAAGCATTGTGGTAAATCTGTTGCTGGTCCGATTCGTATTCTTCGACGAAGGGATTTTCATTGATTCGGCTAAGAGATTCACAATTGGACCTGATCCCAAATGTGGCCCTGCTCTCTTTTCGATCGTTGCTCGAGTGAGAAGACAAAAGGTCCTAACTCCCTCATGTAAAATCTTTTGAATACCAAATCTTTTGTAATTTCGTTTATTTTTATCATTGATTTTTGAGTTCATTCTTTTATTTATTTATTATACATTTAGTCTTTTAGCTTTGGGCCCAGGAAAGACGGCAACTGTAATGGCTGTGAAGGAGACCTTAAGGCGGGCCTCTTGGCACTTTTTTCGCTACATTATTCTTGGTGGATGAGATTTATTGATGCTCAGGGTGATCATCAAAGGCATGTCCCGTATCCTCTAGTTGCTAGTAGCCTTTTACCTATGAATCGTTTGAATTGAAATCATTTTTTTTTTCTTTTTTAAATCAATCAATCTATCAATTTTAAGGCTTGTCGTGGAGCATGTTGGTGCTCGAATTTGATAGGGTGGGGACTGTTGTTACTTCAGTTTAGAACCATGCCATGGAGAGCTCTGGAATCGGGGTGTTACTCTACTTATGCTTGTTATCTAAATTTCTTGATGAATTTAATCGCTCTCTTTTGCCTGTCGTTCTTGTAACACCTTATAAACTATCTTGGACTATGTTGCCCAGCCAGGTGAACTTGCTATTTCTTTCTAATTACCTTTTGGTTGTTTGCTCTTTCTTTTGTTTTTAGTGACATAGGTAGAATTGTCTAGTAATGCCTTCATTTTCTGTGTCTATTCAATGTTCTGGTTTCCGTAAAATGACTTGTGATATGTTCTTCGTGCGCTGTTTCCATGGAGCGGTGAAGAGCTATGTTTAGAAAGGAACATTGATATAACCAAATGTATACATGGGTGGGAATAGGTTTTAACTACCACATTCCAAATTCCATATACATACCTATAGATTTCCCTGTTCCAGAGAAATTTTTGTTCTTTATATATGTATGTATTTAAAGTCAGTTATGGATTTGGTTTTCTGTCATGCAAGCTGGAAATAGGTATCTTGTTTGTAAAACTCATTATAAATTGCATAAAATCTGATGGACTGGGTCTCCACAAGTCGCCTAGGCCCTACACTAAAAGATCAATTGTTGAAAAAAAAAAACAAAATACCTAGACAACTTACAAAAAATAAAAAATAAAAAATAAAAAAGGTCAGGACAGGTGCGGCTATGTTTTGCGAATTACTGAAATCTTAGTGGAGAAGAGAAAAATTATGGAAAATATAAATGAATACTGGTTTCACATGGTTGTATTTTCAAAGCTATTGTTTAGAAGTTTTGTATAAGTTGGACTTGGAGTAAGTAGTCTTAAAAAAAATAAAAAAAGATGCGTATTCGAATTTATGGCTATAGGAAGTAAGAGCTTGAGATTCATAAACATTTCTGGTATCAAGTGGGATTCCTGGAGGTAGACGCAGAGTATTAGTTTACAGAAGTTATGGTTATCATTAATATGTATTCACATTTTCTACTTCCGCAACTTTCTTGCATCCTCAATAACTACATGAATTTGGATTTTTTTTGGTAGGGAAGCCTTCTTTTACAAAGAAACACGCAGATCTTTTGTTCCCCCTAGATTTTGCCGAAGACTTTCCAGTTGCAATGCAGGTATCAAAGTCGCTACTTGTTGGTACTTGTTTCGGTAAACTGCTACAAAATTGATAGTCATGAATTTTTTAATTCACAGATATACCACAAATACAGTTTGATCTACGTGATCACCAAGCTTGGGCTATTATTTGTTTACGACTTGGAGACCGCAACTGCAGTTTAGAGAAATAGAATCTGTCCAGATCCAATATTTTTGACAGCAGCTTCACCAGTGGGAGGTTTTTTATGCAATCAATAGGCATGGACAGGTATTATTGGCTACAGTAAATGATCTAACAATTGTACCATTTGTCGTGGCCGGGTATACTCACAAGCATGCATTTTTGTTGGTTTTATTATGGAAGAATAATTATTTGGTTTACAAATTGGGTCTATTTACATTTACAGTTGAAAAATTTGGAGCTTGCTGTCAATCTTGCCAAAAGAGGTAATCTTCCTGGAGCCGAGCAGCTTGTAAGCTGATTCTTTTTCCACCTTAAAGTACCCATTCTGCTAGTTTGAAAATTTTCAGCAGATAAAAATTAAAATTTAACGCAGTTATGCAACCATGTTGCAGTTTGTGATTTGATAATGCTTGAAAGATTGGTTTGTTTAATGATCAAGTCACTCTCTTTATACATGTTTCTCCTAAAAAGTCTCCTTCACTGCAAAGCAAAGCATTGAACAGTTTTAAGTACTTTTGTAGATTTCCTGAGCATACCAGTGCTGCCTAGCCTTTAATAAGACCAGAGATAGATGTGATTTATTAATGATGTTTACTGCTGACCCTGTTTTTGTTACGATTAACAAGTGTAGTATGATTACATCCCAAGAATAAAAAAGATGATGTTTTGGGCTGTGGTTCCTGAGGTTTGTGAACCCCTGTTCTTGGGAATATAGTGTATCCCTGTCTCATATTCACTGTGGATGTGGGAATATGGACGTGTATTATTGCCATTGTGTTTTAGAACCTGGGGTCTCACAATGATAGAATAAATGATGTTTGTGTTGATATATTGAATGGTAACATGTTTTTTAATTACATGTTTTTATTCTTTAACTGCTTGTATGTGAATATATGCTTAGAGTTTAAATTATTTATTGCTCTGTGCCTTCTTATAATACTGAAAATCCAGGGATGCTCGGTTTTGGGTCTCAGGTTGTCCAACGTTTCCAAGAACGATTTTCCCAAACAAAGTACAAAGAAGCTGCAGAACTTGCCGCCGAGTCCCCTCAAGGAATCCTCCGAACACCAGATATAGTTGCCAAATTCCAGGTTTTACATGTTGATTTTCCAATCAAACACATCTTACCTTTCAAATTTGTTTTCCCAATCAAACACATTTCGTTGGCTGCTAATATTTCATAGCTTCCATGTTCTTCGTCCTTGTCAAATTGTCTCCATTTGATTTCTGGCCTTTCAGGATCTCTGTAAGCATTGGTTGTATTGGGCTTATCTCTCCTCACTGTCTCTGTTGTCCAGTTTGACATTCATTGTTTATCTGGATCTTTCTTTTGCTGGAATTGAATGTTGCTACATAAGATTGTTCCTGTCAAAAAAAAAAAAGGATTGCTCCTCTTTCTTGAGGGTGCTTAGTTATGCATTTTTTGGTAGATACTGAATAAGACATACTATAGGAACAAACATCTATTTTGCATGTTACTTGTTTGCAAATAGAGGGGATTTGATAAAATTTTGATATATTCAAAACAGGTGAAGATATCTTTTTCTTTTAATCATTGTTGCTATTGTGATTGATTGCATTACCGTTATTATTATATTATTTATCATTTATTTTTGTTTACTAATTTCATGGTCTGATCATTTCATTGTTTCTTGGGTATAGTCCAGATTTACTATTCCTTCTACAGACAATCCTTCGTTCAGATCCTCAAGTATTGGACTATATCTCTCTGTGTTTGTATGTTTTGTTGTTTTAGTATTTACTAGTTTACAACTCTTTTCAACTCATTTCATATAATCTTATCTAATCATTACAACTTTTCCAAATTCCCACAATAAATAAATAAACAATTCAAATTTTTTAAAATAAAAATAATATTAGAAAAATATATTCTAAGAATATTTTATTCAACTTTAAACTTTCATCTCAACTCATCTCATCTGTTAAAACAAACGAGTTGAAACTTGAGCAAATAAGAAATCCTGTTGGAGCCAAAACTTTTCCTTTCATATTTTTTCCATTTACCTTTTTCTGAATAACTGTGTTGTAGTATAAAAGTATTATTTTTTGGAGAAGGAGAAAATCTTGAAACCATATTTTGCCTTTAAAAACAAAATCTTTGAACCATGTTTTAATCAACTTAATATTTACCCATCACAGACCTTTTCTTTCTGGAACCATGTAGCTAATACATACTTTTGGAATGTAGGGAGCTGTTAACTTTGCGCTAATGATGTCTCAAATGGAGGGAGGTTGTCGAGTTATACCATAACAGATCTCTTTCTTCAGGTTTTGTTGTCTCTAATGAATTTTGAGTTGGTATATTAATGTAATAATAAGGACGTGTGATTTTCCATTGTTATTGCTTTACTTTTTTTAATACTGACAGGCTTCATAGGGCTAAATTGATTTTCATTTTTGCTTTCAATTCTTTGTGGTTTTAACAGAAGAACCTGATCCGTGAGCCAACGGCTTTTCTAATAGATGTTTTGAAGCCAAATCTTCCTGAACATAGTTTCCTTCAAACAAAGGTTTTGATTCACGCTTTCTTTGGTAATGATATTTAACTTCTATTTGGATAGTTGCTGCTCTTTTCAGCCACTGTAACATTTTTATTTTATATAGGTCCTGGAAATCAATATGTTAACTTTTTCAAATGTAGCTGACGCTATCAAACAATTGGGTGTGATTGAAATATGTGAACATAAATTTGATTGAATATAATTATTGGTGGACAGGTTTGGGTCTGCTTTTGCAAAGTCTGCATACAATGATTAGTGTACATCATATCAAACCAATTGCTCAAATAAACACCTAATTTTAGTAATTGTGCATGACCTCATCTGATAGGATAATTCTATATGCTTGAAAATTTATATAGGGTTCCTCGTAAGACACCTTGGAATTTTCCTCTTAAGTTGGAACAAGATGGGGGCTTATGGTCTTTTAATTCCAAATATTCTGCATGCACAAGTGTGTCAATTGCAAGTGTATTTACCGTTTGCCTCCTCTGGTTGAAACTATATGAGACTCTTAATTTTTGAAAGATGATTTCCTACTTTTTTTTTTTTTAAGAGCCTCGTTAAGCTTAGTGAACTTTGTTTACGTTAGGTAGTCATGCAAAAAAGCAATACAGTTAAAAACTAATTCAATTTTCTAGAGATAAATTCATATGTGGAACTTGTTAGAGATAATTTGTCGAGTAACTAGTGATTACAAGTGTCCTAATCCTTTCATCATTTTTGTTAAAACGCTTTTTTCAGAGTCTTTCAGCAATGAGTACTTCTGGCTCATCTTTTGCACATTATTTTGATGCAAAGATGAAGGGATGAAGAACGGTTGATTTAGGTACTTATATGGTCGTTCTCTATTCGAAATTATAATCCTCATTTAGCGGCAAAGGTAAATAGTTTAAATAGTTTAATGGTAGATTACATGATTAATTCCGTACTATTATTATTTTATCTGATAACATATATTCTTCGATGATGAAGGGTAGCTACACACTTTACGCTAACAACTTTCGATAAATATATTATGACAAGATAGCTGTGGTATTTTGCCTAAAGAATCAGTAGATATATTATGTTAGAAGTATTATGTTTTTTATTGGATTGTTTTCAGGAACTTTTTATTTTATTTTACATTATATTGTCTTGATAATGTGAAACTTCAATCGTTTTCCTTCATTAACTTGATGTTTGTTAAGTTTCTTTGTAGATTAATTATACTTTTCCATTATTTGCAAAATTTGTAGTTCTCTAGGATTGTCTAATAATGCAGGTTTTCCATGCTGGTTGATATGCTTTTAGCATTTTAGCAACGAACTTTGTAAAGATTGATGATGGAAGATACTTGCTATGTTTATTTATTTCATAGAGCGAGGTAAATGTATTAATGTTTTTTTATTGATCTATTTTGTATTATTTGAGACATTATTTTTACAATGCATATTATGATAACTTTTTAATAGTCAATTACTGCTAAAAGTAATATCATAGTAGAAAATTTCCTATATTTTTTTTATTACTAGTTTTTTCCCTCCTCCTCTCCTCCACGTCCTCCACATCCTCCACTCTTTCTTTCCTCTTCTCCACTCTTCCTCCCTCCACTTTCTTCCTCATTTCTTCCTCCTCTCCTCCACTCTTTATTAGGCCTGCAACCAGACCAAACTGAGATGTGTTTGGGACTGAACTGACCCGACCCAACTTCCAGTCGGGCACTAACCAACCCGACCAGACTTGAATTGGGTCAACCCGTTATAATGGCTACTAATTAAAAAGACTCAGTTTGACCGCATGCATGCCCAACTTTATCGAAAACAGAGTTTATATCATTACATCTGGCTTGACAAGATCTGGATCTCTCTCTCTCCCTTAAAATTACTTCAATGCCTCGTAATAATCCTTGACTGCCAATTGAGAAAAAAAAATCCCTGACTGCCATCTCATCACCACAACTTCAAACTACTTTGCATGCAACTGAGAGCTCTAATAATCTTCATTATTGTTCAACAAAAGTCATTCAATCCTACTGTCACATCTCCGTAAGGTTCCATCTCAATTGTCCCGAGGTGACTTTTCCCGCTACAGCACTCCACTTCTCTCTATCTCTTCCTACCAGCCATTTTCAGTGCAAGATAGAAACAATTAAATAAAGATTGAGGGAGGGGAGAAAGAGACCCTTTTTGTTTTGAGTGAGAGAGAGAAAGGGAGAGAGAGAGAGATAAAAACTAGTGCTGCTTCTACTAGTTTGAGCCTACACAATGGGTTCCACTGCATTTCTATTCTATGTTAATTTCATATTTTTGTTAGCGAGCCCAACATGGGTCTGTGCAAATCCAGAGCTTAGAGCGCTCATGGACATTAAGGCGGATTTGGAACCACGGAGCCAGTACCTATCTTCATGGACCATCAATGGTAACCCAAGTGACCATTCCTTCGAAGGTGTTGCCTGCAATGAGAGAGGTCAAGTGACGAACATTTCGTTGCAGGGAAATGGACTCTCAGGCAAGATCTCTTCAGCCATTGCTGGGCTCAGGCACTTAATCATGAACGAACGTAGAGAAGTGATGATGAACAAAGGCGACGACGATGACGAACAGAGAAGAAGGCGATGACGATGATCACAGAGAGAAATGGAGAGGGATGGCAACAAGGGGGGAGATTTGGAGAGGGCCAGAGGGTTGGCTGCTAGGGATTGAAATCCCTTGAGCAGTTAAAACATGCAGTCGGATCGTTTTTACCTTTAGCTGGTTCAACCTGCAAGTTAGTTGAAACCGCATTTCTCGGTCAGGTCGGGTCACACGGACGGATCGGATCATCGACTTTTCTGCATAGCCCTACTCTTTATCCTCTCTTCATTTTCTCCTCTTCTCTACTCTTCCTCTCTCCTCCATCTCTTTTCCTCTCCACTCTTCCTCATCTCTTCATTTCCTCCTCTTCTCCTCTCTTCCTCTTTTCCACTCTTCCTTCTCTCCTCCACCTATTTTCCTCCTTCCATTCTTCCTCCTCTCTCTCCCTCACTCCACTCTTCCTCATCTCTCCCTCTCCATTACTCTTCCTCCTCTCCTCATTTCCTTCTCTCCTCCACCTATCTTCCTTCCTTCACTCTTCCTCTTCTCCTTCTCACTTCCTCTTCCTCTTCTCCTTCTCCTTCTCACTTCCTCTTCCTCATTCTCCTTCTCTCTTACTACTACATATTTCTTCCTCCTAGAGATACTATTTGTATGTTATATTTTCAAATATTATATTATTTTTGTTTGCATGTAATTAGAGTTTTAGTATTTCTTTTTCAATTCTTACGAGTTTTAAATTTTAATTTCCAAACCTTGAGCTTTTAGTGGCAACCTTCAGCTTTGATACAAAGGAGGCAGACGCTCTCTAGGTCTATAGATGATATTTTGTACTCATTATTATTATTTTTTGTATAAAATACTCTTTATAGGTTATGGTCTTTTATTCAGGAATACCTTTCATTTTGATGCAAAGATGAAGGGATGAAGAAAGGTTGATTTAGGTACTGGTATTTTCGTTTCCTATTTGAAATTATACTCCTAATTTAGACAGCATAGGTAAATAGTTTGATGGCATATTACAGAATTAATTCTGTACTATTACTTTTTTATCTGATAACATATTTTTGGATGATGAAGGGTAGTTACATACTTTACATTGACAGCTTTCAATGACTATATTATGACAAGTTAACTCCGGTATTCTACCCAAGGAATTAATAGATATGTTATGTTAGAAGCATTATGTCTCTTATTGGATTGTTTGGCAAGAACTTTTTATTTTATTTTACATTATATTGTCTTGATAATATAGAACTTCAAACGTTTTCCTTCACTAGGTTTGTTATATTTCTTGGTAGATTCATCATCGTTTTCCACTATTTGTAAAATTTGTAGTTATCTAGGATTGTCTAATAATGCAGGTTTTCCATGCCGATTGATGTGCCTTTAACATTGTAGCAACGAAATTTGTAAAGATTGATAATGGAAGATACTTATTATATTTATATATTTTATAGAGCGAGGTAAACGTATGAATATTTTTTTTATTGATATATTTTGTGTTCTTTAAGGCATTATTTTTGCAATGCATATTATGAGAAACTTTTATTTAACAGTTAATTATTGCTAAAAGTAATATCATGGCAGAAAATTTTCAATATTTTTTTTTATTACAAGTTTTTTCCCTTCTCCTCCTCCTCCACTTTTTCTTTCCTCCTCTCCTCTACCTCTCTTCATCCCTCCACTCTCTTCCTCTTCTCCTCCACTCATTCCCCCTCTTCTCCTATCTTCCTCCTCTCCTTCACTCTTCGTCCTCTCTTCTTCTAATTCTCCACTCTTCCTCTCCTCCATCTCTCTTCCTCCATCCTCCACACTTCCTCCACGCCTCCACGCCTCCACTCTTCCTTATCTCTTCATCTACTCCTTTCTTCCTTCTCTTCTTCACTCTTACTCCTCTCCACCTCTCTTCCTTCTTCCACTATTCCTCCCCTCCTCTCGTCCTTTCCTCCTTTCTCCATCTCTCCACTCTTCCTCATCTCTCCCTCTCCTCCACTATTCATCCCCTCTTCCTTTCCTCCACTCCTCATCTTCATTCTCTCCTCCACGTCTCTTCCTTCCTTTACTCTTCCTCTCCTGCTCTCATCTTCCTCTTCTCATTCTCACTTCCTCTTCCTTATCTTTCTCCTCCTCTCATCCTCTCTTACTACTACTCATTTCTTCCTCTTAGAGATACTATTTGTAAGTTATATTTTTAAATATTATATTATTTTCGTTTGGATATAATTAGACTTTTTGTATTTCTTTTACAATCCTTACCGGTTTTAAATTTTAATTTCCAAATCTTGAGATTTGTTGAGGAGACCTTAGGCCCAACTTTGATTGGATAGACTTACTGGCTAATCTTCAGTTTTGATACAAAGGAGGCAGACGCTCTCTAGATATATAGATGACATTTTGTACTCTTTTTTTTTTTTTTGTATAAAATTCTCTTTATAGGTCTTAGTCATTTATTCAGGAATACCTTTCATTTTGATGCAAAGATGAAGGGATGAAGAAATGTTGATTTAGGTACTGATAAATTTGTTGCATATTCGAAATTATACTCCTCATTTATACGGCAAAGGTAAATAGTTTGATGGCAGATTATAGGATTAATTATGTTCTATTACTTTTTAATCTGATGACATATTTTTCGATGATGAACGATGTTACATACTTTACATTAATAGCTTTCAATGACTATATTATGACAAGTTAACTCTAATATTTCTGCCCAAGGAATCAATATGTATGTTATGTTAGAAGCATTATCTCTCTTACTGGATTGTTTGGCAAGAACTTTTTATTTTATTTTATATGACATTGTCTTGATAATATAGAACTTCAGACGTTTTCCTTCATTAACTCTAGGTTTGTTATATTTCTTTGTAGATTCATCATACTTTTCCAAAATTTGCAAAATTTGTAGTTATCTAGGATTGTTTAATAATGTAGGTTTTCCATGCTGGTTGATATGTCTTTGGCATTGTAGCAACGAATTTTATAAAGATTGATGACGGAAGATACTTGTTATATTTATGTATTTTATAGAGCGAGGTAAACTATTAATGTTTTTTTATTGATCTGTTTTGTGTTCTTTGAAGCACTATTTTTGCAATGCATATTATGAGAAACTTTTATTTAACAATCAATTACTGCTAAAAATAATATCATAGCAAAAAATTCCCTTTATTTTTTTTATTACAAGTTTTTTCCTCCTCCTCCTCCTCCACTCCTCCACTTTTTCTTTCCTCCTCTCCTCCACCTCTCTTCCTCCCTCCCTCCACTTTCTTCCTCCTCGCCTCCACTCTTCCCCTTTTTTTCTATCTTCCTCCTATCCTCCACTCTTCATCATCTTTTCCTTTCCTTCTCCGCTCTTCCTCCTCTCATCCTTTCCTTCTCCACTTCTCCTCTCCTCCATCCTCCACTCTTTCTCCACGCCTCCACTCTTCCTCCTCTCCTCTTATCTTCCTTCTCTCCTTCACTCTTCGTCATCTCTACCTTTCCTCCTCTTCTCCTCTCTTCCTCTCATCTACTCGTCCTCCTCTCCACCTCTGTTCCTCCTTCCTCTGTTCCTCCTTGCCTCCTCTCTTCCCCTCTTCTCCTATCTTCCTCCTATCCTCCCCTCTTCATCCTCTCTTCCTTTCCTTCTCCGCTCTTCCTCCTCTCCTCCTTTCCTTGTCAACTTTTCCTCTCCTCCATCTCTCTTCCTCTCTCCTCCACTCTTTCTCCACGCCTCCACTCTTCCTCATCTCTTCCTTCTCTCCTCCACTCTTCGTTATCTCTACCTTTCCTCCTCTTCTCCCATCTTCCTCTCATCCACTCATCCTCCTCTCCACCTCTGTTCCTCCTTCCCCTCTTTCTCCTCGCCTCCACTCTTCCACTCTTCCCTCTTCTCCTATCTTTCTCCTGTCCTCCACTCTTCATCCTCTCTTCCTTTCCTTCTCCGCTCTTCCTCCTCTCCTCCTTTCCTTCTCCACTTTTCCTCTCCTCCATCTCTCTTCCTCCCTCCTCCACTCTTCCTCCTCGCCTCCTCTCTTCCTCCTCTCCTCCTCTCTTCTTTCTCTCATCCACTCTTCGTCATCTCTACCTTTCCTCCTCTTCTACTATCTTCCTCTCATCCACTCTTCCTCGTCTCCACCTCTATTCCTCCTTCCACTCTTCCTCCTCTCTTCACTCTTTCTCATCTCTCCCTCTTCTCCACTCTTCATCCTCTTCCTTTCCTCCATTTCTCATCTTCATTTTCTCCTCCCACCTCTCTTCCTTCCTTCACTCTTCCTCTCCTGCTCTCATCCTCCTCTCATCTTCCTCTTCTCATTCTCACTTCCTCTTCCTCTTCCTCATCCTCCTCCTCCTCCACTCCTCTCTTACTACTACTAATTTCTTCCTCATAGAAATACTATTTGTATGTAATATTTTTAAATATTATATTATTTTCATTTGGATGTAATTAGACTTTTAGAATTTATTTTTGAATCCTTACGGGTTTTAAATTTTAACTTCCAAATCTTAAGATTTGTTGAGGAGGCCTTAGTCCTAACTTTGATTGGATAGACTTAGTGGCTAATCTTAAGCTTTGATACAAAGGAGGCAGACGCTCTCTAGGTCTATACATGACATTTTGTACTCTATTTTGTTTTTGGTATAAAATATTCTTTATAGGTCTTAGTCCGTTATTCAGGAATACCTTTCATTTTGATGCAAAGATGAAGGGACGAAGAGAGATTGGTTTAGGTACTGATATTGTTGTTTCCTATTCGAAATCATACTTCTTATTTATACGGCATAGGTAAAAAGTTTGATGGCAGATTACAGGAATAATTATGTACTATTACTTTTTTATCTGATGACATATTTTTCGATGATGAATGGTAGTTACATACTTTACATTAACAGCTTTCAATGACTATATTATGACAAGTTAACTCCGGTATTCTGTCCAATGAATCAATAGGTATGTTTTGTTAGAAGCATTATATCTCTTGTTGGATTGTTTGGCAAGAACGTTTTATTTTATTTTACATTATATTGTCTTGATAATATAGAACTTCAAACGTTTTCCTTCATTAACTCTAGGTTTGTTATATTTCTTTGTAGATTCATCATCGTTTTCCATTTTTTGCAAGATTTGTAGTTATCTAGGATTGTCTAATAATACAGGTTTTCTGTGCCAGTTGATGTGCCTTTAACATTGTAGCAACAGACTCTGTAACGATTGATGACGGAAGATACTTACTATATTTATGTATTTTATAGAGCGAGGTAAACGTATTGATGTTTTTTTTAATAATCTATTTTGTGCTCTTTGAGGCATTATTTTCGCAATGCATATTATGAGAAACTTTTATTTAACAGTCAATTACTCCTAAATGTAATATCAAAGCAGAAAATTTCCAATATTGTTTTTTATTACAAATTTTTTCCATCCTCTTCCACTCCTCCACTTTTTCCCTCATCCTCTCCTCTACCTCTCTTCCTCCCTCCACTCTCTTCCTCATCTCCTCCACTCTCTCCCCCCTCTTCTCTTATTTTCATCCTCTTCTCCACCCTTCATCATCTTTTTCTTTCCTTCTCCACTCTTCCTCTAATCTATCTCTCTTCCTCCCTCATTCACTCTTTCTCCACGCCTCCACTCTTCCTCCTCTCCTCCTCTACTCCTCTCTTCCTTCTCTCATCTACTCTTCCTCCTCTCCACCTCTCTTCTTCCTTCCACTATTCCTCCGCTCGTCTCTTCCTCCTCTCATCATTTCCTCCTTTCTCCCTCTCTCCACTCTTCCTCATCTCTCCCTCTCCTCCACTCTTCCTCCACTCTTCATTTCCTCTTCCTTTCCTCCACCTCCTCTTCATTCTCTCATCCATCTCTCTTGCTTCCTTCACTCTTCCTCTCCTGCTCTCATCTTCCTCTCATCCTTCTCACTTCCTCTTCATTATCCTCTCCTCCTCTCTTACTACTACTCAATTATTCCTCCTAGAAATACTGTTTGTATGTTATATTTTTAAATATTATATTATTTTCGTTTGGATGTAATTAGACTTTTAGTGTTTCTTTTTTAATCCTTACGGGTTTTGAATTTTAATTTCCAAATCTTGAGACTTGTTGAGGAGGTCTTAGGCCCAACTTTGATTCGATAGACTTAGTGGCTAATCTTCAGCTTTGATACAAAGGAAACAGACGCTCTCTAGGTCTATAGATGACATTTTGTACTCATTATTATTATGTTTTTGTATAAAATGCTCTTTATAGGCCTTAGTCATTTATTAAGAAATACCTTTCAGTTTGATGCAAAGATGAAGGGATGAAGAAATGTTGATTTAGGTACTGATATTGTCGTTTCCTATTCGAAATTATACTCCTCATTTATACAGCATAGGTAAATAGTTTGATGGCAGATTGCATGATTAATTATGTTCTATTACTTTTTTATCTGATGACATATTTTTCGATAATGAAGGGTAGTTACATACTTTATATTGACAACTTTCAATGACTATATTATGACAAGTTAACTCCGGTATTCTGCCCAAGGAATCAGTAGGTATGTTATGTTAGAAGCATTATGTCTCTTATTGGATTTTTTGGCAAGAATTTTTCATTTTATTTTACAGTATATTGTCTTGATAATATAGAACTTCAAACGTTTTCCTTCATTAACTCTAGGTTTGGTCTATTTCTTTGTAGATTCATCATCGTTTTCCATTTTTTGTAAAATTTGTAGTTATCTAGGATTGTCTAATAATGCAGGTTTTTCGTGCCGTTGATGTGCCTTTAACATTGTAGCAACGAACTTTGTAAAGATTGATGAGGAAAGATACTTGCTATATTTATGTATTTTATAAATCGAGGTAAACGTATTAATGTTTTTTTATTGATCTATTTTGTTTTCTTTGAGGCATTATTTTCGCACTTCATATTATGATAAACTTTTATTTAACAGTCAATTACTCCTGAAAGTAATATTAAAACAAAAAATTTCCAATTTTTTTTTATTACAAGTTTTTTCCCTCCTCCTCCTCCATTCCTCCACTTTTTCTTTCCTCCTCTCCTCTACCTCTCGTCCTCTTCTCCTCCACTCTTTCCTCCCCTCTTTTCCTATCTTCTTCCTCTCCTCCACTTTTCATCATCTCTTCCTCTCCTCTATCTCTCTTCCTCCATCTTCCACTATTCCTTTTCTCTTTCTTCTCTCTTCCACTCTTCCTCCCCTCCTCTCTTCATTTTCTCTCGTCTTTTCCTCCTCTCTCCCTCTCACCACTCTTCATTATCTCTCCCTCTCTTCCACTCTTCATCCCTCTTCCTTACCTCCACTCCCCCCCTTCATTCTCCCATCCACCTATCTTTCTTCCTTCACTTTTCTTCTCCTGCTCTCATCCTCCTCTCCTCTTCCTCTTCTCCTTCAAACTTCTTCTTCCTCATCCTCCTCCTCCTCTCCTCCTTTATTACTACTACTCATTTCTTCCTTCTAGAAATACTATTTGTATGTTATATTTTTAAATATTATATTATTTTTGTTTGGATGTAATTAGACTTTTAGTATTTCTTTTTCAATCCTTACGGGTTTTGAATTTTAATTTCCAACTCTTGAGATTTGTTGATGAGGCATTTGGCCCAACTTTGATTGGATAGACTTAGTGGCCAATATTCAGCTTTGATACAAAGGCGGCAGACGCTCTCTAGGTCTATAGATGACATTTTGTACTCCATTTTTTTTTTCGTATAAAATACTCTTTATAGGTCTTAGTTCTTTATTCAGGAATACCTTTCATTTTGATGCAAAGATGAAGGGACGAAGAGAGATTGGTTTAGGTACTGATATTGTTGTTTCCTATTCGAAATCATACTTCTTATTTATACGGCATAGGTAAAAAGTTTGATGGCAGATTACAGGAATAATTATGTACTATTACTTTTTTATCTGATGACATTTTTTGATGATGAATGGTCGTTACATACTTTACATTAACAGCTTTCAATGATTATATTATGACAAGTTGACTCCGGTATTCTTCCCAAGGAATTAATATGTATGTTATGTTAGAAGCATTATGTCTCTAATTGGATTGTTTGACAAGAACATTTTATTTTATTTTACAGTATATTTTCTTGATAATATAGAACTTCAAACGTTTTCCTTCGTTAACTCTAGGTATGTTCTATTTCTTTATAGATTCATCATCGTTTTCCATTTTTTGCAAAATTTGTAGTTATCTAGGGTTGTCTAATAATGCAGGTTTTTCGTGCTGGTTGATGTGCCTTGAACATTATAGTAATGAACTTTGTAAAGATTGATGACAGAAGATACTTGTTATATTTATGTATTTTATAGAGCAAGATAAATGTATTAATGTTTTTTTATTGATCTATTTTGTTTTCTTTGAGGCATTATTTTCGCAATGCATATTATGATAAATTTTATTTAACAGTCAATTACTCCTGAAAGTAATATTAAAGTAGAAAATTTCCAATTTTTTTTTATTACAAGTTTTTTCCCTCCTCCTCCTCCACTCCTCCATTTTTTCTTTCCTCCTCTCCTCTACCTCTCTTCCTCCCTCCACTCTCTTCCTCCTCTCCTCCACTATTTCCCCCCCGCTCTTCTCCTATCATCCTCATCTCCTCCACTTTTCATCCTCTCTTCCTGTCCTTCTCCACTCTTCCTCTCCTCTATCTATCTTCCTCCTCTCTTTCTTCTTTCCTCCACTCTCGTCTTTTCCTTCTCTCTCCCTCTCACCACTCTTCCTCATCTCTCCCTCTCCTCCACTCTTCATCCCTCTTCCTTTCCTCCACTTCTCCCCTTCATTCTCCCCTCCACCCCTCTTCCTTCCTTCGCTCTTCCTCTCCTGCCCTCCTTTCCTCTTCCTCTTCTCCTTCTCACTTCCTCATCCTTATCCTCCTCCTCCTCTCCTCCTCTCTTACTACTACTCATTTATTCCTCCTAGAAATACTATTTGTATGTTATATTTTTAAAAATTATATTATTCTCATTTGGATGTAATTAGACTTTTAGAATTTCTTTTTCAATCCTTACAGGTTTTGAATTTTAATTTCCAACTCTTGAGATTTGTTGATGAGGCATTTGGCCCAACTTTGATTAGATAGACTTAGTGGCCAATATTCAACTTTGATACAAAGGCGGCAGACGCTCTCTAGGTTTATAGATTACATTTTGTACTCTATTTGTTTTTTTGGGTATAAAATACTCTTTATAGGTCTTAGTTCTTTATTCAGGAATACCTTTTATTTTGATGCAAAGATGAAGGGATTAACAAAGGTTGATTTAGGTAGTCATATTGTTGTTTCCTATTCAAAATCATACTTCTCATTTTTACGGCACAGGTAAATAGTTTGATGGCAGATTACATGATTAATTCTGTTCTATTACTTTTTTATCTGATGACATATTTTTCGATGATGAAGGGTAGTTATATACTTTACAATAACAGCTTTCAATGATTATATTATGACGTGTTGACTCCTGTATTCTGCCCAAGGAATCAATAGGTATGTTATGTTAGAAGCATTATGTCTCTTATTGGATTGTTTGGCAAGAACATTTTATTTTATTTTACAGTATATTTTCTTGATAATATAGTACTTCAAACGTTTTCCTTTGTTAACTCTAGGTATGTTCTATTTCTTAGTAGATTCATCATTGTTTTCCATTTTTTGCAAAATTTGTAGTTATCTTGGGTTGTCTAATAATGCATGTTTTTCGTGCCGGTTGATGTGCCTTTAACATTGTAGCAATGAACTTTGTAAAGATTGATGACAGAAGATACTTGTTATATTTATGTATCTTATAGAGGGAGGTAAACGTATTAATGTTTTTTTATTGATCTATTTTGTTTTCTTCGAGGCATTATTTTCGCAATGCATATTATGATAAAAATTTTATTTAACAGTCAATTACTCCTGAAAGTAATATGAAAGTAGAGAATTTTCAATTTTTTTTTATTACAAGTTTTTTCACTCCTCCTCCTCCACTCCTTCATTTTTTCTTTCCTCCTCTCCTTTGCCTCTCTTCCTCTCCTTCTCCACTCTTCCTCTCCTCTATCTATCTTCCTCCTCTCTTTCTTCTCTCATCCACTCTTCCTCCCGTCCTCTCTTCCTCCTCTCTCATCTTTTCCTCCTCTCTCCCTCTAACCACTCTTTCTCATCTCTCCCTCTCCTCCACTCTTCATCCCTCTTCCTTTCCTCCACTTCTCCTCTTCATTCTCCCCTCCACCCCTCTTCCTTCCTTCACTCTTCCTCTCCTGCTCCCATCCTCCTCTCTTCTTCCTCTTCTCCTTCTCACTTCCTCTTCCTCATCCTCCTCCTCCTCTCCTCCTCTCCTACTACTACTCATTTCTTCCTCCTAAAAATACTATTTGTAAGTTATATTTTTAAATATTATATTATTCTCATTTGGATGTAATTAGACTTTTAGAATTTCTTTTTCAATCCTTATGGGTTTTGAATTTTAGTTTCCAACTCTTGAGATTTGTTGATGAGGCGTTTGGCCCAACTTTGATTAGATAGACTTAGTGGCCAATATTCAGCTTTGATACAAAGGCGGCAGACGCTCTCTAGGTCTATAGATGACATTTTGTACTCTATTTTTTTTTTTTTTTTTGGTATAAAATACTCTTTATAGGTCTTAGTTCATTATTCAGGAATACCTTTCATTTTGATGCAAAGATGAAGGGATGAAGAAATGTTGATTTAGATACTGATATTGTCGTTTCCTATTCGAAATCATACTTCTCATTTATACGGCACAGGTAAAATAGTTTAATGGCAGATTACATGATTAATTCTGCTCTATTACTTTTTTATCTGATGACATTTTTCAATGATAAATGGTAGTTACATACTTTACATTGACAGCTTTCAATGATTATATTATGACAAATTGATCCCGGTATTCTGCCCAAGGAATCAATAGGTATGTTATGTTAGAAGCATTATGTCTCTTTTGGATTGTTTGGCAAGAACTTTGATTTGATTTTATATTATAGTCTTGATAATATAGGACTTCAGATGTTTTCCTTCATTAACTCTTGGTTTATTATATTTCTTTGTTGATTCATCATACTTTTCCAATATTTGCAAGATTTGTAGTTATCTAGGATTGTCTAATAATGAAGATTTTTCATGCCGGTTGATGTGCCTTTAGCATTGTAACAACGAATATTATAAAGATTGATGACGGAAGATACTTGCTATATTTATGTATTTTATAGAGCGAAGTAAACGTATTAATGTTTTTTTATTGATCTATTTTGTATTCTTTGAGGCTTTATTTTTGCAACGCATATTACGAGAAGCTTTTATTGAACAGTCAATTACTGCTAAAAGTAATAATATAGCAGAAAATTTCCAATATTTTGTTTTTGCTACAAGTTTTTTCTCTCCTCCTGCACTCCTTCACTTTTTCTTTCCTCCTTTCCTTTAACTCTCTTCCTCCTCTCTTCCACTCTTCCCCCCTCTTCTCCTATCTTCCTGCAATTCTCCACTCTTCATCCTCTCTTCATTTCCTTTTCCACTCTTCCTCTCCTCCATCGCTCTTCCTCCCTCCTCCATTCTTCCTTATTAAATGGAGGGGCAACCACATGGGGCTGACCCCCTCCTGCAGAATAACGCATGGCTTTAAGCCATGCGTTATTTACTTGTAACGCATGGCTTAAAGCCATGCATTACTGCCGTTACGCATGCGTTACTGCCATGCGTTACTGCCGTTATATAGTCCTCCTCAATTGTGTTTTTGGCACCATCTGAAAAATAGAAAAAGACTCTCTCTTTTTTTGTTCTCTCTTAATAAAATATTTAGGCTGTGGATTGATTAAGTGTTACTCTAGTTCTATACTACGTAGTACACTTTCACCACTAAGAGGAAACGCTTGGAGTTTATCAATCTGGAAAAACTTGTAGAGCAATTCTTTAAACTGAGCTTGAGGTACTTTTCCGCTGTGCATTCTAACATTGGTATCAGAGCTATTTTTTAAATTGCTTCTAGTTTATATTTTTTTCTCGCATATGCTTGAGATTTATATGGTGTTCTTTTTTCATCCTCTTTTTTTTATTATCTGTTAAAAAAAAAAAAAAAAAAAGGAAAAGAGGCGCACCAACGCAGTGGTGCTGCGCGCACCACCGCGAGGTGCTCCGCTGCACCACAGAGGTGCTGCGCTGCACCACAGAGGTGCAGCGCTTACCAGCGCGGTGCAGAGCGCACCTGCGCGGTGCAGCGCGCACCAGCGCGGTGCCGCGAACACCACCGCGGTGCAGTGCGCACCCCTGCGGTGCCGCGCGCACCACCGTGGTGCTGCGCGCACCACGGAGGCGCAGCGCGCACTGGCAAGGTGGTCGGCAGCACCCTGCTGCTTGGACCGATCATTTCCGCCACCTGCGGTGCTGCGTGGGAGGCTCCATGGGTGCTGCTTCGAACGGCTACTGTTCACGTGAACAGTAGCCGAATGGAGGAAGAAGATGACCTAATGGTCATCTGCCTTCCATGGGCTTGGGCCTCACGGCCCAGCCCAAATGTTTTTTTTTTTTTTTTTTCCTGATGGGCTGGGCTTGGCCCAATTTGTTTTTGGGCCATTCGGCCCTTCAGTGTTTAAAAAAAAAAAAAATCTGGGCATTTTTTAAAAAAAAAAGGTCCAATTTTTTCAAGCCATTTTTTTTAACAGAAAATAAAAAGATGGGATGAAATTTGCATGGCTTAATATATGCTAAGATATATTGTTATATTACATGTGATTTTTTATTTAATGTTTTAGATTAAATGTGATCACATGTGAATATATAGTTATATTCATGCTATTTTTTTTATTCCATTATGTTATATTACATGTGATCTTTTATTTAATTTGTTATATTAAATGTGATGACATGTATATGTGAATTGAACATGTGGATATGTGTTTATTTTATCATCTATGAATATTAGGCTTAAATGTTTATACATTAGTCTTTATTGATAAAATAGAAAAATTCCCACTAAGTAGTCTTAGTTAGAAATGTCAGTGTAGATGATGGACTGAAAAAAAATTGCAATGACCCCAGTAAGAACTGTAAATGCATTGTATAGCCAAAAAACCACAGTGACCCCAGTAAGAACTGTAAATGCACTGATGGAACAAGAAAAATGGACTGTAATGGTTTTATATGAACCATCTTTGTAGACTGGCCCAACAGGTTACTGTGGTTGAAGTAGCTGTCCTTGTAGACTGGCCCAAAAGGTTACTGCGATTTTAGTAGGTTATGTCTTTACATGTGACTAGGACTAGATGACTACTTAAGATAGTGGGAGTATGGTTGGGATTTATGATTAATTCTCCCATATTTGTTTTTTGAATTTGCGCGGGAATTAGGTTAGAAAATTAATAATTGGATATTGTGGCGCAAAAGATGATTCTGAAGCCTAGCGATTTTTCGATTTTGCGACATGTCTAAATTATTATTTTTTTTTTAACTTGGATGGACGCGGCAGATTTCTTAGCTGTGTGTGTAATATCCCTTCTTTGCGTATTGTAGTGAAATGGCATCCAAGAGTATAGTTGCCGATTTAAACAAAGGGGAGAAATTGGATGGGGAGAACTATGACATTTGGCATCGCAAGATCCAATATGTTTTAGATGAGCAAGAGGTCTTGGAGGCCTTATCTCACTCCCTTACTGAGCCCGGGGAAGGGACCTCGGAACAACACAAAATAGATCAATTAGCCTATTCTCAATGGGCTAAGAAAAGTCGGTGCGCGCGCATAATAATGTTAAGCAGCATGCACAATGATCTAATGTGTGAGTTCGAGATCTACGACACTGCCCAAAGCATGTGGGAGGCTTTAAAGTTGAAGTTTGGTGGAACTTCAGCCACTAGGTTGCGTGGGTTAACCATGAGGTTTGACTCCTATAAGATGCGCTCTGACCACACGATGAAGCAGCATCTTAGGGCTATGTCAACCATGATCCGCGAACTTAAGTCGGCAGGAAACAACCTGACTGATGAACAGCAAGTCCAGGCAGTGATAAGATCACTGCCGAATTCTTGGGAGAATATGAGCCAGAACCTGACGCATAACGAGAATATCAAAGACTTTGATGATGTCTCGCGTCACTTGGAATTGGAGGCTGAGCGCCTAGAGGCTGCCAAGCCCAATCACACGGCCTATGTGGCTGATTCTGGTTCGCGTAAGGCATCAAGGCCTAAGCGCAAGAAGTCCAAGAATGGGGTAGCTGCTGGACAAATTAAGAAGGTGTCAGGAACTTCTCAGCGCAGCAAGAGGGGCAAGCGCGGGAAGAACAAGTCGAAATTAGAGTGCTTCAACTGTGGAAAGAATGGCCACTTCGCTCGTGACTGCACTGAGCCGAAGAAGGTACACTCTGACTTTTCTCGCATTGTTTTTGTAACTAGCCATGTGATGGTTGCTCACTCCTATCCTGTGTGGACTGTTGATTCAGGAGCGACCGAACACATAGCGCGAGACAGAGTCGGATTTGTTGAGTATTGCCGGATTCCAGCTGGGAGTCGTGATATCAAGGTGGGGAATGGAGCTAGCGTGGAGGTACTAGGACTTGGTACCTACAAGCTGGACTTGCGGGGTGGCCGCACTCTTTTCCTTCACAATGTGCTATACGCTCCCGAGATCCGACGAAACTTACTTTCTGTAGTCACTCTATTAAGACTTGGTTTTCAAATTGTATTTGAAAACAATTATGTTTCTTTTCATTTGGGCCATGTGTTTTATGGCAATGCTTTTCTTCAAGACGGTTTTATGATATTGAATTTGGAGTATTCAAATTTAAATGAGTCTATTGCTTTTCTTTCTACATCTGATAATTTGGATTCATATAAATGGCATGCTAGGCTTGGCCATATAGGGCAAGATAGAATGACTAGGTTAGCTAGAGAAGGCCTAATAGGCAATCTCGCTAAGGTCATCTTGCCCACATGTGAATATTGTCTAATGGGAAAAGCTAAGAGAAAACCGTTTGGAAAAGCCACAAGGGCATCTTTTCCACTGCAATTAGTCCACTCAGACATCTGTGGTCCAATGAGTGTGAGGGCAAGACATGGAGGTGTCTACTTCATCACATTTATAGATGATTTTTCACGTTACGGTCATGTCTACTTAATCTCCCATAAGTCTGAAGCATTGGAATGTTTTAGGCGATATCTAAGAATGGTTGAGAATCAGTTAGACAAGAGTTTAAAAGCTCTAAGAACTGACCGAGGACGAGAATATCTCTCTGAGCAATTTAAAAGGCTCTGTGATGAAAAAGGAATCAAAAGACAGTTGACGATGCCGAGTACGCCGCAGCAAAATGACGTGGCGGAAAGGAGAAATCGAACACTACTTGAGATGGTTAGGTCAATGATGGCGCAAGCAAGCCTACCAATTTCTTTTTGGGGGGATGCACTTTTAACTGCTGCCTACATTCTTAACCGAGTGCCCTCCAAATCAGTATCTTCCACCCCATATGAACTATGGACCGGCGAGAAACCCAATTTGAGTAACTTGCGGCCATGGGGTTCAACGGGTTTTGTTCACAACCTTTCTCATAAGTATGGGAAGTTAGGCCCTAGAGGGAAGAAGTGTATCTTTATAAGGTACTTAGAACACTCTAAAGGGTATGTATTAATAGGTGAACAATCTGATGGAAGTGTGACTGAGATTGAGTCATGAGATGTGGATTTCATTGAAGATCAGTTTCCAAGTAGAGGTGAGGTTGATAGGAGTTTAGAACTTCATGAGATTGTGGAACAAGAGGAAAGTGCTCCAAGGAATTTAGTTGAGAATGAGGAAGAAATTCTTCAAGCTCCTACAAATTATTTGAATCCGAGTGGGAGCACATCACTTGTCAATCAATCACAACAACCTCAGCCGCGTAGAAGCACACGTGAAAGTATTCCCCGTCGTCGTTTTGAGATTGAAGGGGAAGCTTTTATGGTAGCTCCGCATGATGATGACGAGCCTAGAACAATTTATGAGGCTCTCTCATCTTCTACTAAAGATGAGTGGATGAAAGCTCTTAATGATGAGATTGAGTCTATGAAGACTAACCAGGTATGGGATCTGGTTGATCTACCAATAGGGCGTAAGACTATTGGGAACAAATGGGTTCTTAAGGTTAAACGCAAGTCGGATGGATCAATAGATAAGTATAAAGCTCGCTTAGTGGCGAAAGGATATACCCAACATGAGGGTATAGACTATGAGGAGACTTTTTCACCAGTGGTGAGGTTTGCCTCAATTCGCCTGATTCTAGCTATAGTAGCAAACATGGATTTGGAACTCTACCAGATGGACGTTAAGACAGCATTTCTCAATGGAGAACTAGATGAGGAGATCTATATGGATCAACCAACGGGTTTTGTGGTCAAAGGTCAAGAGCGCAAAGTGTGCAAGCTCAAACGATCTATATATGACCTAAAACAATCATCTAGACAATGGTACCTCAGATTCCATCGAGCCATTCTCTCGAATGGGTTTACGATGATCACAGAGGATCATTGTGTTTATGTCAAAAGGTCTAAGAAGAGTTTCATTATGTTGTCATTATATGTTGACGACATACTACTAGCTGGAAATGATAAAGGGTTGATAGTCGCCACAAAAGAGTGGTTATCCTTCAATTTTGAGATGAAGGATATGGGTGAGGCAGAATACATTCTGGGAGTTAAGATCTACAGAGATCGCTCAAAGAGACTTTTGTGTTTGTCTCAACAGACTTACATAAAGAAAGTCCTCGAGCGCTTCCAAATGAATGGATGTAAATCCATTGACACCCCTATTGCGAGGAGCGAGAACTTGTCTAAAATGATGTGTCCTAAGACTCAAAAAGAAAAAGAAAAGATGGCCCGTGTCCCTTATGCTAATGCTGTGGGTAGTCTGATGTACGCAATGATGTGTACTCGGCCTGACATATGCTATGCAGTTGGCTTAGTGAGTAGATTCCAATCAAACCCCGGACTAGCTCACTGGAAAGCGGTCAAAAGGATTATGCGATATCTCAAGGGAACTACGGACTATGTGCTGTGCTATCAGGGTTCAGATTTGCAGCTAAGAGGTTATAGTGATGCCGATTGGGGCAGCGACATAGATGAGCGCAAATCAACCACTGGGTATGTCTTTCTACTCAACCAAGGCGCCATTACATGGAGCAGCAAGAAACAACCCTGTATAGCGTTATCCACCATGGAGGCAGAATACATAGCATGTTCTGCAGCAGTTCAAGAAGCTGTTTGGTTATGGAGGTTCCTCAAGCATTTAGATATTGGCACGGATACATCAGATCCGGTGACAATATTCTGCGATAGCATGGCAGCTCTCGCATATGCTAAGGACTCAAAGTATCATGGAAGAACCAAACACATAGATATCAGATATCACTACATCAGAGACATGATAGCGTAAAAGGAAGTGGTTCTGAAACATCTTTCTACGAGTCGCATGGTTGCTGATCCCTTAACCAAGCCTATAGCAAGAGATGTCTTCGAGGCTCATGTTAGGAATCTAGGACTGCGTAGACTATAAATGTAATTTGTGTTTCAAATGACATAAAGATGTAACATTTCCTTTGGGATATTAATACAATATGATTCAGTTCTTGTCTTTATCGTATTGTTTTTAATACACACACACAAGATATGTCAACAGGCTTAGATCGGCTCACTCACACGAGCGATCGCCTCTAGCGCTTAAGTAGCGAGTAGAGATGAGACATTGTGTCCCTAGGTACTTGTCCAAAGGGATAAGTTGGTTGACACAAAGTTATGTCGCCTTAGTGGGAGCTAAGATGAGGTCCATTGATAGGACTATGCATGGGTTACCCCACCATCCATGTAGCCTGTAGTAAGCCAGATGCGAGTTTCTCTTTGACGCCTTGGAGACGTGCAAATTGAGGAATTCGGGTTAGACGCTTAAGGAGCGGCTAGACTGAGATCTGTACGGTGTTGATATAGACATATGCTCTTTGAGAAAGAGAAATCCACCGTAGCATGTGTTTCATACTATATGTGCTTATACGACCATATGAGTAAGTGAGTAAAATGTTTCCCTCTTTCTCACTGTGTGAGTCTCATTTCTTAAAAAATGTCATTTACTTTTAACTATGTCACGAGATGGAGGTTGTGATGTTTGCTACTTTGGCATGCTGTCTATGGCCATGATTGATACGGTCTAAAGAGGCATTGTTGGGAAAGCAGTTCAACCAAAGTTGAGTGATATGAGTGTAAAGGGAAGACTGTTCAATATCGTATCTTCGATAGTGTTTGCTGACGTCATACAAATGACGCTACATCTTGGTAGCGGCTAAAGGTTGTGAACACATTGAAATATTTGGAGGTAGTCAAGCATTGTTCTGAGTTTTTAAACTCAAGAGGGTTCGAAAATGCTTGATCTTGATGCGATCGAATAAGTCTAGGACATTACCAGACACTTTAGGGATGTTACTATGCTGGTCTTCTCTGGGAGAGATTTGGTGTATGTACTCCCTCATTTCTACAGATGTGCTTGGTGGTCGCACGGCCTATTTATTTGTATGAACAAGATTGAGAACATTAGAGAGATGCTGACCTGGGGTCATGCCCACTGTGTGCGAGTGGGAGATATTAAATGGAGGGGCACCCACATGGGGCTGACCCCCTCCTGCAGAATAACGCATGGCTTTAAGCCATGCGTTATTTGCTTGGCCATGCGTTACTGCCGTTACACATGAATATTGAAGGCTGGCCTTTAAGGCCAGCCGTGCAGAGGAGGACTATGTCCTCCTCAATTGTGTTTTTGGTACCATCTGAAAAATAGAAAAAGACTCTCTCTTTTTTTGTTCTCTCTTAATAAAATATTTAGGCTGTGGATTGATTAAGTGTTACTCTAGTTCTATACTACGTAGTACACTTTCACCACTAAAAGGAAACGCTTGGAGTTTATCAATCTGAAAAAACTTGTGGAGCAATTCTTTAAACTGAGCTTGAGGTACTTTTCCGCTGTGCATTCTAACATTCCTCCATGCCTCCACTCCTCCACTCATTTTCTCCTCCACTCTTCCTCCTCTCTACCTCTCTTCCTCCTTCCCCTCTTCCTCCCCTCATTTCTTCCTCCTCTCATCCTTTCCTCCTTTCTCCATCTCTCCCTCTCCTCCACTCTTCCTCCGCTCTTCATCTGCTCCTCCTCTCCTCCACTCCTCTTCATTCTCTCCTCCACCTATCTTTCTTCCTTCACTCTTCCTCTCCTGCACTCATCCTCCTCTCATCTTCATCTTCTCCTTCTCACTTCCTCTTCCTCATCTTCCTCCCTCCTCTCCTCCTCTCTTACTACTATTTATTTCTTCCTCCTAGAAATACTATTTGTATATTATATTTTTAAATATTATATTATTTTCTTTTGGATGTAATTAGACTTTTAGTATTTATTTTTCAATCCTGACGGGTTTTAAATTTTAATTTCCAAGTCTTGAGATTTGTTGAAGAGGCCTTAGACCCAACTTTGATTGGATAGATTTAGTAGCTAATCTTCAGCTTTGATACAAAGGGAGGGTATCAAAGGAGGCAGACACTCTCTAGTTCTATAGATGACATTTGTACTATTTTTTTTTTTTGTATAAAATAATTTTTATAGGTCTTAGTCCATTATTGAGGAAAACCTTTCATTTTGAGGCAAAGATGAAGGGATAAATAAATGTTGATTTAGGTATTGATAAATCCGTTGCCTATTCGAAATTTTACTGCTATATATACAACAAAGGTAAATAGTTTGATGGCAGATTACATGATTAATTCTGTACTATTACTTTTTAATCTGATGACATATTTTTTGATGATGAAGGATAGTTACATACTTTACATTGATAATGACTATATTATGACAAATTAACTCTGGTTTCCTGCTCAAAGAATCAATATGTATGTTATGTTAGAAGTAGGGGTGTAAATTTAAACCGAAAAACTGGAAAACCGGTCGGGACCAGACTGAACTGGACTGGTTGGTCCGGTTTTAAACCGGTCCGATCCAGAACAGGTTCCTATTTTATGAAAACCGGTCAGATCCGGTCCGGTTTCGGTTCCGTAGTTTTCCGGACCAGACCGAAAATATATATATAAATTAATTTTATCTATTATACAAAATATTTATATATATAATATATAATTAAATATTAAATTTTTATATATAATATATATAATTATATATCATATATGAATTAATTTCATATTATAATTTATAAATTATAACATAAAATGTTAATCTTAAATATTAACATTTGTAATTTTTTTAACCATATGTTATTAATATAATTATATATAAGATAATGTTGTTATAATTTATAAAATAAAAGTTTAATCTTAAAGATGAAAATTTAATTGATCATATATGCTTTAAACATAATATATATTAAATTATTAATAACATTTTATCATAAGATATAACACTTTATTATATGATTTTTACAATTGAAAAAAAATAAAAACCGGACCGAACTGGAAACCGTTAAAACCGGAGGTATCGGTTTAGAGGCATAATCGGTTTTGAAAAACGTAAGACCGGTACATACCGGTTCGGTCCTAGATTTTGTCTAAAACCGGACCGGACCGGTTACACCCCTAGTTAGAAGCATTATGTCTCTTATTGGATTGTTTGGCAGGAACTTTTTATTTTATTTTACATTATATTGTCGTCATAATATAGAACTTCACAGGTATTCCTTCATTAACTCTAGATTTGTTATATTTCTTTGTAGATTCATCATCATTTTCCATTATTTGTAAAATTTGTAGTTATCTAGAATTGTCTAATAATGCAGGTTTTCCATGTCGGTTGATGTGTCTTTAGCATTGTAGCAATGAACTTTGTAAGGATTGATGACGGAAGATACTTGCTATATTTATGTATTTTATAAGCGAGGTAAACGTATTAATGTTTTTTTATTAATCTATTTTGTGTTCTTTGAGGCATTATTTTTGCAATGCATATTATGATAAACTTTCATTTGACAGTCAATTACTGCTAAAAGCAATATTATAGCAGAAAATTTCCAATATTTTTTTTTATTACAAGTTTTTTCCCTCCTCCTCCACTTTTTCTTTCCTCCTCTCCTCTACCTCTCTTCCTCTCTCAACTCTCTTCCTCCTCTTCTCCACTCTTCCCCCCTCTTCTCCTATCTTCCTGCACTTCTCCACTCTTCATCCTCTCTTCCTTTCCTTCTCCACTCTTCCTCTCCTCCATCTCTCTTCCTCCCTCCTCCATTCTTCCTCCATGCCTCCACTCTTCCTCCTTCCACTCTTCCTCCCCTCCTTTCTTCCTCCTCTCGTCCTTTCCTCCTTTCTCCCTCTCTCCACTCTTCCACATCTCTCCCTCTCCACCACTCTTCCTCCGCTCTTCCTTTCCTCCACTCATCCTCTTCATTCTCTCCTCCACCAATCTTCATTCCTTCACATTTCCTCTCCTGCACTCATCCTCCTCTCATTTTCCTCTTCTCCATCTCACTTCCTCTTCCTCATCTTCCTCCCTCCTCTC
Organism: Juglans regia; assembly: GCF_001411555.2. Taxonomy (NCBI): domain Eukaryota; kingdom Viridiplantae; phylum Streptophyta; class Magnoliopsida; order Fagales; family Juglandaceae; genus Juglans; species Juglans regia. The sequence continues at coordinate 12,221,844 of NC_049901.1, read as the reverse complement.
CTCCTCTATTACTACTATTCATTTATTCCTCTTAGAATTACTATTTGTATGTTATATTTTTAAATATTATATTATTTTCGTTTGGATGTAATTAGACTTTTAGTATTTATTTTTCAATCATTATAGGTTTTAAATTTTAATTTCCAACTCTTGAGATTTGTTGATGAGACATTTGGCCCAACTTTGATTAGATAGACTTAGTGGCCAATATTCAGCTTTGATACAAAGGAGGCAGACGCTCTCTAGGTCTATAGATGACATTTTGTACTCTATTTTTTTTTTTGGGTATAAAGTACTCTTTATAGGTCTTAGTTCATTATTCAGGAATACCTTTCATTTTGATGCAAAGATGAAGGGATGAAGAAATGTTGATTTAGGTACTGATATTGTCGTTTCCTATTCGAAATCATACTTCTCATTTATACGGCACAGGTAAATAGTTTGATGGCAGATTACATGATTAATTCTGCTCTATTACTTTTTTATCTGATGACATATTTTTCGATGATGAAGGGTAGTTACATACTTTACATTGACAACTTTCAATGATTATATTATGACAAGTTGACCCCGGAATTCTTCCCAAGGAATCAATAGGTATGTTATGTTAGAAGCATTATGTCTCTTTTGGATTGTTTGGCAAGAACTTTGATTTTATTTTATATTATATTGTCTTGATAATATAGGACTTCAGATGTTTTCCTTCATTAACTCTTGGTTTGTTATATTTCTTTGTTGATTCATCATACTTTTCCAATATTTACAAGATTTGTAGTTATCTAGGATTGTGTAATAATGAAGATTTTTCATGCCGGTTGAGGTGCCTTTAGCATTGCAGCAATGAACTTTGTAAAAATTGATGACGAAATATACTTGCTATGTTTATGTATTTTATGGAGCGGGGTAAACATATTAATGTTTTTCTATTGATCTATTTTATCTTCTTTGAGGCAATATTTTTGCAATACATATTATGAGAAACTTTTCTTTAACAGTCTTTCTCCACTTTTCCTCTCCTCTATCTCTCTTCCTCCCTCCTCCACTCTTCCTCCACGCCTCCACTCTTCCTCCTCTCCTCCACTCTTCGTCATCTCTACCTTTCCTCATCTTCTCCTCTCTTCCTCTTCTCCACTCTTCCTCTTCTCCACCTCTGTTCCTTCTTCCACTCTTCCTCCCCTCCTTTCTTCCTCATCTCGTCATTTCCTCCTCTCTACCTCTCTCTACTCTTCCTCATCTCTCCCTCTCCTCCACTTTTCATCCTCTCTTCCTTTCCTCCACTATCTTCATTCTCTCCTCCACCTTTCTTCCTTCCTTCACTCTTCCTCTCTTGCTCTCATCCTCCCTCCACTCTTCCTCTTCCTTTTCCTCTTTCTCATCCTCATCCTCCTGCTCCTTTCCTCTTCCCTTACTACTACTCATTTATTCCTCCTAGAGATACTATTTGCATGTTATATTTTTAAATATTATATTATTTTCGTTTGGATGTAATTAGACTTTTAGTATTTCTTTTTCAATCATTACGGGTTTTAAATTTTAATTTCCAAATCTTGAGATTTGTTGAGGAGGCCTTAGGGACTTAGTGGCTAATCTTCAACTTTGATACAAAAGAGGCAGACGCTCTCTAGGTCTATAGATGATATTTTGTATTCATTATTATTATGTTTTTGTATAAAGTACTTTTTATAGGTCTTAGTCATTTATTAAGGAATACCTTTCATTTTGATGCAAAGATGAAAGGATGAAGAAATGTTGATTTAGGTACTGATATTGTCATTTCCTATTCGAAATTATACTCATCATTTATGCGGCATAGTTAAATAGTTTGATGGCAGACTACATGATTAATTCTGTACTATCATTTTTTTATCTGATGACATATATTTTTCAATGATGAAGGGTAGTTACATACTTTACATTGATAACTTTTAATGCCTATATTAGATTGTTTGGCACAACTTTTTATTTTATTTTACATTATATTGTCTTGATAATATAGAACTTCAGATATTTTCCTTCATTAACTCTAAGTTGTTTATATTTTTCTGTGGATTCATCATCCTTTTCCATTATTTGCAAAATTTGTAATTGTTTAGGATTGTCTAATAATGCGTGTTTTTCATGTCGGTTGATGTGCCTTTAGCATTGTAGCAATGAACTTTGTAAAGATTGATGACGGATACTTACTGTGTTTATGTATTTTATAGAGCGAGGTAAACCTATTAATGTTTTTTTATTATTTGTTTTGTGTTCTTTGAGTTATTATTTTTGAAATGCATATTATGAGAAACTTTTATTTAACAGTCAATTACTGCTAAAAGTAATATGATAGCAGAAAATTTCTTATATTTTTTTTTATTACAAGTTTTTTGCCTCCTCCTCCTCCTCTCCTCCCATCTTCCTTTTGTCCTCTTCTCCACTCTTCCACTTCTCAACTCTTCCGTCTTTTCTCCACCTCTCTTCCTCCCTCCACTCTTCCCCCTCTCCTCCACTCTTCTTCTATGTTCCACTCTTCCTCCTCTCCTCCTCTTCTCCTTTCTTCCTTCTCTCCTCTACACTTTCTCCTCTCTTCCTTTCCTCTTCTCCTCCACCTCTCTTCGTCCCTCCACTCTTCTTATATGTTCCACTCTTCCTCCTCTCATTTTTTCCTCCTCTTCTCCTTTCTTCCTTCTCTCCTCTACACTTTCTCCTCTCTTCCTTTCCTCTTCTCCTCCACCTCTCTTCCTCCTTCCACTCTTCCTCCCCCTTTTCTCTTCCTCCTCTAGTCCTTTCATCATCTCTTCTTTACTCTTCCTCATCTCTTCCTCCTCATGTCCACCTTTCTTCCTCTCCTCCTCTCCTCATTTCCTCCTCTCTCCCTCTCTCCACTCTTCCTTATATCTTCCACTCTTCCTCATCTCTTCCTCTCTCCACTCTTCCTCCTCTTCCTCATCTCCTCCACCTCTCTTCCTACCTCCATTCTTCCTCTCCTCCTCCTCCTCTCCTCATCTCTTATTACTACACATTTCTTCCTCCTAGATATATTATTTGTATGTTATATTTTTAAATATTGTATTATTTTTGGTTGAATGTGATTATACTTTTAGTATTTTTTCTCAATCCTTACGAGTTTTAATTTAATTTCTAAACCTTAAGATTTGTTGAGGAGGCCTTAGGCATGTACAACTTTGATGGGATAGACTTAGTGCCTTCAACTTTGATACAGTGGAGGTAGGTGTTCTCTAGGTCTATAGATGACATTTTGTATTCATTATTTTTATTTTTTTTTGTATAAAATACTCTTTATAGGTCTTAGTCCTTTATTCAAGAATATCTTTTATTTTGATTTAAAGATGAAGGGATGAAGAAATATTGATTTAGGTATTGATATTTTCGTTTCCTATTCGAAATTATACTCATTTAGACGGCAAAGGTAAATAGTTTGATGACAGATTATATGATTAATTCCGTATTATTACCTTTTTATCTAATGACATATATTCTTCTATGATGAATGGTAGTTACACACTTTACATTGACAACTTTCAATAACTATATTATGACAAGTTAACTGCGATATTTTGCCCAATGAATCAACAAGTATGTTATGTTAGAACCTTTATATCTCTTATTTGAATGCTTTCATTAACTTTTCATTTATTATATTGTCTTGATAGTGTAGAAGTTTCAACGTTATCCTTCATTAACTCTAGGTTTTATATTTCCCTGTAGAATGATCATACTCTTTCATTAGTTGCAAAATTTGTAAAAGATGTGACACTGAGGAAGAAAGGAAAAACATGCAGGACGAGCTATGTAACCTCAAAGGAAATTATGAAGAGTTGGTAAGGAAGATGGACACATCGTCATCAATAGACTAATTGCTCACCAGTACGGGCCTACCTTACAACAAGGAGGTAATGACCATGCCCCTATCACCAAAGTTCCGAGTGCCCCACATGACTCTGCATGGTTTCTCGGGAGAAGTGGCCTGCAGGCCTTTCCCACTAACCTTGAGGGGGCCGGCGAGAGTATGGTTTGGGTCATTGGCATCTGGGTCCATAAATGGCTTTGGGGAGCTGGCTTGCCTGTTCCTTACACAATTTATGGTGAGCCGAAGAAGGAGACGCCCTGCAGCATACCTCCTCACACCATCAAGCAGGGGGAAGATGAGAACTTGAAGGCATACACCTGTCCAGGTTCAACAAAGAATGAATGACTATAGACCACCAGGACAAAAAGATGACTTTGGTGGCGCTCCTGGGAGGAGTGTGGCCCCAATCCCAGTTCATGCTAGAATTGGTAAAGAGAACTCCAACCACACTGCGAGAATTCATTGATCAAGCAGACAGCTGTATCAATGTTGAGGATACACTTCGAGCCTTGACCGAGTCGAGGAGGAAAGAACTGGAACAAGCGACAAAGAGGAAAGGGAAGGCCTGCGAGAAAATTGAGAAAGGGTCGCGCAACAATAGGAGAAGAGAAGCCTCTAAAAAGACGACCGGTGCTCGCTATTCAGAATGACGACTGCTAACCCACCCAAAAAGACAATCTGCTATTGTACCTCCCACCAATCCCCCCTCATAACACTGAAGATTCCTTTTCCTTGAAAGAAGGAAGAGAACAGACTGGACGGCCAAGGCCACTGTACCCTCACGTCCAAAGGCCAAAGTAGGAGTGGAGGTAGAGATCGAGGGAAAGAAGTGCAAAGAGAGTCAAAAGGCTAAGGAAGGAAGGGAGCCTGAGGCAAATGGTGGTTGTGTAGGGACCTCAGTGCAATCTCCCTCACGCCACATCAAGAAGGGCAGCCGTTAGGGGAAATCAGAACCATCTTAGGGGGGTTCACCGGTGGGGGCACAACCTCATTCGACCAAAAGGTGCACGCTAGACGAGCGAGATACTAAGAAATGTATTCGGTAGAGTGCCGCCCCACCAAGTATAGAAGAAACGACCCAACCCTAACCATTTCCTTTGGAGAGGGGCGACAAAGGAAAAAGTCCTCTACCCACACGATGCCCTAGTTGTAACTATGCTAGTCGCCAACTTCACCACTAGGAGGATCCTTATCGACAACAACAGCTCAGCAGACATCCTGTTCTGGGAAGCCTTTACATAGATGGGAATAGATGTCTCCCAACTTCAACCAACCCCCCATGCCACTGAAAGGTTTCTCCGAGGACATGGTCCAACCAGTTGGAATCATCACTCTGTCCATCTTGGCAGGCAGCTCCCCCTCAACGGCTCTATCATGGTCGACTTCCTGGTCATACAGTGCCATAATCGGCAGACCCACCCTTAACAGCCTAAGGGCGGTAACGTCGACTTATCACTTGAAGATGAAGTTCCCGACCTCTCAGGGGTGGGAGAAACTCGAGGAGAATAGGGCCTAGTGCGGGAGTGTTTCACACAAATTGAAACTGAGGGGCGGCAGGGTGCACATGGTCCACGCCCACAGGACACAGAGCGTCTGCGGGTATGAAAGAACCTTATGAATGATTTGTAATTTATATTTCCATGTCAATAGCATAAATTTTGTTAATAAGAATGTGGCTTTTTCAGGGATAAAATGTGTCTCGCCTATCTCAAATTCTTACTCCATCAACGTAATCTCTGTCAACATAATCTCCATCAAAGAAAATCTCCACCGATGACTACTTACCTGCTCGCGAGGCACCAAATGAATGAGTTACGCCTAAGGCTGCTCTATCCTTCTTGCGGTGGAGAGCGGGTCAGCCCTCAGCTGCCAGACATTTACCTTCCTCGTGAGCATCAACACGCAGGAGCGAAACTACCCAGTAACTTACCTCTTCGCGAGAGTTAGAGAGCTTGATACGCCATAAGGCCATCTCATCTCTCCAGCGAAGGAGAGCGGGTTAACCCCTCGGCTACCCAACAACTTTCACCTACCTCTACCATGATGAAGAGTGGGACAACGCCGGCCTGACCTGACGACTTGCCCCAATCTCCAGAACAGTCTTTATCCAATTGCTCCTCATCGCCAAACACAGCCAACTTGAGATGCCCTGCTAAGCGAGGAACAACCTCCAAAACTTGAGATAGGTCACTCCGCAGATCTTCATTACGAGCCAACTCGGCTTGCTCGTTCACCATGACAAGCTTGGCTCAACATCTCCGACGACGCCCATGACCCCCTCGACAGGGCTGATGGAGGGTGGGGAGAGAATGTGGCCCTTGGAGGTAAAAGGAAGTTCTTCGTCGGGACTTTGAAGCCCCATTCTCTCACTAGAGCTCCGGGAACTATCTACCTTGCTCCTCGCCTCCACGACTGCCTCAACTTCATCAACTGAAGAATCGGTGAACGACATGGGAGAAAGAGCAGTGACACTCTTTCATATGCATAACACCATAGCCATTTTCATATGCATAACACCATAGTCAGGAACCATAGCCAACTTTGGCTCCACCCTTTCCCCTCCAGAGGTATTCTCGACAGGCTCCTCGATCGAGGCCATCGTGATCTCGGAGGTGGCCTTTTGGTGGCAGCTAGGCACAAAAGGGCGCAGAGGAAGACAACCCCTCCATACTTGGACTGGAGCACCCTCGAAGACTTGACCCTTGATGCCAGACTTGACCCCTGTCGGCTCAGCTGGTGCAGCAGGGACCGCGACCGTGACAAGCTAGGTGGTTAACTTGGCCATAGAAGGAGGAAGGCCGGTGCGTCTAGGACGACCAATACCTCCGTGACAGCAGGGATTTTTCCTCCTTGGCTACTTGGTGGATTCAAATGATCGATGGATGGGGTTAGCAGTGGAGGAGGCACAAATTATGGAGGACGTCGTACCTCAATTAGTGCCGAGTAGGGGTGGACAAAATTTTTGATTTTCCATCTCCGACCAGATTCTATAGAATTCAAAGTTTGTGTTCAGAGACGAAGCCTGAACTTTGAACTTTGATATTTATTTATTTTTAAATAATGCATCAAAACGACATCATTCCACTTTAAGAGGAACAACATCGTTTCACTCAAAACAAATTTCGTTGTCTTTATTGTAGGGAAAACTAAACGACATCATTTCATTGATAAGAGGTCCAAAATGCATGACCCCCTTCTTTCCCCCTCACTTTCGCATAACAGTTCCCTAGTTCCCTTTGACTCCACGAACCACACTATGCTTTGTAAAGTTCACCTCCCCCAGTTCCCCGCTGCGGTCAGCTGAGGCCGCCAGGATCCACCTTTCAAAGTTCATAACAAATTGTAAGACACTCGGCTAGATTCGAAAAATCAGAGTTCATCACTAATTGAGGTACGATGCCCTCCACCATTTATGCCTCTCCCACAGCCAACCACATCCATCCATCATTTGAATCCATCAAGTAGCCAAGGAGGAAAAAGCCTTGATGTCCCTTGGAGGTACTGGCCATCTTGGAGGCATCGACCGCCAGCCACACTAACAAGCCTGTGTAAGTTGTCTCACGGGGCAAATATGCTCTCAACGCACTTTTATGGGACATTTTTGGAACCAGCTTCCCATCGGTCTACATAGGTGGAGCCTCCTTCCGAGGTGAACGTGGAGATGATCCCCTCCTCCCCCATCTACGGGCAATCTACCATCGAGGGACAAGTCTTCAAGGGTGTTGTTGAGGATCACTTAGGGGGTTCCAAACCAAGTATGGAGGGGTTGTCTTCCTTTGAGCCCTTCCGCGCCCAGCCTCCCCCAGAAGACCCTACTTCTGCCACCGCCACCATTAAGATCCTAGTGGCCTTGACCGAGAAGCCTATCGGGGAGAACCTCTAGAGGGGAAGGGGTGGAGCCAAAGTTGGCCATGGTTGGACCTTGCCGCAGAGAAGATGGCTGCTGCTCTCTCTCCTGTGCCTATCACCGGTTTGCCAGCTTCCAAAGTTGAGGTGGTTGTGGAGGCGAGGAGCAAGGGAAATAGTTCGCAGACCTCTAGTGAGAGAGGGGGGGCCCAAAGTCCAGCGGAGAACTTCCTTTTGCGATTGAGAGCCACCTTCTCTCCCCGCCCTGTTGAGGGTGTCATGGGCGTTGTTGGAGATGTGGGGGCAACTAACCGGCCGTCCCTTGAAGAAAGCCCTAGTGATCGAATCCTTGATGGGCTTCTTCTCCGAGGTTTCTTACATTAGTTTGTTCTTTTATGTTGTTTTATTACTTAGGATTCTTACGTTGACCATTCTCGTTTTTTCTTTTATTACCGATATGGTGCATCTTAGCTGGTCGTCTTTATTGTGGATGCCTTCCTAAGAGAACTACGCCTTTCGCTCACTGGTGCGCCAATCCCTGCGATGTTCTCGGGGGGAGAGGGAGGAGAAGGAGTGGCTGGAAGTGGAGCTAGTGAGCTAGTGAAAGCTAGCTTGCTCACAGAAATAGCTAGGGGCAAGTTAAGCAACTCTGTTGTCGGTGGAAGGCATTAAATGCCAAGCTTGTCACGACAAACGAGCAAGCCGAGTTGGCTCGTAACGAAGTTCTTACTACGTCAGCAGTCACGAGCTCGGCCGAGGGGTCAGTTGATGAACTGAGCGCGAATATGGCGGTTCTTGAGGAAAGTTACAGTGAGAGGATGTCGACTTAAGGGGTAGTCGAGACTCTGAGGCCCAGCGGCTTGAGCAGTTGGATTTAGACTGCCAATCCCTGCATTTTTGAAAAGACGGGAAGACTCATTGGCGGTTGCCCAAGCCACTGCCAACCAAGAGAAGAGGAGGGCTGGCCAAGCATCTAACGATTTAAAGGGAGTTTAGAAGAGTCTAGACGCCCAGGTGGTGGTCATTGAAGATCTACGGAGCGACCTGTCTCAAGTTCAGGAGGTTGTTCCCTGCTTAACAGAGCAGCTGAGTTCGGCTGTGTTCGTTCGTGACCAGGCTTGGTCGTGCGGATACATTGAAGGCCTAAAAAAGATGCGAGACCACATCCTGAAGAACCCTCAGGCAGACTTAAGAGCCCTAAAGCCTTAAGAGCCCTTGACCCCCTTGACCTCCCTCCAGACCTTGACGCGCTCGAGCATGGCTGCACCTTAGGCATAAACAAATGCTGAGTAACATTTGTTTACCATCTCTCTCTCTCTCTCTCACACACACACACACATACTAGGGAACGACCCCAGGTGCATCAGCCCTGGGGTGTACCTGACATAATGATTTAAATAGAAAAAAGAAGTGAAAAAGTCAATAGTTTTGTTTGTCTGGGAAAAGAAAATACAAGGTTAAAGAAAGATAAAAAATTAAGATTAAAAAAAATCTAAACTTCAGTAAAGTATCTAACCGCTGGGCTATTAAGGGCATTTTGATAAAACATGATCTTTCATTAAATTCTACAAGGGAGTTACACGTCAAATGGTCAAGGGTCTTAAGGACCTATTGGTAAAATAGGATCGATCCTTCATTAAATTCTACAAGGGTGCTACACATCAAATGATCAAGAGTTTTAAGGGCCTAGTAAAATAGGATTTAACGAACTTAACGGAAAAATAAAAAAATATACTATTCACAGTTAGATAGTCACTTATTATATATAAGGTAGTATGGGCAAATCATGAGTCACATTGATTAGGTAATGTTTACCATGTTACTCAGCATTAATGCATGAGCATCAAACAACTCAAACGCCTAGTCCTTTACATGACTCATTACGCCTTATCTTCCAATTCTGAAGCTCCTGAACCAGGCCCTAATGCACCTGGGCTAGACCCCAATGCGCCTGGGCTAGACCCCAATGCTCCCAAGTAGAATCCTGTTGCTTTGTAACTTAGTTTTTGTTCATGGGGCTCTATTTGTAAAGTTAGACACAGAGCCTGACCGAGTATCTTTGGATGCCCTTGCAGCTATTTGCTTGTGCTTTATAATACATTTTGACTTATTAATAAAATTATCTTTTTTTTTTTTCCTTCGCCATTCGCTCTGTTTTTTCCTCAGTATCTTTTTTTTTTTTTTTTTTTGCATTTTCTTTTGTTGGCTTGGCGAGCCTGATGCAAGGGATAAGTCAAGTCCGAGGGGACGCGATACTTGGCTCCCCGATCTCCTTCGCTGGCGTTGTAGACCGAGGCAATGAGTGAGGCAAATTCGTGGAAACACGTTGCTTGGCTTTCCCGATCTTCTCGTCGACCTCGCAGACTGACAAGCCACTGAGACATGGTGATGCCTGGAATCACAGTTTCAAAATTCCCAAAGCAATTCGAGGGCATTGGGAGTGTAAGTACTCTTTCCAAACCCGACGGCTCTAAAGTGTGGAACCTCAATAGGGAAAGAGCTAATGCCAAGCACACTCTTGGGCGACCCAGCCAGTGCCAACTCCGTCAGCTGAACATTTCCCTTCTTGTATCAACCCATTTCTTGGGTCGCAAAGTGAACGGACCTAAATTCTGCCGGGATACCTTAGGCTAAGCCCTCATAATATGTAATGCAAAATAATGCCTCAAAAAACTATTAGTAAAGAGAGGATGAGAAGAAGAGGAGAGGAGGAAGGAAAAAACTATTAATAAAAAAAAATAGTAAATCTTCTACTATGATATTACTTTTAGCCGTAATTGTGTTAAAAAATGTTACTCATAATATGTAATCTACCATCAAACTCTTTACCTTTACCATTTAAATGAGGATTATAATTTTGAATAGAAAATGATAATATATACATAAATCAACTTTTTTTCATCCCTTCATCTTTGCATCAAAATGAAAGGTATTCCTGAATGAATGGATAAGACCTATAAATAGTATTTTATACAAACAAAATGATAATACAAAATGTCATCTATAGACCTAGAGAGGGTCTGCCTCATTTGGATCAAAGCTGAAGGCTTAGCCACTAAGCTTGTATGGATAGAGAAACGATCTTATCTCATATCATCTCATCATTACAACTTTTTCAAATTTCCACACAAAATATAATTAAAATTTCAACTATTTCAAATCCCAAACAATGCTAAAGGCACATCAACTGGCATGGAAAACCTGCATTATTAGACAATCCTAGATAACTATAAATTTTACAAATAATGGAAAAATATGATAAATCTACAAAGAAATATAACAAACCTAGAGTTAATGAAGGAAAATGATTGAAGTTCTATATTATCAAGACTATAATGTAAAATAAAATGAAAAGTTCCTGAAAATGATCGAATAAGAGACAATGCTTCTAACATAACATACCTATTGATTCCCAGAATTAATATTATAATCTGCCATCAAACTATTTACCTATTCTCGTTAAGCCTCTTCATACCTGCTATCAGGAGATCGAGGCTTTTCCAAATTTCCAGCCTATGCAGGTTTCAAAGGGCAGGTTGTCATCAGGATGGTGTCAGGGCAGCGAGTCTCATTTGTCCCTACCGTCTGCTTTCATTGCGTGTAGATTACTTCGGGGGTGAGTTTTTCTCGTGGGTCGTGTACACTACAGAGGCCCATTGACTCCTTTGGAGAAGGGTTGCAGGTCAGGCCCTTCGTGGACTTGCTTTAAGGGCCAATAGGGGGAAAAATCCCTTACATCAAGGTTTGAAAATTAAAATTTAAAATTCATAATAATTGAGAAAGAAGTACTAAAAGTCTAATCGCTTACAACCAAAAATAATATAATATTTAAAAATATAAGTTATATAACATACAAATAGTATATCTAAGAAGAAGAAATGTGGAATAGTAAGAGAAGATGAGGGAGGAGGAGGAGATGGGGAAAAGTGGAGGAGAGGAGGAAGAGAGGATGAGAGGAAGATTGGAGGGAAGAAAAGAGGTGGAAGAGATAATGATGAATGGAGGAAAGGGAGAGTAGAGATAGAGAGGAGGAGAGGGAGAGTAGAGATAGAGAGGAGGAGAGGAGGAAGAGTTGAGAGAGGAAGAGAGGAAGAGAGGAAGAAAGAAGGAAGAGAAGAGGATGAGGATAAGGATAAGGAAGGGAGGATGAGGAGGAGAGGAGGAGGGCCAAAACTAGTACTAAAAAAAGTATAGAAAATATTCAGCTATTATATTATTTTTAGTAGTAATTGACAGTTAAAAAAAGTTCCTCATAATATGCATTGCAAAAATAATGTTTCAATGAACACAAAATAGATCAATAAAAAAACCTAAATACATTTATCAGGCTCTATAAAATATATAAACATAGCAAGTATCTTCCGTCATCAATTTTTACAAACTTTTTTGCTACATGTCTAAAATCGCATCCGACATGGAAAACCTAAACTATTGGACAATCCTACTGAACCATAAATTTTCCAACTAATGGAATAGAATGATTAATGTACAAGGAAATAAAACAAATCTAGAGATAATGAAGGAAACGTTTGAACTTCCACGTTATCAAAACAATATAATGTAAAATAAATTGAAAAGTTCATGAAAACATTCCAATAAGAGACATAAGCTTATAACATAATATACCTATGGATTCCTTGGAGAGAATACCACAGTTAGCTTGTCATAATATAGCTTATTATGTCATCAGTTAAAAAAGTAATAGTAGGGAATTAATCATGTAATCTGCCATAAAACTATTTACCTTTTTCATTTAAATGAGGAATATAATTTTAAATAGAAAACGACAATATAAATACCTAGATCAACATTTCTTCATCCTTTCATATTTGCATCATAATAAAAGTAATGAAGGGTTAAATAAATAGTATTTTATACAAACAAAATGATGAGTACAAAATGTCATCTATAGCCCTAGAGAACTTCTTCCTCCATTGGATCATACCTGAAGGCCTCCTCAATAAATTAAGGTTTTGCAAATTAAAATTTAAAACTCGTAAGAATTTAAAAATAAATACTAAAAGTTTAATCACATCCAACCAAAAATAATATAATATTTAAAAATATAATATATGAATATGAGGAAGAAATGTGGAGAAGTATGATAGGAGAAGAGGAGGAGGAGGAAGCGAGGAGGGAGAGGAAGACAGAAGGAAGAATGAAAGAGAGAAAGAGAGAATGAGAGGAGCAAAGGAAGAGGAGAGGATGAAGAAAACTAGCAATAAAAAAATATAGAAAATCTTCTGCTATTATATTACTTTTAGCAGTAATTGACTGTTAAAAAAATATTCCTTATAACATGCTTTGGAAAAATAATGTCTCAAAGAACACAAAATAATAAAACAATCTGAATACATTGACCTAACTCTATTAATACATAAACACAATAGATATCTCATGTTATCAATCTTTACAAAGTTCATTGCTACATTACTAAAACCATATCAACCGGCATGGAAGAGAATCATACAAAACAACAAATTTTGCAATTAATGGAAGAGAATGATCTACAAGGAAATATAAAAACCTTGAGTTAATGACGAACAATGTTTGAACTTCCATATTATCAAGATAATATAATGTAAAATAAAATGGATAGTTCATGAAAACATGCCATTAAGAGATATAAAACTTCTAACATAACATACATGCTATTCCTTGGGCAGAATTCCACAATTAGATTAAAAAAATGTCATTAGATAAAAAAAATTTTAGAACGTAATTAATCTTGTAATTTTCCATCAAGTTATTTTTAAGTTTGCCGTCTAAATAAAGATTATAATTTCGAATAGAAAACGACAATTAATAAGTACCTAAATCAATCTTTTTTCATCATTTCATCTTTGTATCAAAATGAAAGATATTCCAGAATGAAAGGCTAAGACCTATGAGTAGTATTTTATACAAACAAAATGATGAGTATAAAATGCCACCTATAGACCTAGAGAGAGTTGGCCCCCTTCGGATTGAAGCTAAAGGCCTCCTAAACAAATCCAACATACAACATACTAGGGGTGTAAACTCAAACCGAAAAACCGGACCGAACCGGACCGGTTTTACCGGTTTTGAACCGGTCCGGTCCGGAACCGGTTTTTAAAACGTAAAAACCAGCCGGTTCCGGTTCCGGGATTTTTTGGACCGGACTAGACCGGTTGATTAAAAAAAATAAAAAATAATATTTTTATATATAAGTTTTATACAAAATATTTTATATATATTAAATATTAATATATATAAGATTTATATATAATGTATAATTATAAATTTTTATGTGAAATTTTATATATAACATATATATTCATATATGAAATAATTTCTTATTATAATTTATAAATTATTACATAAAATGTTAATACTAAATCACTAAAAGTTTATAACTAATACTAATATATAACTTATAACTATACCAATAGTCTAATATTAATACTATTATATAGTCTAATATATTAATAAAAGTATAAAACAATTTTTTTTAAATCAATTTTTTTTTATAAACAAATTTTTAATGAAAAATTGTGAAATTTACATTTTAAAAAAACAGGAAAACCGGACCGGACCGGACCGGAAACCGGTAAAACCGGAAGTACCGGTTTAGGAGGGTAACCGGTGCGTAATCGATTTTGAAAAATACAAAACCGGTATATACCGGTTCGGTCCTAAATTTTATCCAAAACCGGACCGGACCGGACCGGACCGGTTACACCCCTACAACATACAAATCTAGGAGGAAGAGATGTGGAGTAGAGGAGAGGGAGAGAGGAGAAAGAGTGGAGGAGGAAGAGAGAAGGAAATGAACAGAGGAGGAAGAGAAGAGAAGAGAATGAAGAGTGGAGGAGAAGGAGAGGAGAGGAGAGGATGAAGAGTGGAGGGAGGAAGAAATGTGGGGGGGAGAGGAGGAAGTCTAATCATAACCAACCAAAAATAACATAATATTTAAAAATAAAACATACAAATAGTATATCTAGGAGAAAGAATTGTGTAGTAGTAGTAAGAGAGGAAGAGAGAAGAAGGAAGGAAGTGAGAAGGAGAGGGAGAGAGGTAAAGTGGAGGGAGGAAGATAGGTGGAGGAAGAATTGAGAGAGGAGGAAGAGTGGAGGGAGGAAATAAAGGAGAAATATAAGAAATAAAGGACGAGAGGAGGAGATGAAGAGTGGAGGGAGGAAGATTGGTGGAGGAGAGGAAGAAGAGGAAGAGAGGATGAAGAATGGAAGAATGGAGAGAGAAAGTGAGGAAGAAATGAAGAGTGAAGGAGAAAATGAAGAGAGAAGTAGAGGACGAGTAGGATGAGGAGTAGGATGATGAGGAAGGGAGGAGGGAAAAAACTAGTAGTAAAAAAAATATTGTAAATCTTCTGCTATGATATTACTTTTAGCAGTAATTAACTGTTAAAAAACAGTTCCTCACAATGCAAAAATAATGCCTCAAAGAACACAAAATAGCTCAATAAAAAAAACCTAAATACGTTTACCTGACTCTATAAAATACGAAATATAGCAAGTATCTTCCATAATCAATCTTTACAAAATTCATTGCTACAATACTAAAACCGTATAAATCGACTTGAAATCGGCTTGGAAAACCTACATTATTAGACAATCCTAGAGAACCACAAATTTTGCAACTAATGGAAAAGTATAATCTGCAAAGAAATATAACAAACCTAAAGTTAATGAAGGAAAATGTTTGAACTTCCACATTATAAAGACAATAAAATCCAATATATTTAAAGTCCGTGAAAAAAATCCAATAAGAAACTACCTGCTGATTCTTTGGGCATAATACCATAGTTAGCTTGTTATAATATATTTAACGAAAGCTATCAGTGTAAAGTGTATAATTACCCTTCATCATCGAAGAATATATGTCATCAGATAAAAAAATAATAATACAGAACTAATCATGTAATCTACCATCAAACTTTTTTTACATTTGCCGTCTAAATGAAGATTATAATTTCGAATAGAAAATGACAATATATACCTAAATCAACTTTTTTTCATCCCTTCATCTTTGTATCAAAATGAAAGGTATTCTTGAATGAAGGGCTAAGACATATAAATAGTATTTTATACAAACAAAATGTACAAAATGCCATCTATAAACCTAGAGAGGGTTTGCCTCATTTGGATCAAAGCTGAAGGCTAGCCACTAAGTTTATCCAATCAAAGTTGTACATGCCTAAAGCCTCATTCCTCAACAAATGTCAAAGTTTGGAAATTAAAATTTAAAATGTAAGAATTGAAAAAAGAAATACTAAAAGTCTACAAACATTCAACTAAAAATAATATAATATTAAAAGTATAACATACAAATAGTATATCTAGGAGAAAGAAATGTCGACAAGTAAGAGAGGAGAAAAGGATGAGGAATGATAGAGAGAGGATAAGGATGAGGAGTGGATGAGAGCAAGGGAGGAAGAAGAATGGAGAGAGGAAGAGAGGACGATGAGGAGAAGGATGAGGAAGGTAGGAGGAGGGGAAACTAGTAGAAAAAAAATAGGGAATCTTCTGCTATGATATTACTTTTAGCAATAAATGAAGGATAACGTTGAAGCTTCCACATTATCAAGACAATATAATAAATGAAAAGTTCATGAAAACATTCCAATAAGAGATATAATCGTTCTAACATAACATACTTGTTGATTCCTTGGACAAAATATCGTAGTTAGCTTGCCATAATATAGTCATTGAAAGTTGTCAATGTAAAGTATGGAATATATGTCATCAGATAAAATAATAATAGTATGAAATTAATCATATAATCTGCAATCAAACTATTTACCTTTGCTATCTAAATGAGTATAATTTCGAATAGAAAATGAAAATATTAGTACATAAATCAACATTTATTCATCCATTCATCTTTATATCAAAATGAAAGGTATTCCTGAATAAAGGACTAAGACCTATAAAGAGTATTTTATACAAAAAAAAAAAATAATGAGTACAAAATGTTATCTATAGACCTAGAGAACGCATATCTCCTTTGTATCAAAGCTGAAGGCACTAAGTCTATCCCATCAAAGTTGTACATGCCTAAGGCCTCCTCAACAAATCTCAAGGTTTGGAAATTAAAATTTAAAACCCGTAAGAATTGAGAAATAAATACTAAAAGTATAATCACATTCAACCAAAAATAATATATTATTTAAAAATATAAAATACAAATAATATATCTAGGAGAAAGAAATGTGTAGTAATAAGAGAGAAGGAGGAGGAGAGGAAGAATGGAGGTAGGAAGAGAGGTGGAGGAGATGGGGAAGAGGAGTAAAGGAATAGATGAGGAAGAGTGGAAGAGAGGAAGAGATGAGGGAGAGAGAGGAGGAAAGGACGAGAGGAGGAAAGGAAGAGAGGTGGACGTGACGAGGAAGAGATGAGGAAGAGTGAAGAGAGGGAGAGAGGATGAAAGGACAAGAGGAGAAAGAGTGGAGGAGAGGAGGAAGAGAAGGGGGGAGGAAGAGAGGTAAAGGAGAAGAGGAAAGGAACAGAGGAGAAAGTGTAGAGGAGAGAAAGAAGAGGAGGAAAAGAGGAGAGGAGGAAGAGTGGAGGCATGGAAGAAGAGTGGAGGAGGGGAGGAAGAGTGTAGGGAGGAAGAGAGATGGAGGAGAGGAAGAGTGGAGAAGAGGAGGAAAGGAAGAGATGAGGAAGATAGGAGAATAGGAGGTGAAGAGTGGAGGGAGGAAGAGATATGGAGGAGAGGAGGAAGAGTTGAGGAGTGGAAGACTGGAGAAGATGAGGAAATGAAGACTGGAGGAGAGGAGAAGGAGGATAAGGGAAAAAATTTGTAATAAAAAAAATATAGGAAATTTTCTGCTATGATATTACTTTTAGTAGTAATTGACTGTTAAAGAAAAGTTTCTCATAATATGCATTGCAAAAATAATGCCTTAGAGAACACAAAATAGATCAATAAAAAAACATTAATACATTTACCTTGCTCTATAAAATACATAAACATAGCAAGTATCTTCCGTCATCAATCTTTACAAAGTTTGTTGCTAAAATGTTAAAAGCACATCAGCTGGCATGGAAAACCTGCATTATTAGACAATTCTAGAAAACTACAAATTTTTCAAATAATGAAAAAGTATGATTAATCTACAAAGAAATATTACAAACCTAGAGTTAATGAAGGAAAACGTTTGAAGTTCCACATTATCAAGACAATATAATGTAAAATAAAATAGAAAGTTCCTGAAAACAATCTAATAAGAGATATAATGCTTTTAAGATAATATACCTGCTAATTCTTTGGGCAGAATACCCCAGTTAACTTGTCATAATATATTTATCAAAAGTTGTTAGCGTAAAGTGTGCAACTACCCTTCATCACCAAAGAATATATGTTATCAGATAAAAAAATAATAGTACGGAATTAATCATGTAATCTACCATCAAACTATTTACCTTTATCGCTAAATTAGGATTATAATTTCAAATAGAAAACGACAATATAAGTACCTAAATCAACTGTTCTTCATCCCTTCATCTTGGCATCAAAATGATGTGTAAAAGATGAGCTAGAAGTACTCACTGCTGAAAAATTCTGAAAAAGAATTTAACAAAAATGATGAAAGGATTAGAACACTTGTAATCACTAGTTACCCGACAAATTATCTCTAACATGTTTCACATATGAATTTAACTTTAGAAAATGGAATTAGTTTTTAACTGTATTGCTTTTTTGCATGACTACCTAACGTAAACAAAGTTCACTGGGCTTAACGAGGCTCTTCAAAAAAAAAAGTAGCAAATCATCTTTTAAAAATTAAAGAGTCTCGTATAGTTTCAACCAGAGGAAGCAAACGACAAATACACTTGCAATTGACACACTTGTGCATGCAGAATATTTGGAGTTAAAAGACCATAAGCCCCCATCGTGTTCCAACCAAGAGGAAAATTCCAAGGTGTCTTACGAGGAACCCTATATAAATTCTCAAGCATATAGAATTATCCCATCAGATGAGGTCATGCACAATTATTAAAACTAGGTGTTTATTTGAGCAGTTGGTTTGATATGATGTACACTAATCAAGGTATGCGGACTTTGCAAAAGCAGACCCAAACCTGTCAACCAATGATTATATTCATTCAAATTTCTATTCACATATCTCAAGCACACCCAACTATTCAATAACGTCAACTACATTTGAAAAAGTAACAGATTGATTTCCAAGACCTATATAAAATAAAAGTGTTACAGTGGCTGAAAAGAGCAGCAACTATCCAAATGGAAGTTAGATATCATTAACAAAGAAAGCGTGATCAAAACCTTTGTTTGAAGGAAACAGGAAGATTTGGCTTCAAAACATCTAATAGAAAAGCCGTTGCCTCACGGATCAGGTTCTTCTGTTAAAACCACAAAGAATTGAGAGCAAAAATGAAAATCAATTTACCCCTATGAAGCCTGTCAGTATTAAAAAAATTAAAGCAATAACAATGGAAAATCACACGTCCTTATTATTACATTAATATACCAACTCAAAATTCAATAGAGACGACAAACATGAAGAAAGAGATCTGTTATGGTATTGAAATCAACTCGACAACCTCCCTCCATTCCAAAAGTAAGTATTAGCTCCATGGTTCCAGAAAGGAAAGGTCCGTGATGAGTAAATATTAAGTTGATTAAACATGGTTCCAAGATTTTGTTTTTAAAGGCAAAATATGGTTCAAGATTTTCTCCTTATACAAAAAATAATACCTTCATACTACAACACAGTTATTCAGAAAAAGGTAAATGGAAAACATATGAAAGGAGAAGTTTTGGCTCCAACAGAATTTCTTATTTGCTCAAGTTTCAACTCGTTTGTTTTCACAGATAAGATCAGTTTAGATTAAAGTTTAAAGTTAAATAAAATATTCTTAAAATATATTTTTTAAATATTATTTTTATTTTGGGATTTGAAAAAATTGAATTATTTATTTTATTTTATGTAGAAATTTGATAAAGTTGTAATAATTAGATGAGATTAAATGAAATGAGTTGAAAAAAATTATAAACGAAGAAGTACTAAAACAACAAAACATACAAAATCGTTTGGATTTGAAGATGAGTTGAGATGAGTTGTGAATAGTAGTGAGATGAGTTGTGAATAATAAGGAAATTTGTGAGTTAAAATTGATGAATAATAGTGAATAGTAATGAAATGAGTTGAGATGAGTTGAGATGAATTGTGAATCCAAACCGGGCATCGATTTGAATGAAGGATTGTCTGTAGAAGGAATAGTTAATCTGGATTGTACCCAGCCTAAAGGAATAAAGAAACAATGACATGATCAGACCATGAAATAAGTATACAAAAATAAATGATAAATAATATAATAATAATAGTAATGCAATCAATCACAATAGTAACAATGATTAAAAGAAAAAGATATCTTCACCTGTTTTGAATATATCAAAATTTTATCAAATCCCCTCTGTTCAGCAAAAGCAGCAACGACTTTTGAAGTTGCTCTGGCTTTAATGTATATTTTCAATGCGAGATCATTATCCAGTCTACAATGGAACATAATAGTATGAACACAACAAAAATAAATAAAAAATTTCAAATATGGCAGCATTGGGATAAAGTAAATGAGTAACTCAAAAAATTCGTTTCAGAAGTGTCTTTCATATATTTGAATCTCAAATTGCACATCAAACCTTCACGAGATCCCGTAGCTCCTCTCTGCATTCCAGCTTATCCTCTGCCAACCAATTCTCCAAAAGATTCTTTTTATTTTGGTTCACAACAAGGCGTGATAATTCCAACGACTCAAAAGAATTGAGCTTTCCTTTTGTCAAAAGTGTCCCGAAATGTTCTTACAAGAAATGTTCCATTCAAGATACCAGCTTGGACAGGAACACTCTGCAACACAGCAAGATATATTACCAGATGATCATGCTGCAGCTACACAAAAGGAGCACAGCACTGCTGCTACACAAAAGGAGCACAACAGCACACAGCAAAACAGAGCAAACAGAGCACCTATACCTCACGATTCTGTTGCTTCAGAATATTCTAACAAACTCCCTACATTGTATAGCTGTTTAGGGGTAGTTTAGTATTTTCAGTTGTATATAATATTCCCTTCTTCTTAGATAAATAGATGACTGTACAGAACAATTAAGATATACATTTTTACAGAGGAAATGAACATCGTCTTCTTCTTATTTTTTCTCCTCCTTGTCTGATGTCAAGTATATTGAAACAAACCTCACGCCAACTCTGACATGGTATCAGAGAGGTGAAAATGGCCACCTCCGATCCTCTCACCTTCAACTTTGCAGACCTCAGAAATCCAAACAACCCATACCGACTTGAGACCTCTGATAACCCAGGCGTATTGCTTGTAACTGAACCTCTTACCACAGAAAATTATCCTACCTGGTCTCGTGCCATTCAACGAGCTCTTCGAGCCAAAAATAAGCTCGGATTTATCAATGGAACCATCTCCAAACCATCTTCAGCCGATGACCCTCTTTTTAATCTTTGGGAACGATGCAACGACATGCTTGTATCATGGCTTCAAAACTCCATCACTCTGCCTCTACGATCCTCCGTAGCATTTGTGGATGATGCACATATATTATGGGATGAATTACAGGAACGTTTTTCTCCCCAAAACGGACCTCGTATCTATGAGTTGAAGAAGGCCCTCGCCAATTTATCCCAAGACACTGATACTGTCAGTATCTACTACGGTAAGTTGAAATCTCTTTGGGATGAATTATCTCTATATGACCCGCTACCTGTTTGTTCTTGTGACTCAACGAAGATCATCTCTGACCGCTATCAAAGGGACTGCGTGATTCAATTTCTCATGGGTCTTCATGACTCTTTCACCAACGTACGGGACCAGCTTATGCTCATTGATCCACTGCCACCAGTTACTAAGGTTTTCTCCTATATTCAACAGCAAGAACGACATCGGCACATTGTTTCGGCTGCTCCTAGTGTAGATACAGTTGCCTTGGCTCGAAGATTTTCTTCCAAACCTTCAAATTTTTCTGCCAAGAAAGACAAACCTTACTGCCCCTACTGTAAAATTATAGGCCATACTTTGGCACAATGTTTCAAATCGGGCAATGCTGAGGCTCCTCTTTGTACTCACTGCGAGATGCCTGGACATAGAGTAGAACGCTGCTACAAGTTACACGGTTACCCTCCTGGTCACAAGCTCCATAAGTCACTCATCCATGCTGCTGTTGTAGAGTCCTCTACTTCCCCAAGCTCTTCTGAACCCAATATGACGTTGACTAAGGAGCAATATAATGAACTCATGGCCTTGCTGCAGAACAGGACTTCAGTTGCTTCTCCTTCCGCCAATCATCTTCAAACAATTCACTCCCCTCACCCACATACTTCTAACACAGCTGGTATTTCTTATTCCTTATCATCCTCTTTTCATTCTTCTATACCATGGATCATTGATACGGGTGCTACTGACCATATGGTTTGTAGCCCCTCTTTTTTTACTCACATAACATCTTCAGTTTCGTACTCTGTCAAACTCCCCAATGGCGACTCCGCCCCTGTCACTCATGTTGGTATTGTACAAATAACAGCCACTCTTATTCTCCAAAATGTTTTATGTGTTCCAACGTTTTCTTTTAATTTACTATCTGCTGGAAAGCTTGCAAAACAACTTAACTGTTGTCTTATTTTTCTCTCTGATGTGTGTTTTATACAGGGCCTTTCTCCTTGGACAACGATTGGGAAGGGTAACATGACACATGGACTCTATCACCTCCACACCGAAAATGTCTCGCCTCATGCCCTGGTGCATACACTATCTCAGAATTTCCATCATCACAACTTTGTTTCAGCTGCTGTACAGCCTATCGACAGCACCTTTGATTTATGGCACTGTCGTTTAGGCCATACATCACCTTCCCGATTGCAACTTATCAATGATCCTCATGTACTAGCTCAATTAAATACAAAGAAAAATTTACCTTGTTTCATTTGTCCTCTCGCCAAACAAACACGTTTGCCTTTTCCTTCTAGCACTCATTCTACTCATGCTTGTTTTGATTTAGTTCATTGTGACGTATGGGGGCCACACTCAATACCAGCCCATGATGGTTCACGTTTTTTTCTTACCATTGTTGACGACTTCTCTCGTTGTACTTGGGTATACATTTTGAAAAATAAATCCGATACACGGACTTGTCTTAAAACTTTCTGCAATTTAGTTGTTACTCAATTCAACACTCGAGTCAAAATTTTACGTAGCGACAATGGCTTAGAATTTTCCATGAACAATTTTTACTCTGACCATGGCATCATTCATCAAAAATCTTGTGTCGAGACTCCTCAACAAAATGGTTTAGTCGAGCGAAAACATAGACACCTTCTTCAAGTCGCCCGGGCTCTCAGATTTCAATCTAGCATCCCTTTACATTTTTGGTCCGATTGTATACTCACCGCAACATATTTAATAAATCGGGTTCCTACTCCAATTCTTCAAAACAGGTCCCCTTTTGAAGTTCTTTTCCATAAACCTCCTTCATACTCACATCTTCGAGTTTTTGGATGCCTCGCTTTTGCCTCCACCATTTCTCAAAATCGCCACAAATTTGACCCCCGAAGTAGACGATGTGCCTTTCTCGGGTACCCTTTTGGCATTAAAGGCTATCGTCTACTTGATCTCGACACACACAAAATATTTGTTTCTAGGGACGTTATATTCCATGAACATTTATTTCCCTTTCACACTCCTTCTCTTCTTCCCCATTCTTCTACTCCTTCCCATACTTCCTTTTTTTTCCAACATTCAACTCCCTGACCCTGACTCAATTCCTGCAGCTACACAAACCCCACATTCACACAACACACCCGAGACACCAACTAACCTGGACCCAACTTCATCCGAAACATTCATGCCTCCCACTTCCCTTGAAAACCCACCTTATCGACGCTCCACACGTACACGTCGACCTCCCCCCCATCTCCATGATTTCATTTGTCCTTCCCTTACCACCCCTCCACCATCTCAGAACATGCAATACTTTTCTCCACAAGATGTCCATGCTGCCAGCAATACCTCTTCCTCATCATTGTCCTCGGCAATGCCATGTATTTCAGGTAAACCTTTTCCTCTATCTTCTTCTCTTTCTTTTCATAAATTGTCACCTTCTTATCATGCATTTGCATCTTCCATTTCTTCTACTTTTGAACCTACTTCTTATGGTGAAGCAATTAAAAACCCGAACTGGTGCAAAGCTATGACTTCAGAAATATCAGCTCTCGAACTTAACAATACTTGGACTTTAGTTGAGCTACCTCCTCACAAGCACTCCATCGGCTCTAGATGGGTTTTTAAACTTAAGCATAATTCTGATGGAACTATTGAGCGATACAAGGCACGCCTAGTCGCCAAAGGTTTCACCCAACAAGAAGGTCTTGACTATAACGAAACCTTCTCACCCGTGGCCAAATTGGTCACCGTCCGTACTCTCTTGGCAGTAGCTTCTATTAAAGGCTGGTTTCTCCGACAATTTGATGTTCAAAATGCCTTCCTCCATGGTGACTTAGAGGAGGAAGTGTACATGCGAAAGCCTCCTGGCTATTTGAAAGGATCTCCAACTCAAGTTTGCCGACTTAACAAAAGTCTCTATGACTTGAAACAAGCCTCGAGACAATGGTACTCTAAATTTTCTAATGCCTTAATTGTCTTTGGTTTTCAGCAATCCAAGGCGGATTATAGCCTCTTCACACGCCTACACAACGGTTCATTCACGGCCCTTCTAGTCTATGTCGACGACATCATTGTGGCCAGCTCCTCCTTAGATTCCATTGCTGATCTTCAAAGCTTTCTCAATAATCATTTTCGCATAAAATGTCTTGGAGACCTTAGATATTTTCTTGGCATCGAAGTAGCCCGATCATCCAAAGGGATTTCAATTTGCCAACGGAAATATTCTTTGGATATTTTATCTGATGCTGGTTCTCTTGGTACTCGTCCCCTCAAGTTACCGATGGATCAAAATCTGAAACTTAGAAAAGATGACAGCACGGTTCTCTCCGATCCTCTACCTTATCGGCGTTTAGTTGGTCGCTTAATTTACCTCACAATTACTAGGCCTGATATCAGCTATGCTGTCCATGTTTTGAGTCAATTCATGACTACACCAAGCTCTTCACATCTACACGCTGCTCAAGAGGTCCTTAGATACATCAAGAATGCACCAGGCCAAGGTCTTCTCTTTCCTTCCAATTCTGCACTTTTACTTCAAGGTTACACAGATTCGGATTGGGCCTCTTGCCCAGATTCTCGACGCTCCATCACGGGTTTTTGTGTCTTCCTTGGCACTTCACTCATTTCATGGCGTTCGAAGAAACAATCTGTAGTATCTCGCTCCTCGGCTGAAGCCGAATATAGGGCAATGGCCACCACTTCTTGTGAATTACAATGGCTGTCTTATATCCTCAAAGATTTGAACATTTCTCTCTCGCTGCCAGTTGACTTATACTGCGACAATCAAGCTGCACTCAGCATTGCTGCAAATCCCGTCTTTCACGAACGCACTAAACATATTGAGCTCGATTGCCATCTCATCCGGGATAAAATACAAAGTGGTTTCCTCCGCACCTGCCATGTTCGTTCAGCTTCACAGCTTGCGGATATTTTCACAAAAGCATTATCTTCATCTCAATTCACATTTCTTCTTTCCAAGATGGGAATAGAGAATATCTATTCTCCATCTTGCGGGGGGATATTACCAGATGATCATGCTGCAGCTACACAAAAGGAGCACAGCACTGCTGCTACACAAAAGGAGCACACAGCAAAACAGAGCAAACAGAGCACCTATACCTCACGATTCTGTTGCTTCAGAATATTCTAACAAACTCCCTACATTGTATAGCTGTTTAGGGGTAGTTTAGTATTTTCAGTTGTATATAATATTCCCTTCTTCTTAGATAAATAGATGACTGTACAGAACAATTAAGATATACATTTTTACAGAGGAAATGAACATCGTCTTCTTCTTATTTTTTCTCCTCCTTGTCTGATGTCAAGTATATTGAAACAAACCTCACGCCAACTCTGACAAGATACCAACTTTATAAGCCAAGGTTCTTACAAGAAATGTTCCATTCAGGAAGGAAACATGAACAAACAATTCTTGGCAAATGCCAAGATTTCACCCGAGCTAAATTCAAATATTTGCCTGCTCGTTCACATATTTGTAAACAAGTAACATGCAAAATAGATGTTTGCTCCTACAGTATGTCTTATTCAGTAACTACCAAAAAATGCATAACTAAACACCCTCAAGAAAGAGGAGCAATCCTTTTTTTTTTTTTAACAGTAACAATCTTATGTAGCATCATTCAATTCCAGCAAAAGAAAGATCCAGATACACAATGAATGTCAAACTGGACAACGGAGACAGTGAGGAGAGATAAGGCCATTACAACCAGTGCTTACCGAGATCCTGAATGGCCAGAAATCAAATGGAGACAACTTGACGTGGATGAAGAACATTGAAGCTATGAAATATTAGCAGCCAACGAAATGTGTATGATTGACAGAATATTTTGAAAGGTAAGATGTGTTTGATTGGAGAATCAACATGTAAAACCTGGAATTTTGCAACTATGTCCAGTGTTCGGAGGATTCCTTGGGGGGACTCAGCGGCAAGTTCTGCAGCTTCTTTGTACTTTGTTTGGGAAAATAGTTCTTGGAAACGTTGGACAACCTGAGACCCAAAACGGAGCATCCCCGGATTTTCAGTATTATAACAGGCACAGAGCAATAAATAATTCAAACTCTAAGCATATATTCACATACAAGCAGTTAAAGAATAAAATCATGTAATTAAAAAACATATTACCATTCAATATATGCATTACAAACATCATTTATACTATCATTGTGAGACCCCAGGTTCTAAAACGCAATGGCAATAATACACGTCCATATTCCCACATCCACAGTGAATATGAGACAGGGATACACTATATTCCCAAGAATAGGGGTTCGCTAACCTCAGGAACCACAGCCCAAAACATCATCTTTCTTATTCTTGGGATGTAATCATACTACACTTGTTAATCGTAACAAAAAGAGGGTCAACAGTAAACATCATTAATAAATCACATCTATCTCTGCTCTTATTAAAGGCTAGGCAGCACTGGTATGCTTAGGAAATCTACAAAAGTACTTAAAACTGTTCAATACTTTGCAGTGAGGGAGACTTTTTAGGAGAAACATGTATAAAGAGAGTGCCTTGATCATTAAAAAAACCAATCTTTCAAGCATTATCAAATCACAAACTGCAACATGGTTGCATAACTGCGTTAAATAACTACTGATTGATTTTAATTTTTATCTGCTGAAAAATTTCAAACTAGCAGAATGGGTACTATAAGGTGGAAAAAAAATCAACTTACAAGCTGCCCGGCTCCAGGAAGATTCCCTTTTTTGGCAAGATTGACAGCAAGCTCCAAATTGTTCAACTGTAAATGTAAATAGACCCCATTTGTAAACAAAATAATTATTCTTCCACGATAAAACCAACAAAAATGCATGCTTGTGAGTATACCTGGCCACGACAAATGGTACAATTGTTAGATCATTTACTGTAGCCAATAACACCTGTCCATGCATATTGATTGCATAAAAAACCTCCCACTGGTGAAGCTGCTGTCAAAAATATATCTGGACAGATTCTGTTTCTATAAACTGCAGTAGCGGTCTCCAAGTCATAAACAAATAATAGCCCTAGCTTGGTGATCACGTAGATCAAACTGTATTTGTGGGATATCTGTGAATTAAAAAAAGTTCATGACTATCAATTTTGCAGCAGTTTACTGAAACAAGTACCAAAAAGTAGCGACTTTGATACCTGCATTACAACTGGAAAGTCTTCGGCAAAATCTGGGGGGAACAAAAGATCTGCTTGTTTCTTTCTAAAAGAAGGCTTCCCTACCATAAAAAATGCAAATTCATGTAGTTATTAAGGATGCAAGAAAAAAAAAATTGGTTGGTAGGATGCAAGAAAGTTGCAGAAGTAGAAAATTTGAATACATATTAATGATAACCATAACTTCTGTAAACTAATACTCTGCCTCCTGGGTTCCCTATAGATTCTGTAAATTAATAGAGTCTACCTCCAGGAATCCCACTTGATACCAGAAATGTTTATGAATCTCAAGCTTACTTCCTATAGCCATAAATTTGAATACGCATTTGTTTTTTTTTTTTTTCAGACTACTTACTCCAAGTCCAACTTATACAAAACTTCTAAACAATAGCGTTGAAAGTACAACCATGTGAAACCAGTATTCATTTATATTTTCCATAATTTTTCTCATCTACACTAAGATTTCAGTAATTCGCAACACATAGCCGCACCTGCCCTGACCTTTTTTATTTTTTATTTTTTTGTAAGTTGTCTAGGCAATTTTTTTTTTTAACAATTGATCTTTAGTGTAGGGCCTAGGCGACTTGTGGAGACCCAGTCCATCAGATTTTATGCAATTTATACTGAGTTTTACAACCAAGATACCTATTTCCAGCTTGCATGACAGAACCAAATCCATAACTGACTTTACATACATACATATATAAAGAACAAAAATTTCTCCGGAACAGGGAAATCTATAGGTATGTATATGGAATTTGGAATTTGGAATGTGGTAGTTAAAACCAATTCCAACCCATGTATACATTCGGTGATATCAATGTTCCTTTCTAAACATAGCTCTTCACCACACCATGGAAATAGCACACGAAGAACATATCACAAGTCATTTTACGGAAACCAGAACATTGAATAGACAGAGAAAATGAAGGCATTACTAGACAATTCTACCTATGTCACTAAAAACAAAAGGAAGAGCAAACAACCAAAAGGTAATTAGAAAGAAATAGCAAGTTCACCTGGCTGGGCACCATAGTCCAAGATAGCTTATAAGGTGTTATAAGAACGACAGGCAAAAGAGAGAGCGATTAAATTCATCAAGAATTTAGATAACAAGCATAAGTAGAGTAACACCCCGATTCCAGAGCCCTCCATGGCATGGTAAAAGGCTACTAGCAACTAGAGGATACGGGACATGCCTTCGATGACCACCCTGAGCATCAATAAATCTCATCCACCAACCAAGAATAATGTAGCGAAAAAAGTGCCAAGGGGCCGACCTTAAGGTCTCCTTCACAGCCATTACATTTGCCGTCTTTCTTGGACCCAAAGCTAAAAGACTAAATATATAATAAATAAATAAAAGAATGAACTCAAAAAATCAATGTTAAAAATAAACGAAATTACAGAAGATTTGGTATTCAAAAGATTTTACATGAGGGAGTTAGGACCTTTTGTCTTCTCACTCGAGCAACGATCGAAAAGAGAGCAGGGCCACGTTTGGGATCAGGTCCAATTGTGAATCTCTTAGCCGAATCAATGAAAATTCCTTCGGCGAAGAATACGAATCTGACCAGCAACAGATTTACCACAATGCTTACAGTTCGGATCATCGGATGCGTCTTGATCGCCGTGAAAACCACCCCTCTCTCCATTGAAGCATGAGCCACAATAAACCACCACTCTCTCGAATGGCTACCCGTTTGTGTGAGGAATCCTGGAATAGTAAATATACAGGCGTGTGTGTGTGTATATCGCATGCGTGAACGTGGGAGGGGAAAGGGGGGACGTCTGTATCTTCTCGTCTTCTTTCATCACTGGAAGATTAGAACGGCTATTTTTTGGGTTTTGTTTAAAATTCAAATTAAAATCACGGTAAATAGCTTTATTAGAGTTATTACCTAGAGGCAAATGTAAAATTTGAATAATATCGCATGATTTTTTATTAGTTATTCTATTCAAAATTTATTCTTATATTAGATTATTTATTTATAAGTAAAAATAATAATAAAATATTATTAATTTAATAAATTTTTTTAAACAATAGCAAGTACGCGTTTGTATATCCCCATTCTTCCTAACTCGCTCTCTATCTCTACATTGTATTCTTTGTTCCCTGTTTATACTCCGAGAAAATAAAAAAGTAAAAACATTGTATTTTTCCTAACTCTCTTTCTTTGTTTTGTGAAAGCTTGGTTTCAAAGACTTTGGCATTCGGCAACCCAACAATCTCTCTTCCTGCAAATTTTGCTTCGATAATATCAACGTTTTCCTTGCGATCTCTCAGGACATTGCTACATCTTCAATTATCGCGAATTACTTATGTTTTTTTTTCACGATTTGGCTCTTTAGAGGTGATTTGTTCGAGAGGTCCAGATTGAAATTCTTGCTTTTGATATTATTATTCCTGTTTTTCTCTCTTTTATCGTTTAGATTTGCTTTTTGTTTCTTTCTTTCATGTGAACGAGCGAGTTAGTCTTGCAGGATTTTGCTTTCCATTGGAGTCGGAAGCATGATTTTCTCTTAAAGAGAGAAGAACTTCGCTTACAAAGATGAAGAGGTCCAGAGATGATGGCATTTACGTGTGCGACGGATGACAAAAATGAGAGAGAACCAACCCACGAATCTGTGAGAGTAAGAAACCAGAAACAAAATGTTATAAACCCACTAGATAGAACTTATCTTTGAAAACTAACTTATAAGGAAAGAGTGATTAGGGATTTATAAACCATCAACCAATCACATACTTAGTCAATGTGGGATCGTAACAACCACCACGTTCCACAGCCGATGTCCACGGCAGTCCCAACACTCACACGGGCTGACTGTGCGCTAAGTCTTTTTCTAGCTTCGAGCGAATACTACCAAGCCGGCATCATCCCCCGTGCCGCACGATTGCAACCGTCGCAACATGGCCTTAGACGTGGGTTTGCTCTGATACTATTTGTTATAAACCCACTAGGTAGAACTTACCCTTAAAAATTAGCTTATAAGGAAAGGGTGCCTAGGGGTTTATAAACCATCAACCAATCCCACAATTAGTCGATGTGGGATCGTAACACAAAATCAGAGAAATAATCACACACCGGGGACGATTTCTTGAAATAATTAGATATGAGAGAAATTTTCACACTTCATTTCTGGATATAAATTGAAGCGAAAATGGTGATTTGGAAGTGAAAATCTTGACGGAGAGAAGAGGGAAGAGGGAAAGAGCAAAAATGGTGAAGATGAATTTCCCAACAGCAGGTTTGGAAAGAGAAATTTTCGAAAGAAATAAAACCGCATTGGACGGGACATTTTATTGATTAAATTATTGTTTTGGCCTTTGAATAGGGAAGAGTCAAATATGATCGGGGATGATTGTTACTGTAGCTTGAAGTCATATAATTTTGCATCAATACAGACATTTTTATGTAAAATAAGTCAAATTATACATTTCACTGTCATTTGGATAATCCAATGCTAATAGTGTTAAGAGCATCCACATTGGTCTATTCATATGTATATACAAAGTCATATTTACATAATATGATCCTAAAATCTTTTGCATTGACTTATGCATATGTAAATATATAGCTAGCTATGAACAATGTTTATCTAAATTTGAATAACAACTATTCACTCCACAAAACATATTTTAATTATTATTTCTCTCTCCTCCCACTCTCTCTCACAATTGTTTTATTTTCTCTCTCATTCAACAACACAACAAATTTTCACCTGCACATTCATTTTATTATTATAATATATTATATATATTATATATTTTTTTATTTTATTATATTTTTAATATAATATATAAAAAAAATTATATTTTTTATTATTATATTTATATTATTAATGTCAAATGTATGTACTAATTGAAAAATATATATAAAAAAAATTGATTTTAGCAAAAAATTATTTTATCTCAAATATGGATAAGTCAATATAAAAATTTTGCTTAAATGATAAAGTGATTATATAAAAGAGATAATTTTATATATCTTCCTATTACTTAAAAGCGTGTATAAGATGAACAGTAGTGAATAGTGCCGTCCAAAACCAAAACCAAAACCACGGCAAAATAAAGCAAGACTGCGTCCCTCTCTCTGTGTCCTCAAAGCAAAATCACGGCAAAATCCCCACAAAATCATAGCAAAGTGATCACAAAACCACGGCAAAACCAAAACCACGGCAAAACCAAGGCAAGACCGCCTCCCTCTCTCTGCATCCTCAAAGTAAAATCACGAAAAAATCTCCACAAAATCACAGCAAATTCATCACAAAAATACCACAAAATACAGCAAATTCACCACAAAATTACCACAAAATAAAAAAATCACCAGACAAATCACAGTGGTGGAGGCGAAACTGGCCGTGTGTGAGAGGGAGAGAGCGTGAGAGAGGTGAGGATGCACGGTGGCTCGGCTGGACGTGGGGATGGCTACGAGAGGTGGTCGGTGGCCAAAGGAGGTCCCGGTGGTGGTGCGGTGGCCAGAGGAGGTGGAGCTCCGCCGTGGGTGTGGACAACCCGTGCAAGAGAGAGGTGGACTTCCTCGGGGCAAACGGCAGGGAGACGGAGGCCGAGCTCGCTGGAGGAGGATGGCTGGTGGCAGGGGAGGCTACCGTGGAGGTGGTGGCATCGGAGGACGGCGCACGGCGGCGCAGCAACATTAAGCCCATTCGGGCTGTGCACTACCGAGAGAGAGGAAGAGAGAGCGTGAGAGAGGGAGACCGGTGTGGAGGGACTCGCCGGAGTGAGGTGGTGCCGGTGGAAGGGGCGGTGAAACTCACCGGCGCACGGCGGCTCCGGACTGGGCAGTGGAGGAATTGGGTGGGGAGAGCGTACCGCGTACGCTGAAGGAGAGGGAGGAGAGAAAGAGAAATCGGGGGAGAAAAGTGAGGGAGAAAGAGAGAGGGGCAAGGGTTTTAACGTAAAATATAACTTTTGGGATCTAAAATTTGTTTAAATTGTGCAGATTTTATACACTTTAAAATTATATAAATAATTTCTATTAAAATTTAGAGATATAATTATAAAATTGTAATATTTATTATTATAATAAATAATTTCTCTTGTTAAAATTTATATATAAATAATTTCTCTTATTAAAACACTGATTTAAATTAATTTAAAATTAAAATAATTAAAATATAAATAACAAATCATATATAAACTATCAAATTTAATTTATAAAATACTAATATTTCATCATTAAATAAATAATCAAATTTTATTAAATATTTTTAAGAAATTAATCTCAACCCCTCCTTTTAAATCCTTAGATAAATATTTTAAGTCATTATTAAATATTTTTCAGATATTAAATAGCATATAATACATAAACTATCAAATTTAGTTTATAATCCGAAAATATGTCCTGAATGTATATTTCACTTTTTTTTATTTTTCTTTTATTTTTCATGTATATTTTTAATCATCGTAAATATTTTTTAAAAAAATAAAAAATTTACAACATCATTAAAAAATACTTCTTTAATCACTAGGTAAAAAAAAAAAAAAAAAAAAATTGGGCAAACGTCCCTTGGACGTTACCCACTGCTAGTGTATATATATATACCAATATTAATGCTCTAATCCGTCGCTTGTGGAGAAAGTTTAGAGAGAAGTGAAAAAATTTTCGAGAGAAAGTTTTTATTATTCGCATGCATATCGCATCGGTATTAATGAATACGACTCTGACAAGAGAGAGAAACTTCAATCGGCCTCTCCATTGCCCTCTCGCGGGAGATGCATGGGCTCAGGCCAGCTATCAACATTCTCGGCCCACTCATAAACCCTTAACCCATCCACACAAATCGACTCACGATTAGAGTATGAAAGACGTACAATAGATTTAGGTTTCGTTTGGTTATTAAACTCATCTCAATTCATCTCAATTCATTATTACAATTTTTTCAAATTTTAACATAAAATATAATAAATCATTCAACTTTTTTAAATTTTAAAATAATAATAATATTAAAAAATAATATTCTAATAATATTTTATCATCTCAATTCAACTCATCTCAACTCACTTCAACATTCAAACACAACTTTAGTTGTCAATTTTGTACTTTAAATTATATTTAGGAGTTTTTTTATCTTTACACTTAATAAATTGCATGGATTAACATGCATGACAATTAGAGACTTCCTATGTATATCAATTGCTTGAACGAAAAATTATTTAAAATATATATATATATCACATAAGTAATTATGAGTTGGTATCAAAGTAAGTCATAAAGTTATATGTCAAGGTAATTCCTTTTGTGAGAAGGATGGCATAATTTTTCTCCAACTAAAACCAATTAAATTGATTAAGAAGATTTACGAAACGGTTTTATCTTATCTTATTTTATTATTATAATTTTTTTTAAATTTTTATATAAAATATAATAAATAATTTAATTTTTTTAAAATTTTAAATTAATAATAATATTAAAAAATAATATTTTTAAAATATTTTATTTAATTTTTAACTTTTATTTAAAACCTTATTATTATCTCAACGGAATCTTAGTCGGTAACAAAGACGATTTACATGAATCAATCTTTCACATATATTTACTTTGTATTTTCATTGGTTGCCTCATTTATATTTTTGTGAGACCTGGCCCATTTAGTCGGTAAGCAATATCCAGCTTTTTCATGCTTAGAGACAAAATGAATTCAGTCAGTGTCAGGCTCACTGGGCTAGCTAGAGCGAGCTTTTAAATCGATGATTTAATCATGTTTGATGCAACTGCTCGATGTTAAGGTGGGCAGCCCAATTGTCTAATTATTTTGTTCAACAATATGAATAATTTGATCAGCTCACATGACGACACGCTATAAGAAAAAAGAAACACATCCATAAAGAAGAAGGAAAACATTGGCATAGAATACGGGCATACATGCATGCAGGAGATCATGATATATCCTCTTTACATTTTAGAAATTAGAGGCAGAAACTAAGATATATATATATATATATATATATATATATATATATGTATGTATATATATGGCCATCAACGTAAGATAAAGTCATTTCTGGCCAGCAAAAAAAAAAAAAAGTGACAGTTTTGATTGTGTATTATGGGCAGCACAATTTAACGCAATGCAACGATAACACAAATCTTTGGCAATATCCATTTAATCCAAATAACATATTTTTTGTTGAATTTCCGTAGTGAAAAAGACTCACCTCCTCTATATGTATAATTAAACAATATTTCGTACTTGTGTATTATGGTTTTATATAAATAATAATAATAATAATAGCTGTCTACTCTTTCTCCGTCACCTTTTTGTTATAAATTATGTTTTGCATTTTCGAGGTATAATTAAATATATCAACAATGTCATGAATTAGGTTAGAGCTGCTGATTCCTGTTGCGTTAAAAATTGTCCAAAAACAAGTGGAATTGCTGCATGCTCCTGGAGATCAGCAGTGATAAAAAAAAAGTGATCAGATCGAACACTTTCATGCAGCTCTTCAAACTTTTAGTACAAAGTGTTAGTGGGAACCATTAGAGGAAGATAGAGATCAACCTCAAAAGCATAATCTTCATCAATTAGAAAACCTATAAATTATTATTATATGAGCCTATAACTTGAGCAATGTGCGAACTTTTATTTCTATTAAATTTTATAAATCTAAATAGTTATTATATATAATCACTACTATAACTACTAAAAAAATGTATATGAAATACATATAAAATAGAAAATGCCTATATAAAAGAGTTAATTTTACCAATAAATATTTCATGGAAAATGTATATGGAGAATTCCTATATAAAATGTATATGGAGAATGCCTGATTGCCGATCGGCATCTTTTTTCTGCACCAACTTACGTTGCACCGACGCTGTCGGAGATTCAAGCACATTAAAATTAATTTTTTCTTTAATATCTATTTTATTTAAACAAAATGGAAGAGTGTCAAACAATATATTTAAAAATTACATCTAGTACTAATAAATAATTATTTTTACTTATTTTATTTCTCAAAATGATAGTGAAACTGCTGGTCTTGAAGTTTCCATGAGCCAGTCCTCTGCAATCTCTTTGATGAGTTTGAATAGTAGACTCCAAGGGAGAACACCCAGTCCATGCACCCAACGATCTAGGCTTCCATTTGAACGTAGTTAAACACAATGATCATCTTGTATTTCTTGCAACACCATCTATGAATAGAGTCAAACCCATGCCAAGTGTGTTTTATTTTTCATTTGGGCCTAACTCATTCGGTCCCCAGCCCAACCCGTAAGCCTTCAACCCAGCCCACTAAATCTGCCCAAACGACGTCATTTGGTCCAGCCCATAGGGCTTCTTCATCTCTTCTTTTCTTCTCTTGCGTGCCGTTGCTTCTCCACCTCCTTTCCGTTTCAGTTTTCATCCCCTTCTTCAATCCGTGCGGCTGCTGCTTCTCTTCTTCTCCTTCTTCATTTTATGTCGCTTCTTTCCTCTATTTTTCATTGGGCTGCCGTCTGCTGCGTTCCTTCTTCCTCTCCATCTTATTTTCGGTTCTTCCCCTCTGCAAGTCAGCGAACGCCACCACTCATTCCTCCATTTTCGGTTGGTAATGGTTCCATTTCCATCTCTTTAATTTTTTGTTTCTCTTTTGCTGTAAAATCGTAAAGATCTCTTCCTCTTTAGCATTTATTTTTCATATGTTTTTCTCTCTATTTGCAGGTTTGTCCATATGAGCCTTCATTGTTGTTCTTTCTCTTAATTTTTCATTATGAATCTGGGAGGATTCATCAATTCTCTGTAAGGCTCGCCTCGAAGCCAAGCGCAATGATTTCAGGTATTGACTCGAGAACTGCTTCATCGCCACACGAGACCAATTAGGGAGTGTTCCTCTATGCAGAACACCTCTAAAATCACTTCCCAAGGCTTTTGATTTGCCAAAACGCCGCGTGGGTTTGAAAACTTTGACAATCGTGTACCGGCAAGGCTTTTTTGGTGATGTGGGCTTCTGCTTCTTGTCAGCTAGAAGAATCAATGACTTAGTGCGCTCCCTGCGCATATTGTTGCAATAGAAAGATATCAAAGCCGAAGTACAAAGTCCAAGAACAACAACAAAGATTATGAAGCTACTCGGTGGGGCTCTGTAACCACTATCAGTATATTTGGAGACTTGGCGAGCCACATTTCTATGGCAAATTCTTTCGGAAGGCTTCCGCAGCAAAGCTTGAGTCGTAGATGAGAAGTTCCAAGACAAAACGCTATAAACTTTTGTTGACTTCCCTACGGAGGCTGAGAACCTGACGAACATGTATTCTTGAAGGAAATGTGAGAGATCTAGCGGAAAAGATAAAATTGGTTCCGATGACATAGAGTGTCCATCCAATCCAAGATGGACGTCGATTCGAGATGGCTTAGAGTGTTTCCCACACGACCGTCTCTCTTTGTTCTGCTTCCGTCTATTTTATTTCTCTTCAATCTTCATCCACGAGATCTGGCCGAGTTATCTCCAAATATATGCGAGAACTTACCATTGCAACTTACCTCTTGACTTTGCATTCAAAGCGTCGGTTCCATGAATGAAACATGATAACCCTGCTTTTGGACACATGACAAACCATTGCACGGTTTGGAAAACCACCGCTTCACTGGTTGAATTTAATTGTTTGTTGGTTTGTGGTGTAAGTTGGCTTTGCAGATAGTCCGAAAATTATGAACTGAATGCCAAGTCAGCAATTAAAATTTGACTTTTATATAATTAAATAGTGTTAGAAGTGTGTCAACCATTTTCTTGTTGAATAAAAGCACATGACAGCTCATGTGGAAAGGGAAGGACTCTGGTTTTAGACTACTAAGGTGAAACAAAAGTTATTCTGTTAAGTATAACTTCTACTAAGTCATACTTTGTAATCTATAAATAGAGGCCTTCATTTGTAATTTAGGTGGAATGAATATACTAGAGAAAATATAGAAGAGTGTAGAGAGAATAATTCTTGAGTTAGAAAGCTCCAAGAATTGAGAGGTGTATTCAAGAGAGATTGTTCTTGTAAACTCATCACTATATTTTGATCATAAATGAAAGAAGAAAGTCTCTTGACTGTTGCTGCCGTGGATGTAGATTACTAGGATCAAACCACGTAATTCCCTTGTGTTCTTGTATTCTTGTACATTCTATTTTCTGCATAAATTTTTTACTTGTAAGATTCTTGTGAAATCTTGGCAAAACTTGGCCAAAGCAATTCTGTTATGGTATAAGGCAGAGAAGACAGAATTCCAACAAGTGGCATCAAGAGCCAGGTTTGTTGTTGAGAAATTCACTAGAAAGAATGATTTTGGTCTGTGGAGGATTAAGATGAAAGCACTACTAGTTCAACAGGGCCTTCAAGATGCACTTCTTGGTGAAAAGAACCTGAATTCTTTATCAAAAAAGGAGAAATTACAAGTCTTGCAGAAGGCTCACAGTACCATCATCTTGTTCCTTGGTGACAAAGTATTAAGGAAAGTTGCCAAAGAAGATACTGCAGCAGGAGTTTGGCTAAAACTAGAAAGCTTATACATGACTAAATCCTTGGCAAATCGACTCCACAGTCCACAAGAAGACCAAGCTCTATACTTTCAAAATGACTCCAGGTATGTCTATGGAAGAACATCTTGATGAGTTTAACAAGATCATCTTGGACCTTGCAAACATAGACATAGAAATTGAGGATGAGGATCAAGCTATTCTACTTTTAAGTTCTTTAGATTCTTCTTATGCAAACCTTAAAGAAACCATGATGTATGGAAGAGAGAGTTTGTCTTTAGAAGAGGTTCAATCTGTATTGCACTCGAGGGAACTACACAAAAAGGCAGAGATCAAAACTGAAACTGGAGAAAGTTTGATAGTTAGGGACAGACCAGAAAAGCAAAACCATAAATGGAAGAATAAAAAGGAAAGATCAAAGGAAAGATCACAATCAAAAGGGAAGAAATTAAAATGCTTCACATGCCATAAAGAAGGACACTTCAAGAGGGATTGCCCAGAAAGACAACAAAATATGGGAAATAAGTCTAAGGAAGATGGAAATGCAGCAGTGGTACTGGATGGGTATGATAGTGCAGAGGTCTTGAATGTTTCAGAAGTTGACTCAGGAAAGGAATGGATCCTAGACTCAGGATGTTCATTCCACATGTGCCCCTCTAGATCATGGTTTGAAACATTCACATATTTGAATGAAGGACATGTAATTCTTGGTAACAATAAAACATGTAAGATTTTGGGAATTGGGACTGTTAGGCTAAAAATGTTTGATGGTATGGAAAGGATATTACAAGAAGTAAGATACATACCTGAACTAAAGAGAAATCTAATTTCTCTGGGAATGCTTGATAAATCTGGCTATATTTTCAAGTCAGAATCTGGAACACTGAGAGTTTCCAATGGTTCTTTGATTGTAATGAAGGGGATTATAAGAAATGGGTTGTACATGCTGATAGGCAAGACTATCATTGGTGAGGCCTCACCTGTGCAAAACATAAAAGAAGACAAGGTTAGACTATGGCACTTGAGACTGGGAAACATTAGTCAAAAGGGTCTTCAAGAACTACAAAAACAAGGCCTACTCGAGGAAGAAAGGTTGGGAGAACTACCATTTTTGTGAGGATTGTATTTTTGGAAAGGCAACAAGAGTTAGTTTCAAACCAGCAGTACACCAAACCAAACAAACTTTGGATTACATTCACTCAGATCTTTGGGGGCCAGCAAGGGTCAACTCACATGGTGGGGCAAGGTATTTCTTATCCATTATTGATGATTACTCAAGGAATGTATGGTTATATGTTCTGAAAAATAAAAGTGATACTTTTGCCAAGTTCAAAGAATGGAAAACTCTAGTTGAAAACCAGGTTGGCAGGAAAATTAAAAGGTTAAGGACAGATAATGGCCTAGAATATCTATCCAATGATTTTAATAATTTCTGTAAAAGGGAGGGCATAGCTAGGCATAAAACTGTGAGGGAAACACCTCAACAAAATGGTTTGGCTGAAAAAATGAACAGAACCATTTTGGAGAAAGTGAGGTATATGTTGTCAACCTCAAGATTACCAAAATCATGGGTTGAGGCTGCCACCACAACAGTTCACTTGATAAATAGATGTCCCTCCTCAGCTTTAAACTTTAAAACACCACAAGAGATGTGGTCTGGAAAACCATCTAGGTATTACCATCTAAGAGTTTTTGGATGTGTAGCCTATGCACATACTAAAACTGAAAAGTTAGAACCTAGAGCACTTAAGTGCATTTTTGTGGGATACCCAGATTGTGTTAAAGGCTATAAGCTATGGATAGATGAACCTAGGATACATAAATGTATCATTAGTAGAGTTGTGACCTTCAACGAGGGGCAAATGGCTAGACATAAAATTGAACCAGAAAATTTAGGACAACAACCTACCAATACTCATATACAACTTGAGGTGGAGAAATCAATAGAATCTCCATGTCATCAGGATAATAGAATAAAAGTTGAGAGTATAAGCACAGACCATAAAACTCAAGGTGGGGAGAACTCTTACAATCTGGCAAGAGACAGAGAAAGAAGAGTTATAAGACCACCTCAGAGGTATGGGCAAGCTGAACTTACAGCTTTTGCGTTAACTGTTGCTGATGATATAATTGAGTTAGAACCAAGGTCTTTTAAATAGGCCATGGTTAGTAAAGAGGTTGAAAAATGGAAGCTTGCAATGCAAGAAGAAATGGATTCTTTAAACAAAAACCAAACATGGAAAATGGTTCCAAAACCAGAAAAACAGAAACTTATTAGATCCAAATGGATCTTTAAAAGGAAAGAAGGCATACCAGGGGTTGAGCTACCTAGGTACAAGGCTAGGTTGGTAGCAAAGAGGTTTACACAGAGAGAGGGTGTGGATTATAATGAGATTTTTTCTCCTGTGGTTAAACACAGTTAAATAAGACTGTTACTTTCTTTTGTTGCTCATCAAGACATGCATTTAGAACAACTAGATGTGAAGACAGCTTTCTTGCATGGAGAACTTGAAGAAGTCATATACATGCAACCACCCGAAGGCTTCACAACTGAAACCACTAAGAGTCAAGTGTGTTTACTAAAAAAATCACTGTATGGACTTAAACAGTCTCCTAGACAGTGGTATAAAAGGTTTGACTCCCATATGATTAATATTGGTTTCAATAGAAGCAATTATGATAGTTGTGTATATTACAAGCAAATTGAAGAAACTCCAATTTATCTACTGTTTTATGTAGATGATATATTAATTGCTTGTAAGGATAAAATTCAGATTGATTTAGTAAAATGCATACTAAAATCAGAATTTGAAATGAAAGAACTTGGCCTTGCAAAAATAATTTTGGGAATGGAGATAGTAAGGGAAAGGAATAAAAGGCTTCTCTACCTATCTCAAAAGGCATATATTTCCAAAATTTTAACTAGATTTGGTATGGATCAGCTGAAAACAATTAGTACCCCAATAGGGCAGCACTCAAAACTTTCAGTCACTCAAGCTCCAGAAACTGAAGAAGATAAGGAATTTATGCAGAAAATACCATATGCTAGCATGGTGGGAAGCATCATGTATGCCATGGTTTGCTCTAGACCACATCTGACCTATGCTGTCAGCTTAGTCAGTAGGTTTATGAGCAATCCAAGAAAACCACATTGGCATGCTATCAAATGGGTATTTCAATACCTTTCTGGTTCAAGGAGTCTGGGAGTGAAGTTTGGTAAAAATGTGAAAAGAGGAAGTGAGCTAGAAGGTTTTGTTGATTCAGATTATGTAGGTAATATTGACACAAGAAAGTCTTTGACTGGTTTTGTGTTCACTACCTTTGGAGGTGCCATCAGCTGGAAGGCAAATCTTCAGCCAGTAGTTGCCTTGTCAACAACTGAGGCAGAATATATTGCAATGACTGAAGCAATAAAGGAAGCTATATGGTTGAAGGGTATATCACACGAATTAGGTATGTATGAGGGGAATATCACAGTTCACTGTGATAACCAGAGCACAATTCATCTTGCCAAAAATCAGGTATACCATGAAAGATCAAAACATATAGACATTAAGCTACACTTTGTAAGGGACATCATTTCAGCTCGAGAGATTGGAGTAGAAAAAATTCCAACA
Source organism: Juglans regia (assembly GCF_001411555.2). Lineage (NCBI taxonomy): Eukaryota > Viridiplantae > Streptophyta > Magnoliopsida > Fagales > Juglandaceae > Juglans > Juglans regia. The sequence continues at coordinate 12,180,194 of NC_049901.1, read as the reverse complement.
TAAGAAAATCCATCTGATATGATGACTAAGACACTGCCAACAATCAAGTTCAGACATTGTCTGGACTTGATCAATATGGGAAATTGCTAAGCTCTTAAGGGGGATCCTGCAGCAATAGTCAATGAGGAAGGAGACAGCTTGGAAGGTCAAAAATGCTTGCCAAGGTGGAGAATTGTTAGAAGTGTGTCAACCATTTTCTTGTTGAATAAAAGCACATGACAGCTCATGTGGAAAGGGAAGGACTCAGGTTTTAGACTACTAAGGTGAAACAAAAGTTATTCTGTTAAGTATAACTTCTACTAAGTCATACTTTGTAATCTATAAATAGAGGCCTTCATTTGTAATTTAGGTGGAATGAATATACTAGAGAAAATACAGAAGAGTGTAGAGAGAATAATTCTTGAGTTAGAAAGCTCCAAGAATTGAGAGGTGTATTCAAGAGAGATTGTTCTTGTAAACTCATCACTATATTTTGATCATAAATGAAAGAAGAAAGTCTCTTGACTGTTGCTGCCATGGATGTAGATCACTAGGATCGAACCACGTAATTCCCTTGTGTTCTTGTATTCTTGTACATTCTATTTTCAGCATTAAATTGTTTACTTGTAAGATTCTTGTGAAATCTTGGCAAAACTTGGCCAAAGCAATTCTGTTCTAGTATAAGGCAGAGAAGACAGAATTGAAGTACTGGGTAGTTTTTACTACCATTCCCCGTCCGGAATGATAAAAGTTGTGATAGGTCTAGAAGATCACCCACATGGTGAAATGCAAAAGGACTACAGTACCCCCAACTAGTGAGGGGGTACCAAAGAACAATGAGAGCTCGTCAGAACCCTCCTTGTTGGATAGGATACAAAATGCCGACCTACTCATTTATGAGGCACTGCAGCTCATTGATGAGCTGAAGAGATTAAGGAATCGGGATAAGAATCGATTTTTGGAGAAAAGGAAAAAGCCCGACTAGTTGTGAAAAAAAAAAAAAAGGAAGAAGAGGGACTGTTTTCCTGTACTAGGAAATATGTTTTGGATTTTCTAGTGAATTAAGCCATTTTTGTGATTGATCCCTTTGTTTTGGGGAAAAAGGTTTTGTTGCTCACCCATGTTTTGGGAGACAATGAACATATCTTTCATTGGGTACTTTTGATATGAATGTGTTGTTAAAGGCAATGTTTGGGTTATGCTTAGTCTTACGGTACCATGTGCTAAGGCAATTGCTTTAGGCGTTGCCTAATTTCATATAAACTTTACATTTTTCGTTGCATTAATTATTGCATACTGCTAGTATATATAGGAGCATTGCATCTTATCTGTCATGTACGACGGGTATGTAGTCATGTGTTGCATATCCCGTGTCAGTCACCGTCCAATCCCAAGCGGGGGCTGGGGCGCCATAGAGCATGGTATCAGAGTCATTACGTCTCTGAGGAAACCCACACAATGTCCTAAGAATACATGGTACCACCAACTAGATTTGAGATATGTAGTTATAGGCTTTGATCTTATAGCTATAGGCTTGAATCATGGAGGAAGTGAAAATAGAAGGAAGATACGCCTGTAGAGTCGTGAATGCAGGTTGAAGAAAGATAGTCTTTCTCTAAGAATGAGACTGACCTACGCTGGTTTTTGTACATATCAAGAGAGAGAAAGAACCATGGTACGAAACCGATGTGAGGATACTTCTTCGAGATGTAGAGACCAGGAGGCTGGAAACCCTCCACTGGGGACAAGCAATAGGGGAAGCTATTTGCCAGATAACTGAGGTAGTGCGCAATTAGATAGCGTCACAAGGGCAAAATGTTAGGCAAAGACCGCCCAGATGAGGAAATCAAGGATGTCCGTATGAGAAATTTTTAGTTTATAGATACCCTAATTTTATGGGAACAGAAAGACCTTTGAGGGCCAATAAGTGGCTGGTGGACTTGAAGAGAACCTTCGACATTAGTGGATGCACGGAGGAACAAAAGGTCCAATATGCCACACACATGCTACAAGGAGAAGCCGGTATATGGTGGGACACTAAACAACAGTTGCTCATTCGAGAGTTAGGCGATCTAGCTGCACTCACTTGGGATCGATTTAAGACTGACTTCGATAATCGTTTCTTTCTGGAGATAGCAAAGCAGCAGAAAGCCCTAGATTTTGCGAACTTGACCCAAGGTAACATGACGGTTGATCAATATGCTACTCGTTTTATGGAATTGAGAAGATTCGCACCTCATCTGATCGGTATAGAGAAGATACAAGCGAAGAAGTTTCAAGATGGTTTGCAACCCCGTATTCGAAACCAAGTAGCTTGCCTGCAAATAGAGAATTTCCAAGAACTGATCAATTTGGCTTTTATAGTAGAAGCGGAACAACGAAGACTGATTGCTCAGGCCCAAGTGGATCGGAAAATATGATTGCTTTATTCTCCTGGAGGAAGTATGGAGAAAAGGAAGGTCATTGCTACTCTAAACAAAGGAAAATGTGCCGTAGTCGAGAACTCAGCACCCGTCACTCCACCACCCTGTCAACGATGTGGAAAAAGGCACAACGAAGAGTGTTGACTGGCTACGGGAGCTTGCTTCAGATGTGGTCAGACCACATGATCCGGAATCGTCCTCAGAACATGCCTAGAGGAGCAATAACGCCAGATGGTAGAGTAAAGACCCCTATGAAGTCTAAGGTCTATACCATTACACCGGGAGAAGTAGACCTGGAAGCCTATTCCAAGGCTAGCTACCATTGAAGCAGTCGTTCATCTACAAAAGGGTTTGTCAAACACTTGTCCACCTATGAGTGTGTCTATATATATATATATATATATATATATATATATATATATATATATATATATATATATACTAGTAGTAATGAAACGTCCAAGGGACGCTTGCCCAGTGGAGAGAAAATACATATGGTAATTATATATATATAAACTATATATAGATAGAAATAAAAATAACACAATTGCATTATAAAAAAAAAAATTATATTTTCTCACAAATTTATAAATCATATAGCAAAAAAAGGTTATAACCTAATTGCAAAAAAAAAAAAAAAAAAAAAATGTCAAAGAGAATAAATAATATATGCAACAACCACAGTAATATATATGCAAAAGAAGCTTGATATAAGTTTACAAAATGTAGTTTGGTTTAAGTTTTAAACAATAACTAAAGTTTATACTACAACCATAGTAACTAACATACCTCTTTCTCTTTTGCAGAACTAATTAATAAGATATTAAAATTTTTAATGGAATTGTTGGTTCATCTGGTCTATATCTACACGAAGTTCAATTATCCATTATTTTTCTGAGATTTCTTTCGTCATACTTTTTAAGAATGGCAAATGCTCCTGCAAAAAAACCAATCATTTGATAAAACCAATCATTTGAAGTGAAAAGGTTTTAAAAATGTAATGTTATGTTACCTTGCCAGTATAATTCATGAAATGAATTGCTGAATAATCCAACGCTTTTTCTGCAATTTTGCCAAATACTACTACAACTAGCTGTCATGTACCATCATTACCATCATTAACTTCAACATATGCTCGACAACTATCATCAACAAAAATATAGTTATCTGTTAGAATGTATAGAAAATATATGTTAAGTTTTTTAAACAAGTGATGTGAACTGAATGTTTAGAAAAAAAAGGTACATATCGTGGTTGTGCAATGCTCATATGCTTACAATGATAACATGAAAATTTTTCATTGTAATCATAGTTTGTTCCTTTATTACATCTAATGCAAGACATATGAAAAAAGATTTGCTGGAGATCAAGCACATTTATCTTGCCTTTCGCCCAAAATTTTGGTTTCTGTATGATATTTATGACAAGTATTAAAATAATTGTGTTGTAATAATTAATAATTAATAATTTTTTGTTAAGAATATAATTTACTATTCTAGGTTGTGAAGCCTTGAGAAGTTCTCCAACATCAGAAATGTTTATTAATTTTCATAACAGAATGACATGTTATTTTTTATTTCATTGTAAGAACCACACAACAATCATAACATACAAATCAAAGAAAGCAAAAAACAGTAACACAGCTACAAATGATACAGCAAAAAAAAAAAACCCCTTACAACAATAAAAAAGCAAAGAATCACATAATAAAAAGAAAAAAAAGGCCACATTATTATAAAAGAACACCACATCATACCTGGAAAAAAAAGTTAACAAAAAATTCTATCTATACCATAAAAAATCAACTGCACAGCAAAAAAAGGCCAGAAAAAATGTATTTGTTGACAAATTTCAAACTCTTAATCACTCCTAAAACTATAAATAAATTAATAATCATATGTTATAATGAAATTTAAAAATACGTGAAATAAGTACAAAACAAAAAATTTGAGAAAGACAAACATTAAAATAAAACTCCACTGTCAATGCTATTGTTAGAAACTTCTTGCCAAAAACAAATCAATATTAAACACTTAACATAAATTTCCTAGAAAGGCCAAATCAAAGCTTAAATTGAGAAAGTCAAGAGATACCAACCTGAAATAAAAAGTCCAAACCACTTAGTCACCATAACATCAAAAGAAGACAATAAGAAAATAATTTACAAGTTATCTTCTATACTAAAGTAAAAATAAAGGCAGGAGGAAAAGAATAAACAACCAACAATGAAACGAGAGAGAACATGGAAGGCAAAAAAAAAGGAGGGAAAAAAAAAAAAAAAAAAGAGCAAAACCTGCAGCCCCCTTGACATTTGTATAGTAAAAACACCAAATCATCCCTATGTAAACGGACATAAAAGAAAAATATAAAATGATAGAAAAGACGAAACACCCAAAAAATGGATGGAATGCATGGAGGACGACAATCTTACTATTCACCTCTATCGCCACATATTTATTCACCATAGAACATATATTACATACCAAATCTTGAAACATACAAACGAAGAAATAAACCCAAATCTTACACTGTTAATAGAAAACAAACAGAAATACATGTATGTTGAACACCACACATGATAAAGACTGAACTATAAGAAAAGAAAAAATAGATTATACCAACAAAAACCAACTTCACAGCAGAAAAGCAAATACAAGATTACATGTGTAAATCATTGAACAAAAAATAAAAACCAACACTACATTATGAAAAAAAAATACAACACTGGATCATAAGAAAAATTATATTTTCTTACAAGTCTATAGATCACAGATAATGAACAACCAAATACAAACTCTACAATATTGTATTATAAAAAAGATTATATAATAAAGCCATGACTAATTTGAAAAAAAAAAATTATGTTTTTTAGAACAAACAAAATCACAGCACAAACCAATGTAACAGACCTAACCAATTCACATATTCACACAAAACAACAAGCAAATAGCATGCAAATCGCAACAATACTAAATAAAAGCATTCCTTAGCTACAAGGAACCATTCACATCGAATGGCTGCAAAACCGCACCCGAACCCCGGTTGCCTTTTGTGGAAAGTACCACAAACTGCAATATGGTCATCCAGGAGAGGATTACCCTGCTATATCGATGAGATCTCATTAAAAAGACCAAACCATCCCTATGTAAACAAACAAAAGTAAAACATTAAATGATAGAAAAGTCAAAAACCCAAAAAAAAAAAAAAAAAACATGTAGCCCCTCTAAAAACGCCAAATTATCCCTATATAAACAGAAAAATAGAACAATGCATCATACCTGAAAAAATAAACTCCACACAACTCAATCTCTATAGAACAAATTTAAAAAAATTTGATCACAGAACCAAAAACAAAAACTGGATCATTATGTAGATGTAAATCAAAGAACCAAACAGAAAATGTTTGGTAGAGCATCCAAACCCACAATCTTTGTTATAAACAAAATACCTTAAAATAAAGGCAGGAGGAAAAGAAAAATACAAAAAACAGGCAACATGCAAACCCCTAAAAAAAAAAAAAAAAAACTCATGGAAACCCATGAAAAAAAGACATTCTCAAAAAGATAAAAAAAAAATACACATCCTAAAACTCAAAAAATACAAGACTCCGAAGACCAACAAACACTTAAAAGCATAAAAAAAACAACATAAAAAAATATTTTTTTACCAAAAAATGGCAAAAACCGAGAGAATCCAAACCCACAATATACAAAATACCCAACATTGGATTATGAAAACACAAACAAACATACCAGATGAAAATACCGCACAAAAAATATAGGGACTCACATGAAGCTGGTGCCAAAAAAAAAAAAAAAATCCCAACCTTGCAGAGAGAAGAGATTGTGCAAAAAAAAAAAAAACACAATTTTTTACCAAAAAATACGACCAAACAACCTGGAAGAAAACAATGAAAAAAAATCTCAACCATGCAGAGAACAAAACCGAAGAGATGATGAAAAAAAAATTAGCAAAAAATGCAAAACAAATATACTAACCCAGATCATGCAATAAATGCCACAAAAAATGCGAACCAACAGCAGGAGCAAAAAAAACAACAGCACAAGGGGGAAAAAACCAAAAAAATCCAAAACAACCCCAACGTTACAGAGAACAAAAATGCAAACCAACTGCACGAGGGGGAAAAATAAAAACAAATACAATTTTTTACCAAAAATGTGACCAAACAACCTGGACGAAAACCAAAAAAAAAAAACCAAACCTTCCAGAGAACAAACCTGAAGAGACTGTGGGAAAAACAAATTGACAAAAAATGCACAAAAAAAACATGAAAACTCAGATCATACAAAAAATGCAACAAAAAATGCAAACCAACAATACAAGGGAAAAAAACCCCCACAAAACAACCCAAACAAAAAAGAAAAAATGCAACCAAAAATGCGAACCAACGGCAAGAGTGAAAAAAAACCCACAAAACAACCTGAACGAAAACGGGAGAAAAAAAACCCAACCTTGCAGAGAACAAACCTGAAGAGAAACCACAGAAGTTAAGACACAGAGAAGGAAGAAGACAAAAATAAACGGCCAATAGAGAAACCGACAGAAAACGGAAGAAGAAAGAAGAAAGAGAAAGTGTAATGGTCCTTGTAAATCAGTGTAACTTGTGGAATCTATTGTAATGTAAAGAGGATTGGGAATTGTTGTAATGTAATAAGGATTGCTGTAAAATGAAATAAAGTGATTTGCAAAAGAAATAGTAGACGCAGGGAAAGTGTTTGATAAAGAGTCTCATAGACTCATATGCTTTGATAAGGGAAACTTTGAGGGTTTCCAACCTCCATACACAGATCAGTTCTTCACAAGACTCTAGAATACCTCTCCCTCCCTTCAATCCCTTCTCATATGCTCATGCAGAATAACAAACCATACAAATAAAAGGCTGACACGTATACCTCTAGCAATTGACTATTACAAAGAGACAAAATAAAATAATAAGCTAAAATTCTCTCAGGATGCCAAACGCTGCGTATAGCACCGACTATTGAAGCTGTGCGTTTAATCTCATTTCTCCAAAAGGTGCGCTGCATCAGGTTCCTAACAATCTTCTCCCCTTAAAAGAACCTTATCCTCAAGGTGTGTGTAAAGGGCTAGAATCTTCTCAACTACTTTCTTCTACCGAAAGACCAACCCATTTCATCAATGTAGTTTACCATAATAATAGCTGCGTCTTTCAATATGTGCACAGTGACCTTGGTGATGGTGGATCCAAGATGGCAAGGTGCTCCCACAAGTTTCAGCTCATTAGGAAGTGTCTTCACAGCATCCAACTAAGGTGGATCCAAGATGGCAAGTTGCTCCCACAAGTTTCAGCTCATTAGGAAGTGCCTTCACAGCATCCAAGAACCATGGCAACTTCTCATTTCTGATGCCAAATTTAGAGTTTTTATTCCCAGTAGCAACATAAGGAATGGACCTGGGGTCCACGTCTTAGTTGATCCGAAGTAAAATATCAACCTTCTTGTCCACTATTCTTGCGACTGCTACAATATTCTTCAAGTCAAATTCACTTTCAATTAACAAAGATACCTTTTTCGGCAACTGAGACTAATTCCTCTTTTCTATTGCCAATATACACTTTACTAAGATTTCTACAAAGATTTACTGAGTTTATATTTTTCCCATGTATTGAAGCAGTAACTAGAACTCCTCTCCCCCTCAAAAGACTCTTGTCCACAAGGTTAATAGCGGTGGCGCAAACATTAACTACCTTGTCCTTAAAGCTGAGAGGATTCTCTGAGATAGCTACAAACATGGATTCTTCTCCTTCAATTCTAAGTGCAGGATCAGAGAAATATAGCCCTTCTTTTCCAGTGACAGTCATATATTTTCCATCCAGAAGCCAATGCTCCACAAGGTAACAAAGGACTGCGGGTGTTCCTCCAATCTTGTATACATCCTCCATGACATATTTGCTACTAGGCTTAAGATCTACCAGAAATGGAACCTCATCGCTGACCTTTGGAAAATCGTCATGAGTTAGTTCTAGACCAACAGACCTTGCAATAGAAATCAAGTGTAATACAACATGTGTAGAGCCACTTAGTGCCATGACAATAACCATCACATTACGTAGGAATTTTGGAGTGATAAGTTCTTGTGGTTTCAAGTCCATCTTTAGTAATTCCAAAGGACGCATTCTTGCTAAATGGCACTCATCCAACTTCAATGGATATTCAGCAGGTGTCGAAGAGCTGTAAGGTAGACACATTCCCATTGTTCAATAGCAGACACCATGGTGTTGGCCGTATACATCCCACCACAAGGCCGCATGAGTTACGAACAACAATCTTCCTCTGCTCATCAGCTATGGATCCACTGACAAATTCTCCAAAACACTAAAAGGCAAAGACAATATCATAATTCAAGAATGGTTTCAAGGAGAAAAAGGCAAGAAACTTCTTCAATAAAGACCCATCCCTCATTCCCTGGTCTTCCTCTATCAAAGGGTTTAAAAATCACTTGAAGTGGTGATACACCAGCCCAATAGTGAACAAAAAATCTGACACCACTCTCCATTTGACCATATACAGGAGCACATTTGCTTTGAACCTCCTTTTCACTCTGCTTAATGACACCACTCTCCATCATTTCCCTATGCAAGTCATTACCCTCTCGAGTGCATCCTCCAACTCCAGCAAACACAGAGAAACCACCATGAGCTTTTGCAACATTGTTGATAAGTTCCATGCTAAGCAAAAATTTTCCTACACCAGCACCACCAAACAGACCAATCTTACCACCCCTTTGGTATGGTGCAAGAAGATCAACAACCTTAATTCCCGGAACAAGGATTTCTTGTTCTGGTGCTTGCTCAACAAATGTTGGAGGATCTCTATGGATTGGCAAATAGTGATCGGCTTTTATTTCCCCTCCTCTCTCAAAGGGCTTAAACACCATTTTAAGTGGCATTATATCAAGCAAAAGATGAGCGGAATTCTTCTTACCGCTCAGGTTTGTCTCCTCCCCAAAATCGAACACCATGCTTTGATGAAAACTGTCTGTATTTAGAGACAGCCCCATCTAAGTTGGACGAATGCTTTGATAAAAACCACGGCAACTCTCCAATCCCTCACCCAGTGACTGCCTCCTACACAGATCAGGAGAATAAAATGAATGATCCACTCGACAGTACCTAATAGCAGGTAATTCACACGAGACAATATCAAGAACTTGAAGTGCTTCCTGGGGAGCATCAGCTTGCCTATCAACGACATTATTGCTTTCCTTTGAGTTGCTTTCCCTCCTTCAACAACTCTCTTGACCATCCTCTGTTGTAATTTCTTGTCCATTAATCTTGTCATATGAATTTACATCAAAATATTCACTACAATTAGATACAAAGCTATCACTGCTATACAATGAATTAGTTGGACTGATCATCGAATTTTTATACTGACTCGCACCATCCCACTCTATAGATTCTCCCTATTGCTTCTTGTGACACAATTTACAAGAACCGCCACCAGCTAAGTTCTCATTGTTGTCGTCAACGAAATGATGATCAAAAGAGTTCACGTTCATCTCCTCAACATCGATGTCGTACGCGTCGAAGGAAGACATCTCTCTTGAAATGCTTATCTGAGTTTCATCAATTGCATTCGTCGTTGTTTTCTTTGCTTCAAGAACAACATACCCATCTTCCCTATCAACATAACACCATCTTCTAAAATAAGGCCTCTGTGTCTCACTTGGTGTTGCTCCAACGGGTAGATGTTTCTCCCATAAGCATAGTCGATATTGAGCTTCACATAATAAATAGTGAAGGAAGAATCTACTAAAATTTTTAGGTTCTTCCTATCGGGAGACTTCACTGTAAGAACCGTTTGGCCAGGATCTCTATAGAAATCATCATATAGTGCACAGTGATAATTCTGAAAACATTCTTAAGTTCCTCATTACTCAACTCCATAGCAAGATCAGTGGCTCTAGATACCACTTGTAATGGTCCTTGTAAATTAGTGTAACTTGTGGAATCTATTGTAATGTAAAGAGGATTTGGAATTGTTGTAATGTAATAAGGATTGCTGTAAAATGAAATAGAGTGATTTGCGAAAGAAATAGTAGATGCAGGGAAAGTGTTTGATAAAGAGTCTCATAGACTCATATGCTTTGATAAGGGAAACTTCGAGGGTTTCCAACCTCCATACACAGATCAGTTCTTCACAAGGTTCTAGAATACATCTCCCTCCCTTCAATCCCTTCTCATATGCTCATGGAGAATAACAAACCATACAAATAAAAGACTGACACGTACACCTCTAGCAACTGACTATTACAAAGAGACAAAATAAAATAATAAGCTAGAATTCTCTCAAGATGCCAAACATTGCATATAGCACTGATTATTGAAGCTGTGCGTTTAATCTCATTTCTCCAAACGGTGTGCTGCATCATGTTCCTAACAGAGAGACGAAGAAAAGGCGAAGAACAGAAGATAAAAGAAAGAGAGAGAAGATAGAAGCCAAATGAAAAGGCGGAAGAGGGAAAAAAAAAAAAGAGTAAACGTGCAGCCCCTAGCACCAACAAAATAAAAAGACCAAATCATCCCTATATAAACAAATACAAAAGTTTAAAACAAAAAAGGATAGAAATGTCAAAACACGCAAAAATGGAGGCAAACAAAAAGTCAGAAATTAAAAAAAAAAATGCAAAACCTGTAGCCCTTGACACTACATAGTAAAAGGATCAAACTATCTCTATGTAAACGGACACAAAAGAAAAACATAAAATGATAGAAATGTAAAAACGCTCAAAAAAATGGATGGAATGCATGGAGGATGACAATTTTACTGTTCACATCCATGGACGCTTATTTATTCACTAGAGATATACACATATATAATGAAAGATGATTGGAAAACTTGCGCGCACAACAAAGGCGGGCAGATGCGACATTAACCAATGATCATATATAAAAGTATACACAGACCCACTAGCTAGCTAATAGCTAGCCAAATTAAGCCGTATATACCAACTGCCGGCAAATGAAACCTTGTTTGCTTCTTCCTGATCTCTTTCTCTCGCCTTTGTTTGCTTGTGCATTGAGGCGAGGCTATTTAATCCCTTTAATTTCTTTTTAGCATCATTATTGTTGGCCACAATTAAACTTCGGCTTCCTCTCTTACTGGCCAGTCTTATATATATATACACGTACATGAACATAAACTAGCATGGTATATATAACTTAGGTAACCCTTTTATATTTAATTTGCATTAACTCCTGATCATGATCTCTACGAATTTATCTCAACTTATTCACGATCGAATCTCCCCTGGCCTATAGGGGTCCACCACTTAATTCCTGTCCGATATTATTCTCCAGCCACTACTCCTGGGAGTGTTTAAAATTTATGTCTCATCCAGGGACGGCAGATCATCAATCTTATGGATCAATGTATTTAGCAAAAAGAGCAGGGCGCATTCAGATGTGTTCATAGCAACAGAAACATCCAAAGTTGGAATGGAATTAATTTAAGCTGCAACGTACTTAACAATGTTTTGAATTCATTAGTGATTCCGTCATCCATGTAAGAGGTCAACATGCATGCATGCGACGTTAACATGCTAGCTAGCTAGCTACTGAAACAAATTAATATCAATCTTAATTAATTAAGGAAATTAAATTGGTCCCATGCATGCAGCTAGCTAGCTTCAATATTGGGCATGCATGCATGAACCCTAACTTAAGATGCCAGCTTATTAATAATTTGTAACTACTTGATCTGGCCTTTTACTAGTTGAATTTCACATTCATTCACCAACTCGATCGACCCATTAAACTTTAAACAACATCATTGCGGCCAACCTCAATATATATATATATATATACATTTGTTTGAAAATTACTACTTACCGATCATTAATCTATTAACCGTTATCTTTTAGGGATGGTGAAATTAGAACGACCTAGCTGAAATTAGAATTCTAAAGATATGCAACCATTTAAAAAAATCTACAAAATGATTTGTACAAGTCTCACTAGACAAGTTTCATTCAGACCTTTTATAAAAAAGTGGAACCCATTATAAAAAAAATTATTTTTGAATGAAACCCATATTTTTACAAAAGGCATGCATAGAGCTTATCTATTTGACACAGCTCGTTCCTAGCATTACTCTTAATTTATTTATCCAAAAAACACCCTTCAATTCCATGCATGCGCGTCATAGACAATTTTAACTCCTTTTAGGTTGAGTTTGGATGTTAAAGTGAGTTGAGTTGAGTTGAGTTGAGTTGAGATGATAAAATATTATTATAATATTATTTTTTAATATTATTATTATTTTGAAATTTGAAAAAGTTGAATTGTTTATTATATTTTGTGTTAGAATTTAAAAAAGTTGTAATGATGAGTTGAGATGAATTGATGATCCAAATGAAGTCTTAGTCTCATCATCATGATCTCCCATTATTATCGTTGTTGAACCAAAATCTCTTTTAATATTCTCAACTCAAGCCTTTTCAGTTTCTTAAGAATAAATTTTTCCACTATATTTTAGTAATGTAAAAGAAATTAATGCTTTATCTAAAAATAATAATAATACAAACGTAAATTTATAAATTGACATGATTTGATATAGTATGTCAGATTATAAACTACTTTTATCATAAAGTAGATCTAATATATTACATAAAACTACATCAATTTATGAGTTTATTTTTATAAAATCTTTATTTAATAGAACTTCTCTTCATTGTATTGTGATCTTATCCAACAATCTATTAATTAATGGATTAATTTAAAAAATAAAAGTTGATCTAAGGATCAATATATAAATAGTAAGATCACAGCAACACAATGAGATGGGGTAATGGATTATATACTATATATATACCATCAAAAAATTCAATTACCTGACTCTACAGTAAGTTTTGGCGGCCGTCTGCATAGAAATTAGTAACCGATTGTTCACGGTTCTCTCTCTCTCTCAATATTGGTTCAGTACATAAGTTTAAGTTATTATGGTACTGCACGCTGAATCCACTAATTTGACCCCACTCTCAGCAGCTTATCTCATGCCTAGATTAAAAAAAAAAAAAAAAAAAAAGGCTTTTATTACTCAATAATTCTATATATATACCTATTATTTGTGAAAACAAATTCATATATAGTTTCCCTGCCTGGCCTATTCGTACATGAATAAAGTGCATGTATACATATAACACCATTAAATTTATCTATTTTTATCGTTTTAACTTAATTATGATATTATGTTAAATAATCATTAGTTTAAAAAAAATATAAACTGATAAAAAATAGATTTGATTAATTAAATGATATCTTTAATTATACATTCCACGTACGTACGTGTAGCTTCATCATGAAAAACCAGAAATGCATTATTCACAAAGTCCCATATACGAAAATTTGCCAAGGTAAAAACAAATGGTTGTACTACGTACAAGCTAGCAAATCCATACCAACATTGGATATATAAAAGCTGCTGATCATTATAAAATTAACCAATCCTAATCACCTATAGGCTATAACGAGTGGAATTTGTCTCGCATGTCTTGATTTATCGATAATCCTGCATACATGATCTGTACAAAAAGAGAGTTCAACTGGATGTGACTACCTTGATCATCATCTTGTCTTTGGTTTTTGGCTTTGGCACCCAGATGGATGCTGTTGTCAAAGGCCTTGACTTCCAACACAAGGCCAGCCTGCTCTTCTCATGCTGCACCCAATACCCCCCACTAAACAGGCTTGCCAATGATTTTGCTTGACAAATATTACCAGAACTCAGTGGGATTCTCCTATATCCCTTGAAGAAGGAATTAGCATCTCCCTCTCCCCACAACATTCTCTTCTCCTTCTCATTAGGAAACTGACTCAAACTATCTAAAATTCTACTCTCTAAAAACTCCTTCTCTATTAGCCTAAACCCCATTTTGTACACACCACAAAAGCTGTTGACCAGTGAGTCAGTCAGCGCAGTGTAATGGTGGAGTGCCTCACAGAAGAACTCTACAAAGGACATGGACTGGATTCTAGCAAAATTGAACAACTCTTCTTGTACTAAAATGAAAATCTTTGGAGATAATTTGAAAACACCACCCAGGAAAGTTTTGACCAATGAAAAACTCCTGTAAGGCATGTGAAGCTGGTGAATCATGCAGTTGGCTATGAAAGTATTGCCAACTTTGATACTTTCAAAATCTTCTTCTCTGGCCATCACCATATGATCAAACATGAAGGGCAAATTGATTGAATCTGCGAACTCTTCCAGTCTTTTTCCTGTCTGTTGAACATAATATACGGTATTTTCCTGGTCTGGCGCTAAGATGGCTGTTAGTCTGAGGAAAGTATCCTTCCTCATTGAAAGCTCAACCATCAGAGGTGGCCATTGGATTCCCTCCATGATGTCAAAATCAATGACATGAATCTCATGATCTCCTTGTGTGGCCTCAAGGATCGCTTGGTTCGCTGTGAAATGCGCAAATTTCACGTAGGGAGAGAGTTCCTGAAGCATCTGAAAGGTATAAATAGTGCGGTTAGTGGGTGTGAGTGCTACAGGGTCGTGCTGCATTTTGAGAGCATTGATGCTCTTGGAATGCAGGCCTTGAGTGAAGAAAAGAGCCAACCTCTTAAACGACTCATCTCCAATATTCTCAATATCAATTAAGAGATCGTTAAGCTTCTCAACTGCTGTTGAAACAAGAGCCCAGTTTTGTGCTTCAACAGCTTCAGCTCCCATCAATAGTAGATCTGTCAAGCTGCTTTCCTGCATCAGTTCTTCTTGAATTCCCTTTAAAGCAAAACCTCCTTCTGTAGATACACTCACGTTTTCCTGGTTTTCTTGATTCTTGTGATCATGACCCGATCCAATTTCCACAGAACTCTCAAGATCCATTTCTGTAGCTCGACAGATGGAATCAAAATCCACCAGCCCCACCTCTAGCTGGAGCAATCTTTCCTTGCATTCATCATCGTCAATTGCAACATCTTGGATGATGTTCGGGGAGATTAACCCATGATGATCTTCTCTTTCCAAGGAAAAACCTGTTTCCAAGCTACATTCATGAAGTTCTTCAATGCAACTAGAGTTGAAGAGGTAATCAATCTGCTCATATTCCATTGAGTTCATGGAAGAAGATAAAGCCATAAGAATTTTGCATATATAGAACTCCGATCTGGAGATAAGCCACAGTACTACTTAATATACTACCTGACTTTAGGAGAAAATAAAAATAATATTAGAAGAATGGACCCACCGACGTTGAACTTCCAAATTGTAGTAAGAAAAATTGTATCGTACAAATTGTATCCGATTTATGGCACAGTACTTTTTATATGACTTGAATGAATAATCACTGTCGGTTTAAAAAAAAAAGAAAAAAAGAGAGAATTAATACTTTAGCCATAAAAATAAATTATACGTATAAAAATAAATTTATAAACTGACATATTTTGATACAGTAAGATCTAACGAATCACATAAAATCACGTTAATTTATGAATTTACTTTTATATAATTTTTTTTATGTTTGTAACAATTCTCTAAAAAAAACTCTACCATCAAACATTTTTCTTTGGCTTTAGAGATTAATTTATATATATGCTTTATAAATTGCTTCCTGTTGATCTCGTCAAGTACTTAATTACCACTTCATGTACGAGTAAAAGCCTTTTTACAATGGAAGTCATGGGACGTGCCAAGTATCCAAATACAAGTATCCAAATCATGAAATGAGTCCAGGCCAGCTAGGGTTAATGCCTGCACTCAAAACCAGCAAATAATTGGACACTGCAATACATATATCTATATATTATATAGATATAAATATAGATATATACAATGTTTTGGAGTACTACTCAGGAGTGATCAGGCTCATGAAGACGTACTATGTGTATATTGTAGGTATATGGAACCTGGAGAATATGGTGCGTGCAGTACGACAGATGGATATTCATGTTTTCTGCAGGTCGGTCTGGGTCCAATTAAATGATCTGGTAATTTTATGGATCTTTTAAGTACTCTTATAGCTGAAAGGCAACAAGATCTGATGAAATTATCAACAGAGGTAGCATGCAGCAAATTATTATATTTAACTTGCATCGGCACACCCAAACTGTACTTCATCATGATCTGGTACTAGAGAAGATCTTTAGAATATCCTTTGGTCTCAGAGTTTTGGCAATTGTTTATTAGCATCAATTTGTGATCTAAATGTCGCATGCATGAGTACTGCTGAAGCAAAGGACTGTGAGAACGACAAGCATATTGGAAACACATCATTAAAAAAAAAGTTAAAGATCAGTACTTAAAATTTGAACTTAAATTTCCCATCTATTTATGAAAGGTTGGAAGAATATATGTCAGTCGAGGCATAGTACTTTATTATTGAGGACTTGTCTAAATATTCCAAACCGCAAGCATCAGCTGTCAAGATCAGGGAAATAGTAATGATATTCATGATACTAATAAGCTGTCAAGAAGAAAAAACATTCGTCCCCGATTAATTCATTAATTAAGTACTTTTGGCTGAAAATTAATTCAACCAAGAGTGCTGTACAATTGTACACATTAACAGCTAGGCTGGTAAACAAGTGCATGGATCACAGACGACTCATGACATAAACATTCACAATACATACATGCATGCATGCATGAACAACCTAGATTAGTTTGCAACCTTATTAAAGGAAAATATTAATCAAACAACCAATTATAGCTAACCATGCAATGCGGAACCTCAGTAGTAGTACTCTGAGTTTGATCTCAACATCTCCAAAATCTAATTTTAAAAAAAAAAAATGCTTCTCCAAAATTTATAGCTAGTGGGAGTCTGATTAAATTATTAGTATATTATATGGTTCTTCATCCTTGATGTGTCTGTGGGTTGGCATATGTTAATAACTAGACATGAATGGGTCGTCGATACTATATATGCGCATTTCAATTATTACCATTTCCAATAAAATTGATAATATCCTTTTGAGTAATACTAGATACAGTAATAGATTTAGTGTGCAAATCTAATCGATCGACTTCATTACTTTAGAAAAGAACCTCAAAATTTTTTCTCACAATCATATAGATCGAAGAAGCTATCATGATTAGAAGAAGATTAATGTTGGTCTTTAAAGGATCACGTATATATACTTATTTTATTTACTTTTGCTCAATAATTAAGCACAGAGCAAATTTGCTCTGAAGATATCGTGTACGGTTCATCTTTGTCATTCTTTAACCCTTCCCCACATGGCCACATGCTATAGCCTACAAAAAAATAAAAAAATAAATAATAGTTATCTTAAAATATTACTGGGAGAGGAATTCATTTTCCTTTCTTTAATTTACAATAGCTGAACATGTTTTCCTTGCAGCGTGCGTTCTTTTTATCATGACCTCAGATATATATATCGGGGCTGCATGAAATGCTGATGCTTGATCATTCTATTAATTAAGGTCATTCCTTTTCGAATCATGCAATGCATATAATGGAAAATGATCAGTTCTTCAATTAATGTTAGCAAATAATGTTTGAAAACATGACCTAGCTGCCCGCTTGAGTACTGTAACTTTTCATGACTGCACGCAAGTTTAGTACTGGAGAATACTTCAGTGGCAGTATCAGATCAGATATTGAAGTAGTACTGTATTATATATAATACGTTGAAATGGGCCGGAGAAGAAAGCGACGTCACCCCTTTTAATTAATTAAGGATCATCATGTAATTACATTTAACATATATATATAATTAATATTAATTACAGTACTACCATTGCTGATCTCTGGCCATTATTTTTTTTTAGGATGCATGTATACCTAACTCCATATAGAACGTGCATTTTCGAAAAAGATGATATATATATACAAGCTAGAGAGCTATAAAGGCAAGTCGTTTTCAATTTTGTCGACTGAATGACCTTAAATTAATTAGTGATCGATGAATGAGAAACGTACGTTTGGAATATGGAAATTAAGTTTTATTATATATAGACTACCGTCTGTGAATCTGGCATGAACAGCAGAGGAAGTAGTCTAGTAGTACTTGGCATCACATGTTACACTTGATACCATCTAGTAAAACCTGTCATTTACATCATGTTGTCACTAAGCATGCATGCATGCATTTGGCAGATCGAAGCATCTCAATCTGCTTTCGCTAATTTTTCTCACTTCCTAATTCTCATTATTTCAGAAGAACATGCAATTAGTCTTGACATGACCATGCACATCGATCGATCATATATCTGCATGCATGCATGCATCAGCATCTCTTGATCAAAGAATAAGAATGGAGCTAGCGCATGATCATGATCAGTATACTTCACAATTCAACTTTTTCTGTTCTGCTCCTTTTTTTCTCTCTTTAATTTTTTAAGAGACTGAAGCTTTTGCAGCTCAAAAATACCGAATTATTCTGTGTTTTTTCTAACAAGTTTGCTAGCGTTGCAATATCACAGTGATCACGTTGTACGCCTTGTTTAGATCTGTCATTAATTAGGTGACATGCAACCGAATTATTGAGGTCTAACATTAAGACAAAACTATAGACATGACATATCATGTATATATAGTCGTACGTCTAGACTAATTTAGATCCTGATTTGTTTAAAAGCCTAAAACTGGATTAATTAATAAATAATCAAAGATGCCTTTCTAGGTAAGCTAGTTGGGTGGGACCATCTCTCATTCATGATGCCAAATGCACAGAAGATTCGCTTTCTCAATAATTGTCTGCGCGCGGGCTAGCAGCTTGTCTTCAATCCAATATGCCAAATTCGCGCCAGCCATATTGTCCAACTGGAAGGAGATCCCTAAGCTTGAAAGGGATTGCTAGCTACGTCTTTTGCATGCCTGCAAAGGAGAATAAATTTGTCTCGTTCATTGTACTAATTATAGCCTAATGATGCAATTAATGTTACTAGAAATATTAATATTCCAAATAATATTCCATGCACCTAGCTATATATATATATAATATTATATATATCGATATATATATATATATATAGAGGAGAAAAATTTTACTTATCATCTCATATATATATATATTATACTTGTTTTAATTTTTTTTATGATAAGTATATAGTATATAAATGATAAATAGAACAATTTAATTAATTTAATAAAAAAAATAATAATTTAAAAAAAACATGTAAAATATTTTATGTATAACGATGAGTAGCATCATCGTGTGTGTGTATATATATATATATACACATCACACGTGAGACGTGAGAGTGTGATCAGGTTTTTATAATTCACTGTTTAAACATTCTTTAATATAAATAAAGAGGAGTTTGTCGTTACAATAAGAGGGCAACAGGTCACATCAAGTACATGTGATGAAGTCATTAGAAGCCTGATAAAACAAAATTAGCAACCTAGCTAGCTAGCGTGTTAGGGCGTCGGTCTTTTTCAAAGGGATCAATTCGTCATGAAATACGTATACCTCACAATATGCAAAACTTTTTTTTTTTGAAGCAAGATTTCATTAAACGATAAAAGAGCATACATAATAGTCTTAAGAAAGTAGAAATTATCAAAATCTAACTATCTCAGTTTATGGTTATAATTTTTATAAATTTTTACATTAAATATAATAATAATTTAATTTTTTTAAATTTTAATATAATAATAAAATTAAAAAAATTATTTTAATAATATTTTATTTAATTTTTAATTTTTATCTAAAATCATCTTATCTCATCTCTATCCAAATCTTACCGATTTATATATATATATATATATATATATATATATAATGATATGAGATGAGATAGTTTAAGATGAAAGTTAAAAATTAAATAAAATATTATTTTTTAATATTATTATTATTTAAAGATTTAAAAAATTGAATTATTTATTATATTTAATATAAAAATTTTAAACAATTATAATAATATAATAAAATAATATAATATCGTTTCTATACCCAAATCTTAATTAATTTTTCAAAATAATTATCTTACGTCATTTTAATTTATTGAAAAAATAAATCATCGCTGGATTGATCCGGAGTTTGACCTTTTCTGGAAAGAAAATGATAAAGACGCAGTCCCCTTTTATAATTTTTTTTCCTTTTCTCCAAAAAGAGCTCAGCTTATTATAATAGCATTCTCATCCCTCTTATTAAAGTTACGGCTTGACTAAAATATAGATAAAATTGTCTAATTTTGTGAGATTTATTGCATTTAGATATTGAATTGAATTGAATTGAGATAATAAAATATTATTATAATATTATTTTTTAATATTATTATTATTTTAAGATTTAAAATAATTAAATAATTTATTATATTTTATATTAAAATTTTAAAAAATTATAATAATAAGTTGAGATGAATTTAAATTCCAAACAAAACTTGTTACTCTGCATTTATGGGACTCTCCCCAAAAAATTTAAAAAATGAAATGAAATTATTACATTGGAGATTTCCGGCCTCCATTTCTCATTCTCTCTCGTATATATCCACTCTCTCATGCCCTCCGTTTGTCATTTATGATAATCCAATCTTTTTTATAAAATCTTAGAATTGGGAAAAAGGTGATTTTTGAAAAAAAAAATATTACCACTAAGAAATGATCAATTTTGAAAATATTATCGTTTTCGAGAGATAAGTAATCAAAGCTTTTTTTTTTTTTTTTAAAATATTAGAGATTAATAGTCTAAAATAAAAGGAGAAAGACACATAATTGAGTAGTTAAGAAAATGTTAAAAAGAAATTAGTTAAAATAATAAAGAATGATTATTTTAATAGAATAGGAAAAGAATAAAGAGTGAGATTGTAATATCCAGGCCCGCAGAGGATCCAAACGGCGTCATTTAGGCTGGTAAGATTTTTATTCTCTGGTTCTCTTTTTCTTCACCTGACAGTTTTTCTCCTTTCCTCTTAGATTTTCAATTTGTTCCCCTCATTCGAAAATCCCTTTTCCTCGAATACGATGATCACGTCGGTTTCTCCCATCATCTTGTATTTTGGTTTCATCTTGTATTTTGGTTTCTTTCTCACTGTTTCTCCCCCCCCCCCCCCCCCCCCCCCCACTTTGCACTTACTTGTTCGCTCTCTCTCTCATTTTTCTAACAACCCCCTTTCACAGATTTTCTCTTCCCCACGCATCTTCAGTTTCCTCCCTCTAAGTTTTTATTTTCTTCTCTTAGCAGATCAATTCTCTTCCTCCACACTCAACCACCGTCAAGCCATACATGAACATTGTTTCCTAGCCACCATGAACTAACCGTTGTAACCAGCAGCGTCCGCAGCCAATGCAACATTAGTGGCCACTACATTCACGGCAAACAGCGCCCCGCTTCCATCTCCTTTCTCACGCTACCACCTTGCAACACTCAAACGCTGCCCCACATCAACCAACACCAACCCCTCCCTAGACACCACCTTAAGAGACCAAATGCGTGACAGTTGCTCTTGGAAATTTTTGGCACCAATAGGAATTTGCCAGAACCTTATCCAATATCTCATTTATGCACGAATTTCCTTCTCTTTTGTTGCACCATGTATACTTAGGACCCCTAAAACCCAAATCCCTTAATGCACAATCAAAACCAGTCAAGCCTTCTCTCCCATTCTACACAAGGATATTATTAAATTCCATGTCCCAATCCTACAGTTTGTGTCCGGGTGCCCATAAACCCTCGTAAGATACCATTCTTCTATATACTCTCCATCCTTAATAAGTGCATCAATATGGAATTTTGAGTAGCTAAGCACTGATAAATTAACTTAATTATTCCACAACAACGCAATACCTCCATTTCTCCCATTACAATCTATTGCTAGACAACTCATAAAACCCAACTGATACTTATAATTTTCCATAGCTTGAGCCTTCAGTTTTGTTTCTTGACAATGTGTCAAAGTGTTCGAATTCCCCGTGGGTTCCCAAGCCCATAGGAATTCCAGGGTAAGGTTTTCATTACTCCCAACAGGACTGGAAACTAGCCTCTACCGATATCTTGGTTTGTTTAGCAACCTTCTTCTTATCTGTTGTCTCTTGTTTTAAGCTACGTTTGGAGCTCCTCCCTTGTTCTTCAACCTTAGAGCTGCTCTTTTCCTATTGATCTTTGCTTCAAATACATGGACTTCTTTGTGGGCTTCATGAGCTTTTGTAATACCAAGCTTGAGAGCTAATGTTGTGAATCAAGTTTGCAATTGGGCCCTCCTCAGGGTACACCTTTTTTTGGGTCAGGCCTGCCTGATGTAAACCCATACCTAACAAAGTCTCTCCTTCCTGAGTGATTTTCATTTTGCATTGACTCTTCTTCTTCCTCCAGAATTTGAATCTTATCACCATCCCACCCTTTTTGGCTCTCAACCTTCATGATATATGTTCGATTTGTTGCTCCCATATTCATTTTCACAAATATCTTCAGCGATTTTTCTGAGATTGGCGTCTCATAGCTTGCCAATTAAATTACGCCTTCCATGTTTTAAGCCACCCACAATTTCTGCCTTATCAAAGCTATTAACAGATGTCTCCCTAATTTTTGCTGAGTTTGTTGCATTCCTGTCGTCGTTCATTAGAGCATCCATCGGAGTTGTGGAACGGTTAAGGTCTTGCTTCTGCGTTCTCTTTTCCCAACCTTGCCCTCTATTATCCCCAACACGCATCTATTACCCATACTGAAATTCTTCTATCTCATAGATATCCTTCCTTGCTGGCCATTGCTCACATCCCCAATAGTCATGACCTAACCTTCCACATAAATAGTAGAAATTTGAAAGTCGTTCGTCAGTGAGTTGCACCCAACATGAATCGTTTGAACCAATTTTAATCTTCTTTCGTCTTAAAAGGGGTTTTGATACATCAATGTAGATTCGAACACGCATGTATTCCCCCACACCATCTCCCCCTTACCAATATCAACTTCTTCCACCCTTCCAATTGCACTACCAATCAGATTTCCAATATACTCACTACTGGCAATGAGAGGTAAATCATAGATATGAACCCAAAAGAGAGCTTCGTTAAAGAGAATCTGGTGGACTTGTAGCTTCCTAACGATTTCCTTTACTAACACCAAGTGTTTGTCAAAAAGACCACGGGCCATCATGCATCACTCGTTCCTTATCTCTCATGTCTTCAAATTCTACAAGAATCAACACTGGTTCCATTTCTCGAAATTTGATTGGCTTCACCAGGTGCCATATTTTCTTCATTGTTTACTTGAAAGCTTCTTTGTTATAGTGTCGATCATTGAAAGATTTGATAATTAAACATTTGCCGCCTTTGATAACAACATCTTCCAACATATATGTTTCCACTTGAATTTCCTCTTGTTCTTGTTCAGTAAGAGATAACCTCTCATATAGTCTTTCTAAATCTTCATCCATCGTTTGCTTAACCCCACTGCTGAGAATACGAGAAATACTCTGCTATTGAAACTTCCTAACGATAACCTTGTACGAAGACAGGAAAAAGCCTCTACACAGGGGAGCCCTAAGAGAGGAAAAGCCTTTCACCATGTCTAGTTCTTGATTTTGAGTAAGGCTGAAGAATTTTCGGTCTAGACCTTTGGTAGGTTTCCCTCCTCCATTTGTGAGGAATTTAGTTTTCAGTCCGATCCCGGGATATGGATTTTTTGGACCAGACTGGACCAAAACCGACTAAATTATTTATATATATTTAAAAATATTTATATATATAATATATATTATTTTATATAGTAGTTGTATAAATTAATTATTAATTTTCATATAATCTATTATCATTGACCATATAAAATGTTAAATAATATATTCTATTAATTAATAATGTATCATAAACCATATGATAATATATGTAGATACATAATACATTCATGCATACTCTACTATTCATACATAATAATTTTTACGTGTCCGTTGTCTTTACATTTTTTGTTTTTGTTTTCTTTTATTTGGAATTCAGATGATTAAGGATTTTTTTTAATTTCTTTTTCTCTATTTTTGTTTTTAATTTTATTAGTATGATTGATAACCTTTTTTGGATGGATATGGTCAATATGGATAATTTTAATGTATATTTTTTCCTTTTCTTTTATTTAGAGTTTGGATGTTATTAACTTATTGGCATATTACGTTTTTTTCAAGTTCTTTATTTTTTTAGTATGTAAATAAATATTATTATTTAATTTTATTATCATTTGTTTGAAAATATCGCTGCTGGGCAGAAAAGCATAAATTGGCCCATTTGGTATTAGGTCGGATCAAAACGAACTGATGGCTAACAGTCCGGTCTGGTCTAAAAAATCTCCTATGGACCAACCGGACCGGACTGAGTTCACTCCTAATTTTGAGAATGTTCAATAGTGAAATAAGAGAACAAAATTTGAATATAAGATGCCACGAAATCGCAACAAATGAGGGTAAGTCTACATTTGGTAAAGCGTATCCAACGAATTTCAATATTTAGTGAATTGAATCAGTACCGCTACCAAGTGAAATTTGATGTTTCGGTTGTCTGTGAAAGTATTAATCGGAAAAAGAAAGAAAAAAGAATTAAAAAAAACTCGAAATTATATAAAAAATAATTCTATTTAAAAGTCTTTACATTATACAAGAACTATGTGATGTAATTTGATTTGTAAATTTCAAATTAGATGAAGTTCATATAAACCAAATTGGGCAGGGTCTGGCTTATCACAGCCTTAAACCAATTTCACCTAATATGGCTAATACGTACGTCCCTATCTCGAGCGCCTCTCGGGCCCAATATCCTTTGATTAGTGGAAATCCCGGGGCAAGGGAATAGTTGGGTGATCTTATGACGCCCGGCCGATAACTCTAAAGAAAGAGAGGGGGGCTTCCTTGATATTAAGGTGTCAAGGTGGTCGAAGAAGACCGCAAGTGAAGGAAGATATCGCTTCAGGCCTCTATCATATCAAGATCTCACATAGTTTACAATAAGAATTTTACCCAATTATCTAGGTTAACTAGGCCTGATTTGTTTACACATAAACACATTTCATTTCAATCTCATTTCATTTAATCATTACTACTTTTTAAACTTATAATAAAATATAATAAATAATTTACAAAAATAATATTAAAATAATATTTTATTTAACTTTTGACTTTCATTTTATCTGTAACCATATGAGGAAATGAATTTCTAATTACTCATTGATCAAGATCTTCAAGAATTCTTAAAAGTAGTACTCTATCATGCAAACTCTTGCAAGATACATCAGCATTTATTTATTTTAATATGTGATTAAAAAAAAATACCTAACATTTATCCCAATAAATCAAAATTTATCATATTTTAAAATAGAATATTATTGATAGAACAAAATCTCAACTACTTTTTATAAGTTAGATGGGACATTTCTTGATCGACAGTCAGTACAAAGACCTCGCAGATAGATATATTCGAGATCAACCGCAAATGGCCATAGATGCTTCTTGGCAAACAAGTAAAGAAAAACAAATAACTAGAAAGATGTACAACTCATAGGCCTAAAATTTAATGAAATGTAATGGGAAAATTCTGTATATAGAAGTAATTACACCAAACCCTTCCATTTGATAATCAAGTTTATGCATAAAGTTATATATTATTCACATATAAATTACATATGTAAAAGGCGGAATATCAACACTGACAAAAAAGGCGTAATCTGCACACAGGTTTAAGGATTTAATATCTACATGGGTTCAAAATCCAATTGTACCTCAAGGAAAATTTCTGGAGCGGAGTGTAATTATATTACTTGTTGGATTTACAGCCTTGCTTAAGCAACAGGTTATTCATCTCCTCTCTATAACCCTGGAGCTCTTCTAATGCATCTGCTGTAGTCTTCAACGTGACAAGCCCAGAGGACGTGATGCTTGCAGAAGCTGCATGCTGAACCGCTTGATTGTGTTCATCGAGGCTATTGCTCCATATTTCGGGCCCAGCCACTTGCGGCACATTTACTGAACCGGAAGATTCTTGACGGAGAGGTGGGGCTTTCTTCAACATGCGTACAAGTGCACCAACAGCAGCATCTTGGGATTTTCTTATAGGAAACAATCCTCCAGGCTCAAGTGGCTCACTTAGATGTCCTCTCTGATCAAAAGAACCAGGCCTGAGAAAGATGCAACATAAGTCAGTTTTTATTCACTATAGCCCTCAGAAAACCTGTAATAGGCATATTATTATTTACCAAAACTTAAACAACCTAGACGGCAGGGGATATCCTCCTCTATAATAACAAAGAAACTTATATAGATGAATGCTAAAGGATATAAGGTGGTAGATATATCATTCACGGGATATTAAGCATAAACAACATCAAAAACTGCTCATACATAAGATCTCCAACACCATACACATCAAAAACTATTTGCTGCAAAGTGATCTTTATAAACCATGCACTAACTTTCAGGCATCAGTTTTTTCACCAAGACACTTAGGCATCCTTTGGTTACACAGTTAAGATGAGATGAGACATATGTGAACAGTAATTAGATAATTTGTGAATAGTAGTGAAATAATTTTGGTTTTTATGGAGTTTTAGGAAAGGAGAGAGCAAAAGCTAAATAAAAATATTATAAAATTAAAATATTGTTAAAATATTATTTTTGTTTTTGGTATTTGAAAAAGTTGATTTTTTTTGTGTTTTGTTTGAAAGTTTTGAAAAGTTGTAATGATTAGGTAATGACTAGATGGAAAAGTTGAAACTTTAAAATTGAAAAGTGTTTATGTTTGAATAATGTTTGGATGTTGAGATGAGTTAAGACCATTTGTGAAATCAAACGGGGCCTACACTCCAATATTCAAACATCCAAACATATCCATCCAAAAAAAAAACCAGAATAAACACTGAAAAAAAATCCCCTCCATACTTCTAGGGTAAGATTGTTATTACCAAGAGAGAAGCCTCAACAATATATTGGCAAGAAAGATTAAATATATCAAGTACACCTTCAAGCCCAAAAAATTTATATTTTTTATAAGTTCGAGCCCAAAATATTATCTCAAAACAATGGATGAAAGGTTCTAGTTCCACTGATTTTTTTTTTAAGCATGATGTCAACTACACCTTCCCAAGATTCAGGAAATCACCACCCACAGTGGCCAACGCAGAAGGGATAAAAGTGCCTATTACATGTTATGATTTCTGCAAGCAGAGATGTTGTAGCAACAAGACCTGATATATAATATATATATATATATATATATATAGAGAGAGAGAGAGAGAGAGAGAGAGAGAGATGTTTTAGCTACAAAGAGATCCGACAAAAGTAAATCCACAAACTAACTTAGCTTGATGTTGTACGCTAGATTGTAATGCTACTTTTATTATAAGGTAGATCTAACATATCATATGAAGTCATGCCAACTTGTGAGTTTATTTTTGTGGGATCTCTTTGTGGTTATAGCACTTCTCATGTGTCTGTGTGTGTACAATTGGATAGCAACAATCTCTCATATTTCAGTAAATTCATTTACGAAGGACAGCAAAAACTCTTCTTCTCTTAACAACTGATTAAATGAAAAGATTTTAGAAGCTCAGACTTCGTGAATGAATACCCATATTTTCCAATTAAGCCATTGAAAAATGGGCAAGAACTGGGTATTGATAATGTTGCTTTAAAATGCTAGTTTATGGTAACTTGCTAAAAAATAAGAGTTTAGGGTATGCATGCACCTTTTGAGGTACCTCTCAAGGATGGCTTCCAATTAGTCAATCAGCTTGGACATATATAATTTAAAAGAATAATCCAAGAGAAAACTTTTAAGATCATCAAAAAATGCAGCTTTCTCAGGCACGGTACATCCTGTTACAAAGTTTCAAGTATTTATGCAAGTGCTGCCATGAGGCATGACATGATATGTATTGATAATGATAACACCGATATAGATATGGCCTGGAAAACAATTAATAGGCTAAGGATCACCCCCTAATGAGAAAAGTAGTTATGTTTTGTACATCAATCTATATCAGCAATGATCATACAACACTTCAAGGGCCTCAAATTCTGCTTCTTGTGCCCATAAGAAATCACAGAGCCACCGGCATTTATTATTAAAAAAAAAGAAAGGAAAAAAAGAAAAAAGAAACACTTCTACTATGACCTATAAAGCCAACCTACAAATACTTAACAAGTACGCCAACCTATAATTATGATATTTTGCACACACCAGCTAGCTCCAAATGTCATCTTAATGAGGGGTAGGATACCAGAACATTTTTGGCAAAATATTAAACTTATGCGCCAATAGCAAAATACTGATCCTTTCAACTACTAGGCCACTAGGCAGAATATAATCAGGCTCAATCATTATTTTTCCTTCATGCACATTTGCATCATTAGAAAAATACTGATCCTTTTAACTAAGGAGTCGTTTGGATTGAGAAACACTCTCAACTAATCTTATCTCATTTCATCATTACAATTTTCTCAAATTTCCATACAAAATATAATAAACACTTCAACTTTTTCAAATCCTAAAACAATAATAATATTAAAAAATAATATTCTAACAATATTTTATTCAACTTTCATCAAAACATCACATCTCATCTCACTATCCAAACAGCTCCTAAGAAATGCACTTGTGAACTCAACTTTCTCCTCTTAAACACAATCTCAATGCTCTACTTGTCTATGCAATTATGATCCTATATTTGACCTCAACCAATTGCCTCATTTCTTTTCAGGACTTTTCTATGTACTACCCAGCTTCAAAGCTAGCCACCAAAAATTCAACACTAGTCTTTCTTAATGCTAAAACAATACCATTCACAGTATGTTGATCATGACTACATCAATACCATTCATGCACATTTGCCTATGAAATATTTGGGCCTCCCGTTGGAGGCGACTTTTAAGGCTAGAGCTATTTGGGATGGGGTTGTGAAGAAAGTAGAGAAAAGGCTGGCAGGTTGGCAACGGTTATATTTATCGAAAGGGGGTCACTTTAACTAACCTCCCCACCTTTTTTTTTTTTTCTCTTTTTCCTTTGCCTGCAGGGGTGGCGAATAGGATTGAGAAATTATTTCGGGCTTTTTTTTTTTTTTTTGGGGGGGAGGGGGGAGTGGGAGAGGAAACGAAATTCTATCTTGTTAAGTAGAATAAAGTTTGTTCTCTAATTTCGAATGGTGGCTTGGGATTTTCAATAAAGCTTTGTTGGGGAAATGGTTATGGAGGTACTACTTGAAAGGGGATTTGCTATGGAAGGAAATTATAGACTCTAGACACTTGGGGGGGCTAGTGCTCCAATGAAGTGACCCCCAGGGGGGGAGGATGCAGTGGAGGTCCAATGGCAGCAAGAAGTGTACAGTTAGAGCGTATTACAAAAAATTGGCGTTCTCTTCCCTTGGAAGAATATTTGGAGGTCTCGTGTGCCTTCTAACGTAACTTTCTTCCCATGGACTGCTACTCTTGGGAAGATTTTGATCACAGACAACTTGAGGAAGAGGGGGCTCATTGTGATAGATTGGTGTTATTTGTGTAAAAAGCATGGAGAATCAATGGATCACTTATTATTGCATTGTGAGGTGACAAGGGTGTTGTGGGATGAAATCTTTAGAAGAGTTGATGTCAATTGGGTAATGCCATTGAGGGTGGTTGATTTACTGGCTTGTTGGAAGGAGATTCAAGGCTATCCTCAAGTGGCAGCAGTGTGGAAGATGATTCCGTTGTGAATTATGCGGTGTACTTGGTTGGAAATGAATGAGCGGTGCTTTGAAGATAGGGAATGCACAATGGCAGAGTTTCAGAATTTTTTTGTACACACATTATTGCTTTAGTTTTCAGCCATTGTGCTTTATGGAAACAATGCTCATGACTTCCTGTCCTTAATCTATCGATCCTAGAATGTATTTAGGTGTTCTTTTGCATACCTCCTGTATACATGGGCTATGCCTATTTCATTCGTATCAATAAAATTTACCTCTTACTTATCAAAAAAAAAAAAAACATGCCAAGATTACGTCTCTGATATATATAGCATCTAAAACAAGGGACCATTTTTTTCCTTTTTTGGTTCTATGAAAGATTTCTTACTTTAACTTCAACATTTCAACCACATTTTAATATAAGACAATATTTCCTGCAAGCCAAGCACCCTTGATTTGGCAACAAGAGTCAGTTATGGAATAGTCTTTTGGTTAGCGTATCCAGATTAGAAAGCTCGCTGGTTCATCCCTGGAAACAGAAAACCCCCGTTGAAAAAATTCCACTGCCCTTGTACTTTAGAGGAGAATGGTGTTATTGAGTGCAAGCATTGCCATATCACTGAGACAGGTCTTACTCATCAAGAGCTGAGTAAGAAGAAAATCAAAGCCTTTTGTACTTTTTAGTTCCTTGGTTTCCATGTATGATTGGACACAAGCTTTTCGTTAGCCAACCTAAATTCCTTCCAAATCACATATCTCTAACTAGAATGAAATGAAATTTCTAGCAACCAGGCACCCTAAAGGAAGCATTTTTTATATGGACGAACTCTTTGAGAAAGATCCTCACTCTAGACAACTTGAGGAAACATTGAATCATAGTCATGGATTAGTGTTGTATGTGCAAGAAAAGCAGAGAGTCCATTGACCATCTACTACTTCAATGTGAGATTGTCATGACTTTGTGGAATGAAGTCTTTGCTCGGTTGGGACTAGCTTGAGTGATGCCAAGAAGGGTAAGCGATCTCCTCACTTCTTGAAGAGGCATTCGGGGTAACTCTCAAATTGCATCAATATAGAAGATGATCCCAATATGCCTATGGTAGTGCATTTGGAGGGTGAGGGATGAAAGAAACTTTGAAGATCAAGAGCGGTCAATGGATGAATTTAGAAACTTATTTTTTAATACTTTACTCCATTGGTCGATTGTAATTGATTTTCATGGCATGACTTTTCATGAATTCCTTGTATCACTAAACTAGCACACTTAGGCATTGCTCTAGTAGATGTCCCATATACTTGGGCTATTGTGTACTCTTTTGATCAATAAAAACTTGTTTGCCCATCAAGAAAAAAAGAAAGAAAGTTCTAGTGACCTAGTGATGAAGAGAAGCGTGAAGGTCCAATGTCTGATCACTTATCAAATGCCACAGCATTTGTAATGCTTGACCTTCTCCATCATCTACAATAATTGACCGTCTTTCATTTAGTTTAACCTACTTGTCAATCTATTCAAGTCTCGCAAAATAAACATTTTTTTTATTGGCACCAGATGTTTGGAAATAGCGTCCCGACCAATCCAGAAACACAAAATAAACATTCCAAGCATTTCATTAACATTGTAATCATATAGGTAATATTTTCAGCAATTACCATGTGCAAGAAAAAAAAAATGATTGAAAAAGCATACATTTCAAGTGTGCAAATTCTAGAGAGTATAACATAGCAATCAAAACTTACATGTATGTCAGAAACCAGCTTAAGTTAGAACAATTTTGATTAAAAAAATACATATTGCACAAAATGCTCTTGTTTTCTGTTGTCACTTAGGAAATATACCCACACGAGAAACATTATCTAGCAGAAAGCAAGTGGAAAAACTTATGTTAATTATTAGCAAACAACTGCATTCATGCAGAAGTATAACCGACCGATTGAATTTCATAAATTACCTGCTACCAGGATGTGTCATATCGTCATCATCAACATCAAAAGGGCAAGAAAACTCAGAATCATCAAAATCATCTTGGAAAGACCTGCTGGAGCTTCTGGAAAATGAAATCTGTGGTGAGCTGGTAGATGATATCTTCATTCCCAAATATTTTCTGGTCTCGTCTTTCCCAAGAGAAAACAACTGCAACAGGTAAAACGGAATCATAAATAAAAGAACATACTTAGCCTATAACTTAGTGTGATGAAATATCTACCTGCTCAACTGTTGCACTAATCTGATTTGGATCCACATAGTTATCCGTCCTCAAAGTACCAGACCTTGTACTTTTAATGGGAGGAGATGGAGGCAAAAATTGCTTGTTGGACAATGCTGGCGAATTAGCAATCTTAGCAGTAGGTATGTTTACTGGGGCACTTTCAGATCTTAAAAGACCCTTTGACAGATGACTCCCCGGAATACAGATTGGCAGAGATGGGGAAGGGGAGGGGGAAAAGGTAGGAGAGGGATAGTACTCATCAAAACTTGTATTATTCTTATGAGCTACTGATGTTTCAGGTGGATGAGGAGGCAAGCTCGTCGGAGGGAAACGGTGGGAACTTGGGTTAGAAATTGAAGCACATGTTTCTGAATGGGTAGGTGAAGGTGAGAAAAAAACTGAAGGTGGTGAGGAGGCTCTATAGTGGTCATAACTCCAGCTATGCCGCCCTGAGAATGGCAAAGATGACGGAGAGCCATGAGTCCCCAAACCTGCCACAGGTAGTGAAGGAAACCTTTTAAGGGGTTCTGCCAATGGGCTGCCTACATAATCTGGTATAACTTGTGGGGAAATAGGAGTTGATGATTCAGAGCTTATATCCAAGACTGATGAGCGATACGACACCGAAAGGCAAAGCCTACCAGAAGAAGTTTCCACTGGGGTGAACCCAAATCGCTGCATTTCCGCTTCTTCTCTAGGATTAAAGGGTTCGACAAAAGAAGAAACCCGGTGTGTGAGACTAAATGTTCGTATCCGGCCAGACGAATTAAGCTCACGAAAAATCTTATATGCAGGTAGAAGCCTAACAGTCACATACAAAGACCTCAAAAGCAATATCGATTTTTTGTACAATGTATGCAAAGTACTATTGCTGGACCTCCTGCTACCTGAACTATGATTATCCTTCACCTTCTTACTCTCATATCGCAAGACCCATCTCTCTATGATCTTTTCGCTGTGTGCCTCACACCTGAATTCCTCCTGGTCAGAATGCCAGCCAAACGGATAGCCTTCCGATGAAAAATTCCTAATGAGATCCCTTTTAGGCGAAAAACTTATGGGATCCCAATGAAGAGGCCTCTGAACCAAAACCACATCAACCACCATGGGTGCTGGATTGCTCTGGCGCCAGAGATCAAGATTCTCAAGCGCAGCAGGGCATTCCCTTAGAGCCAAATTAAACCACTTATCCCTTGGCCTCACACTCGACGTGGACGATGAGGAGGATGATGGGGATGACATGATTTGCTCGCCCCTGAAACTGCGCGAGGACATGCAAGAGGTTCTAGAATCGAGAATTATGTGGAGGCTTTTGGCAAAGAATTCAGTGACTATTTGTTCCATTTTTGCCGCTTCAGAGTGAGGACTACCATGAGATGGTGCCATGCTCACAGAGTTTACTATAATTGGCAAAAACCCTATTTAAGAAAAAAAAAGACGAAGATAGAACCCTTAAAACCCTCACTGGAGAAAATTAAGAAAATTAACAAACTGCACATGAACTAAAATCAGCACAGCAATTGAAATAGCAAAAAAGAACAGCGGAATCCAAGCTTCAAATCACAAACATCAAGACAGATATAACTGTGCGATGATCGGATAAATACTATATTACAATAGATCTAAAATATTAAAACCGACCAAAATCAAAGACGACCGGTTAGAGACTTACGGTTCAGTAGACTTCGTGTTGCGCAAGTAACACGTATTGGTACTTATGAATATATATAAATATGTATTCCTTTCTACACCTATGTGTTTTTATTTACATCTGAAAAAACAATGTCTTCCGGCAAGAACATAAGAACCCTAAACAGGGGATATGGGTTAGCAGAAGCTCAGGGTAGAGAGTTCTTTATATGAGAGAGAGGAGAGAGGGAGAGAGGGGGAGAGAGGCACACGCCTTACCGTCCGGGAGGAGGGTTCGGGGGAAGAGAGTGTCTGCAGTAGGTCCAGTTTATTTGTGTAATAACCAATAATTTCCTTTCAGATTATAGTTGGTAAGATATGGAATAATGGAGGAGGAGGAATGCTTGGGAGCAGCCGGAGCCGCACCACACTGTGAAGAATTTTATTTTAATTTTTTAATTTTTTATTTTTTACTCTAATATGTTGAGTGTGTTGAACTCTACAAACAGTAAAATACAATTTAGATTTTTTCAATGGAGGAGTAGGCTGGCCCTTATCTGCTTTTTATTTTACAAAATTCAGTGAGGATTTTCTTCTATATATTTGGGTGGGGTCCACGGGTGTCAGGAACTCTGGGACCATTCGGATCGGGCCACCTCAGCACCATTGACGCGTGGACTGAGATTGAGGGATGTGGGATTAGACAATTAATTAATTAGAGTTTTATATAATAAATCAAAGTACGTAGTTAATTAAAAATAACACTGCCCCTTTTCCATGGAATCTTTCCACCCTACCCAAGTAACCGTTACTCAATCAACTAATTGCCTTAAGATAACTCCTCAAAAACAAAAAAAAATTGCCTTAAGATAAGGTAAGGCTTGAATTGGGCTGGGCTAAGTTACCTTTTAATATAATTATAAGAAAAATTTTATTTATCATTTCCGTATCATATATCATACATATTTTTTTTTTTTTATCTATATGGTGGATAGATAATGAGTAGAAGAATTCAATTCGTTTAAAAGAAATAAAACAAAATAAAAATATATGTAATATATGGTGTGTGGAATGATGAGCATTAAAGCTCTAATTATAATTGCTAAGTTCTTATCCGACTCCTTCTTATTTACTGTTATCACTTATAATCTTTCATATGTGTTTCACCTATTTAGGAAGAAGTTTAGACAGATTTTTTTATTAAGTACTTGAATAATTTTGAAAGTCACTCATTTTAGAATAAATTGGATCTAATTGGTAAATTAGTTTCCAGCCTCATATTAGAGATTACAATTTTTTTTTTTTTTTTAACTTATCTCTGTTAGTTAAAGAGAGGAGGGAAGTCCTTCCAAAATCATTGTTGTCCAAAATAGTGATGGGCCAGTTTCTTTCGGTATTTGAATCCTTGAACCCGGAGTTGGGTCACGATTGGCGGATCCAAAGTAAGGGTTATAAAAATCATCTTTCTCTGAGGCCTGATTTATTTTCAAGAGTAAAATTTAAAATTTAAAAAATTTAAAAATCTCACATTCCATCGTTATAATTTTTTTAAAATTTTTATATAAAATAAAATAAACAATTTAACTTTTTCAAATCTCAAAACAAAAGTAATATTAAAAAATATATTTTAACAATATTTTATTCAACTTTTTAATTTTAATATCAATTCATCTCATCTCATCTCTAAAAACAAACGAGACCTAAATTTGTTTTCTCAATTTTATTTATCTTTCTAAAACTTCCAGCATTCCACTCCCTATTATTTCTTTATTTTATTAAAATATTCTTTTTCTATTATTTATTTATTATTATTTTTCTCATATTCGTTTATATTCTTTCTTTATATCCTATTAAAATATAAGTTTAGAATAAAAATATAACAAAAAAAAAAAGATTTAGGATTTCTACAATTACTTTCCAAATTTGAGAAGTAACTGTAGTAATCCTAAAATCAAATCTTATTTTAAGGAATGGGATGTAGCTCTGATTTTTTTCACTTTTCATGTATTTTCCCTAAAATTTGGCTAATAATTGGTTATAGGGAATGGGTTGCTGGTGCTCCAAGTGTTACTTTTTGTAAATGTAAAAGTAGCTAGCTAGGATTAGCTGACTATGACGATAGAGATTTGTTTAAGTTGTTACATTGTTAAGTTGGATGAATGTAAATATTTTTTTTCTTTATCTATGAACATTTAATTTAAATTAAGTAGTTATTAGATAATGTGTCGATAAGTCAAGAGAGTGTGATCTAATTTTCGAAAAGTTAGAAGTTATCCAATAACGGAACAATTATCTGCTGAGAAGACTTAGCATTAAGTGTCAACAGAAACGTCAGCAGACTCGTTCCCAGTAGAGTCCTACCGTCAACAGATTCCTATTGTGCCTCAAATTCCTAATAGACTCAATCCGTCAGTAGAGTCCTACTACAGATCAAATACGGGGCAAATTATTTAAGTGAAGATTTTGGCTGAGAGAAGTGATCTTTTTTATCAGTTATTTCTCAGAGCTTGGAGATTTGAGAGAGATCCAAGTGCTTGAGTGTGAGATCATTCTTGCAAAGGATTTTCTACTATTTTTTCCTTTCTCTCTTTGAGTGTATGCATACTTCGGGTCGGAGTTGACGTGACTGAGTTCATTCACTAGAGTTTCAAGAGGGAAGTCAATAGGTTGAAAATTGCCGGAGGTTCTGGCTGCTATTGCGGTGGAAGATAAACGGATCGTTTGTCTAGGCAAGTAAGAGAGTCTAATTACAAAGGTTTTGTAATTGAGAAATTACTTATAATTGATTTTCAACTAATAAAATTGATTTTTTTTTGTTTAGCTGCCCAAAGGGTTTTACCTTTGAAGAGTTCTTCAAAGAGTTTTCCTTCATAACCAAAATTGATATTACACACTTCTATTATTTTATGTATTTGATTATTTATCAAATTATCACGTAACGAATGACTAATCAATTTGTTGATTGAGTTGGTGAAGCGTGAAATCAAAATACAGGGATACTTGAGTAATTTCAATTGGCATCAGAGCATAGTTCACTCATTCGAGTGTGATATGTTCTCTTGTTGACCATGTCATCATTATAAGCTCCACCACACTTTGATGGCGAAAATTATGCATACTAGAAAGTTTGGATGAAGTCTTTTCTCAAATCATTGGAGGAGCGAGTTTGGAATGCAGTTGAGCAAGGATGGACTAAGCCCGAGGCTGCTATTAATGCATGGACAAGAGATGAGGTTAACAACTATAATTGGAATAGCAAGACACTTAATGCTATCTTTATGACAGTTTCTCCTGAAGAATTCAAGAGAATTTCCATATGTGAGGTGGTCAAAGAAGCTTAGGATATCTTGGAAGTCACACATGAGGAAACCAAAATATTAAAAATTCTAAATTGCACTTACTAATCTCAAAGTTTGAGAAAATTAGAATGCTGGAAGATGAAAATTTTAATGATTTTTATGCAAAACTTAACGATATTGTGAATTCTAGGTTTAATCTAGGAGAGAAGGTGGAAGATTCAAGAGTTGTGAGGACGATCCTAAGATCTCTACCCAAAAGATTTTGCCCAAAGGTGACTGTTGTAAAGGAAAGCAAGGGCTTAGATGCAATCAAGGTTGAAGAACTAGAAGTTCTCTACAAACCTATGAATCTTCACTTCCTCAAATGAAAAAGGGTAAGTCTATTGCATTGAAAACTATAAAAGAAGATCGTGAAGATTTTTCTGATGAGGAAAATCTAAATGATGAGGACATAGCACTTATTGCTAGAAAATTCAAGAAATTCATATTTCACAGGAGAACAAATGGAAAGCAAAAGAGAGGTAAGGAATTTCCAACTAAAAAGAGTGATTCTGAGAAATGAAACAAAGATAAATCTGAGCAAAAAGATAAAGTTAAGTCCCATAAATGCTCAGGTTATGGTCACATAAGAATTGAGTGTCTAAACTTTAAAAGAACCAAAGGAAAAGCTCTTAACGTTCCAATTCTGAAAATTTCAGTTCATCATTTGAGGATGAAACTTCATTTATAGTCATTTCTGCTATTGTTAGTGAATATTATGATGTTAATCTAACCAAATTTGAAAGTGATGATGATGATAGTGATTCGGATGTTGCTCTAGTTGTGGCTAATCATGAGCTAAGTTTACAATAAACTTACAATGATCTATGTAAGGAAGTAGTCAAATTGAAGAAATTAAATAAGAAGCTGTATAAAAAGCTCATAGCTGTGGAAAATGAGAAGAGTAACTTGTCTGAGGCATTAAAGATATCTGATTTTGAAATATCAAGGTTACATACTCAACGATGAGTACTTAAGAAGGAATTGAAAAAGATTCAAGAATGCAAAGAAAAAAATACAACTCAAAAACTTGACGAGATGTTGAGTTTTCAAAAATCTAGTTGTGATCGCACGTGTTTGGGGTACATGACTTCCCAAGGTATGGAACTTAAAGTCTCATCATCCACTGCCACTTCATCAAAATCCATCATTTTTGTTAAAGGAAGTCAAGATGAGGAAGCTCCAAAGAAGGTCGTGTCTAAAACTCATGTTCCAAGAGCCTCACACAATAAATCAATGACAAAGAAACTCAACCAAGGTAAGTCCGAAGATAAGTTTACTCATACTTATCATTTTTGTTGTATGCTTGGTCATTTAAGACCATACTACTTTAATTTTTAAAAAAAAAAAGTGCAAGAAAATGAAGAAAAAAAATTACAATAAAATAGAGGAATTTAGAAAACAAGATTGATAACTTGAGTCATCAAATAATTACTATAAGTCGTAAACTTGGTGAGCTAGCAGATTTTTATCTTCCCAATAAAAGAAACAAGTGTCAAGAGATGCGGACAAGACAAAACTCAAAACCAAATGGGTGATTAAGGAGGATGTCATGTGTCTTGTGGCACATACAACACTCAAGATGATGGAAAAATGCTTGTGGTACTTGGACAATGCTTGCTCAAGACAAAGGTCTATTCAAGAAGATCGAGTTCACGAGTAGAGGAACCGTGACTTTTGGTGATGGAAGCAAGGCCATAGTTGAAGGAAATGAGAGTATAGAAATTCCTGGACTACCTACTCTCCATAATGTTTTATTTGTTAATGGCATCAAGACAAATTTGTTTAGCATTAGTCAATTTTGTAATGACAATCTTTCTGTGCAGTTTTCAAATGATGAATGTAATGTCTATAATCAGTTTGGAGAATGGGCCTTGAAGGGCACTAGAACGTTGGACAATTGCTATGGAGTCTCTTCAACATCAAATATATGTTGTCATAGAGTTCTATTGGATGAAGCCAAGCTTTGGCATCAACGTCTTGGTTACATCAACCTAAGAGATCTATAAAAAGTATCCAAAAGAGAAGATGTAGCTGGGCTACCAAAGTCTCTAAAAGTTAAAAAGATGGTGCGTGGAACATGTCAAGAAGGAAAGCAAACAGGATCTCATCATAAGAAGATTCCTGACATACTCACCTCTTGACCTCTTGAGCTACTCCACATGGACTTGATAGGCCCAACGCAAACCAAGAGCCTTGGTGGGAAGAAATATATAATGGTCATTGTGGATGATTTCTCAATATTTACTTGGACCATAATATTAAGAGAAAAATCTGAAACTTTTGACCTTGCCAAGAAGCTATTCAAGAGAGTACAAATAGAGAATGACCTTTCCATCTCTAAAACTCGTAGTGATCATGGTAAGGAATTTGAAAATTCGAATTTCTCTTCTTTTTGTGATGAACAAGTATACAACAAGATTTTTTTGCTCCAATTACACCTCAACAAAATGGAATAGTAGAAAGAAAAAATAGAGCGATTCAAGAGATGGCTCGGACCATGTTGAGCAGCAAAAATATGTCTTTATACTTTTTCGGGAAAAGCTGTCAACTAAGCAGGTCATATCCTAAACCAAATGGTCTTTAGCCCAGGTACAAGACACATCCCATATAAGTTGTGGAAGAACAAAAAGCCCACTGTCAAGCATTTTAGAGTCTTCGGGGAGTAGATGCTACATCTTGCACGATCGAGAAAATTCACATAAATTTGACAATAAGAGTAAATACAACAAGAGCAGAAAATTCACATAAATGTACGGCGGCAAAGCATATATATATATATATATATATATCTTATATATAGTAAATGTCAATAAGCAAGCAGGTGTCGTCTAAGGGCAGGTTTGGAGAGTGAGATGAGAATTTTGTGTTTTATTTTGAAGTTTAAAATATTATGTTTTAATATTATTATTATTTTGGGATTTGAAAAATGTGTATTGAGATTTGAAAAAGTTGAATTGTTTATTATATTTTGTATGTGGATTTAAAAAATGTGTAATGATGAGATGAGATGATATGAGAATTTTGTGTTTTGTTTTTGTTACCAAACTTGCCCTAACTCTTTTTTGCCAATTTTGTCCTTCATTTTATATTTTTTTTCCCGTTTCTATCCCTTAGTTCTAACATTTATACCGATTTTGTCTATGC
This sequence comes from Juglans regia, assembly GCF_001411555.2. NCBI lineage: Eukaryota > Viridiplantae > Streptophyta > Magnoliopsida > Fagales > Juglandaceae > Juglans > Juglans regia. Next base: position 12,139,882 of record NC_049901.1, on the reverse strand, counting down.
TTTTATATTTGTTTTCACATTCTATCCTTTATTTATGTTATCTTCTTACGCATTTTTACAATTTTACCCTTCTTTTTCTTGTTTTGCCGTCTCTTTCTTTCGTTTCCATTTTATCCCTGTTGTTGAAATTAAATTCTCATTGATTTTGACTTTTTTTTTTTACTGCTTCCACCAAATGTGTATATCTGTAAAATCAATTGTGTTACAAAAATACCCCTTGTTGTTTCAGTTAATTGCAAGTGTTTTTCCCTGTTCCTATTTCTTGCCGACAGGCTTTACTGACCTTTTCATTTTAAAGATTATCTCATTTCTTTTGTGTTTTAATTCATCTTTGCGATCACAATTTCCGTCTCTTTCAATTTACACTATTGTAGATTTGTGCAAAAGTTCAGAAGCTCAAGTTTTTGAAATCTGTTTCTTCGTTGCTCAATTTAGAAATCACCTTGGTATGTTTTCATTTGCTTTTGTTCTCAGTGAAATATGATTTCTTCTATGCTTTCATCAAATAGCTCGTACGAATATGCATGTCAAGAAAGTTATAAATTCCAGGTAGTAAAAACAAAAATACTTAAATCCAAAAGATATTTACGTAAGTTCATAATAGAATAGACATATGCATGAGAAAGAAGTAGAAATTACAGGTAAGGAAAAAAAATTAAGCCTAATCAGATTAGTCACCAAGAACTTCTAATTTTCATATTTTTGGACCCAATATTTACATGTAAAATATAAATAGATATTTATTATTTTTTAGTTAAATATGAATTTCTCAATGCTTTCATGAAATAGCTCATAGGCATATGCATGTTAAAAAAATAGAAATTACAGCTAGAAAAGAAAATTACACCTAAATCGAGTTGATAAAAAATTTGCACTTTGATACTTTCAGATCTAATACTTATATTTAAAAGATATTTACATAAGTTCGTAACAGAATAGACATAATGACAAAAAAAAGTAAAAATTATAGATAAGAAATAAAAATTAAGTCTAAACAGATTAGTTATCAAGACTAGAAGCTGTAGATCTGTTGAACTTTAGACAAATAAAGAAGAAAGTTTTGCCCATATACAGTGACACCCAACGGATCCCATCTTTCTGTTGTTTGTTTGAGGACCAAAAACATGGAGCTTAAAGAAAGAGCTTTCAAGAGAACTAGAGAGAGAGAGAGAGAGAAAAAAAAAAAGGAAAAAAATAAAAATATCATGCGATTAAGAGGAAGGGGAAATGTACATGTGTGCCGTGGTGGTGTGGATGTGAGAGGGAGAGAGGAAGAGAGAGGATGGAGAAATCAGGAAATCATGAGAATGAAAAAGCCAATATAATGTGCTTCTTTGGGGCAGGGGGGGGTGGGGTGAGAGAGAGAGAGATGAGGTGAGAGAGAGAGAGAGAGATGAGGGAAATAAAAGTGTCGGTATCGAGAGAAGAAGAAATAGAGGAGAGGTAGGGTTATTTTTTCCTATTTGAAATCTTATGAAAAATATTTATAAATAAATCATCTAAAAATGATAATAAATTAATATAAAATTAGTAAAAAAGATTTAGGAATATGAATTTTATTGTTATAAATCTTTTAATTCTAGTTAGAAAAATCAGAGAAATTTTTTTACAAATATCTTTTAATCTTGTACACTATTTTATTTGCTCCAATTTTAAATCTTTTAAATATTGAATTAAATTTTTACTTTATAGTATCAAATATCTACCGTTAGCGATATATTTTGATCTATTTTTATTAATGTATTACAATTGCTTCAAATTGTTTTCCTCCTTATAAAAAATATTAGTTTATATTATAATTATATGAGCCAATTACTTTAGTGTCTATAATATTTTTCGCAAATTTAAATCTGGAATATTTTTTTCTTATCTAATAAATATACAATACATGCAATCGACTATACTTTAATAGTTATTAAAATTAACTATAATAATTTTATCAATATAATTATAAATTTTAACAAAATAAAAAACATATTTTATTAATAATTGAAATAAATGGACACCTTTATTAAATCAATTAATGTGTTTAATATAATGTGATTTAATATAATTTATTAATATTTGATGTTATTATTATTAGTAGTAATAGTTGAATTTTTTTTCATACCTAAATAAGATTGTACAGGGTTGAGGTGGTAGGAGCTATACTGAGTATTTCGTATAAATTTGGAGGAATCTATTGTAATTTTTAATATATTAATATGGTATTGTTTAAGAAATATAATTACAGAATTTTTATGTTCTGTTTTGTTATGTATTTTTTATAACAGATTTGGTGCTTCGATCTGTGCTTGCTTCAGTGCTCTCCATCCCGCTCATTGTTGGCTTCTTCTACTTTAACTGATCTTATATTTGTGCTCTACCTTCTGTTACGTTCATTTCCCCTTAGTAAATGCTTATTGTATTTAATTTGTAACAAATATATAAACGTTTAATTCTCGATTATAACTATTCGTTATTTATTATATGAAAATTTGGATTCTTATTGCTAAACAATTTAATTTATATTAGATGTTTTAATATAATTTAATTTTTTTTTTAAATAGATGTTACTTTCTTATGCTTTAGATATAAATAGTTATAACATTGTTTGTGTTTTATATTTCCATATATATGCATGTATGTCTATGTGTTTGATACATTGTTATTTATTTTTTAGATTAGCCTATCAAATTGATGCAAAATTGCTAATTTCTCATAACAAGTTCCCACTGGTAAGATGATATTATTAAAAAGAAATACATTTAAATATCACAAATGTCGTATTTATGATTTCTTATCTTAATTTCTTTACAAATAAACTAGAAAAATCTAGAAGAAACGTCATAAAAAGAACTTGGTATATATGCTGCTCAATCGGAGGAAAAAAAAAGTAAGAACTTCGTCGAAAAAGAAGAGAAATATATATATGCCGAGTTGAGAAGATCTGAAAATAACAAAAACCAACAAAAATCACAATCTGATCATTGTTTTTCTTATACTTCAAATGACAACGAAGCTATATCTATAAGAGAAATTAGATTTTCTTCAAATACTAACATTTCATAAAGTTGATTCCACAACGACACATCTACTTTAGCAACAATGACAACTGCTACTTTTAACTACATCATCGGAATTTCAACACTTCCCAATCATTTTAGACGAATATTAGAAACTGTAGCTTCTGAGACATATTGCTTACCATTAGTTCCTTCATGTCAGTTGTTATATTATAGTTATAAATATTTTACAGATCGTGTATATAATATATATTATAAACAGGAAAAAATTTCTAAAACTATATATAGATAAAATTGACTGTTTATAGTTAAAAATTTGAAACATAACAAAAATGATCAATTGCCCTTACTAGTGTGTGTGTGTGTGGTGTGTGTGTGTGTATATATATATATATTTGGTATAAGAACCAAATTACAGGACTCGGCATAATGTTTTAATGAATACGGTCGGTCCATTAGGATTATAAGGTGCTAGCTGCCATCAATCAAATATTGAAGATGGAAGATAGATATATAGTTGCCTAAGGTGCTACATGTACGATCGAATAATATCATGGCTTCCTAATAAATCCTCCTTTTGGTGCGATGAACAATAATTAAGAAGTGCAGGCCCCAAAGGCCACTGAACCCAAGATAATAAAACAAACAATATCTACCCCTCAAAAAAAAAAAAAAAAGGCTATATATAATAGTAATTTCCCACTAATTTGTCAACTCATTCTTGGAAATTAATTACTTGCAAGGGAAGGGTACGTGCTGTCCAAGAGTTTAATATACACCGCGTGATTAATACACCGCGTGATGCTTGTTGATGTCGTGTTTCGCAAGCCTGGGCAACTTCATGTCGTCGGTATTCGAGTGATCACCTGCACAATAACTAAAGGGGGGACCTCGGGATCCGTTAATCCTTCAATGCTTAAATCAGTAATGGAGAAGGAGATGATAAACATAAATGAAGATGAGAGTATAAGGTGATAGTGATTGATTGACTAATTACCTTGTTCGTTGCTAGTAGTGTCTTATTTATAGTTGTCGACCACATCCCCACCATAATAGGGTGTTGCATAGTAAGGGATAATATGCTTGTATTGTTTGTTCACCGAGCTGCTCCTGGGTCATCACCTTGCCGAGTTGTGAAGGGCTCAAGCTTGATGTTCATTGCTCGGGCTTTGGGACGCATTGAATGTAGCGTGCTTTCTGTACTAGGCCGCATTGAATGCAACATGCTTTCTGTACTGGACCGCATTGAATGCGGCATGCTTTCTATCCCAGGTCCTTTCTATCTTATTGACACTCCCGCTTGGTGGTTGTTTGCTATGTTCATTCCTTCTCAAGCCTTGCCTACGTCTTCTGTCTCGTCGGCATGACCCGACTCGGATCTCATGCTCGAGCCTTGATCCAGGTGTTACTTGTTTGACCCAGACGATGTGATATGACTAGGCGTTGCCTCTGGCCCAATCCATATATCTGGGTTGTGACCTGAGTCCATTCTTTAGCCTAATATAAAGGATTTTCTTCTTTCACAATGTTGATCTGTTGTCGAGGTCGTCTACGCTTAAGCTGAGGGTATGAGGCACAAATTAAAATTTAAACCATTCAGTATCAACTATCATTAATATTATATTTAAGGTCTACAATACCACTCTCTACTCGATCATGTCATTCTAAACACATACTTGCATGATGCGATGTCAAATATATCAAGGATTTGAGTATACTTCTCCTATCATGCATGCCCTAAAATACATGGTTCGACAAGTTGTATTAGAGCCATGCAATAACTACGTACGGATTCAAGTTGATGGAAAGTCATCTTGTGAGGCAAATTTTTGCTGGAGTAAGTTCTCAATACTATTAATCCAGCAGCTTGTAATCGTTCTATAAAGAAGTACGTACAATGTCAAACGATATAAGATATTTGAATGTGTCGCCCTAAACAATAATGATTTTAAGTAGATTGAAAACACAAAATCAAACATATATACACCTTTCATTGATAAAATATCAGGACATGCTCCAAAAGTTAGCAAGCTAGGAAGTATATATGTGATTATAGTGGAAAAGGTCTCTCCCTGAATTAGCATACTTGACATGATATATAGTGCATGGGCATATCTATAATCAACTATGCACTTGATCTTGGTTGGGAGCTGGAGGTCGGGAGCAACGTACAAAAGCACGTTTGTCTAGTTTTATGAAATGATTATTTGTAAAAAATAATATATATTTTATAAAAATGATTGATTTCACTTAATAATTTAAGACATAGTGGAGAAGATAAAAATATTAGTTCAAAATATTATACAATCCAATACAAGTTTATAACATCCATAATTTTAGCAAACCTTCCTACGATAAGTTTAATAGAAGTCCAACAAAAACGATAGTTCCAAATATGTGTCATTTGATATTTATACTATGATTCATCATTTTGTGTCATCCTGTACAGAATCAATAGAGACGATGTTGAAATTCTTGTACTGTTGTTGGTTGAGTGAGTCAGGGTCAATATAAAGTTGAATCATCCATTATTTTTGTGAAGTTTGTGCTGCAATATTTTGTTCTGCAATATTTTCTATATATGCCAAATGTTCCTGTAAAATAACACAAATTTTGTAATGCAATATTTATAATGAAATTAGTATTCATGATATAAATAAAAGTCAATTTGAATATAAAAGTCATTTTATTTATAGATAATGTAGCAAGTGTGTGAAAAATTTTAAGATTGATTTTTTTACTCACATCAATAAAGCAATAAAAAATAAGAAAACATACATCGCCAATATGATGCATAAGCTCAACTGCTGAATAACCGAATATTTTTTCTACAATTTTACCAAGCATAACAACAAACAGTCTTCCTATACCATCGTCGAGTTTGATATATGCTCAAGAACTATAAATTTGATTGAAATATAATTTTAAGTTTGAGTCAATAAAGACTATACATTAAATCTATTACATAAATTATAAAAAAAAAAAATTGAAAGATACATACCGTAGTTAGGAAATGCTTTTATTTTTGTAATAGTAACAAATGAACATATCATTGTAATCATGCACAGTTCCTTTTTTACATCCAACCATTGATTTAAAATCGTTTAATAATTATTGATGAATAGTTATGAATATATTAATGAAAAATAATATTTATGAGTAATTAAAAAAAATCTATAAATAAATTTAAATCCCAATATATATTTTGAAGTTGTTGGGCAAATTTACTCTATAATCCCAAAAAAATAAAATATTTCTTTTAAAATATATAATTTAAAATATGGTTTATTTATTTTTCGAGATATAGGAAATTTGAGCTTTTTTATTATGATTATAAATTATAATATTATTATATAACCTATTTATTTTTTCTATATATAGAAAATTCAGAATTCTTTTAAATAATAAATTAAAATATTATTCTAATTATGATCTATTTTTTTTCATTTTTTTTGTATATAAGAAATTTGGTTTTCTTTTTTATTACAGTGGGATGGGTTGGGTTTCAACTTTCAAGATTGGAAGATGTTCCAAGAGTAGACGTGAGAAAAGGAATTGAAAATAAAAAGGACATCGACACCGCACCAGCTTTTAATTATTTATAGTTGATATGCCAAAGGCATTGGCTGGAAAGTAAAAAACACAGATCAAATGAGTTTCGCATTATAGCTGTCTGATTAGCCAGTTAATTCCATCTGTAAAGTTCATAAGAGATAGTTTCATTTGAACGGGCGAACCAAAAGGGGGATTAATTAGGTTTTGAGTTCCTATGCGCACACACATATAAAGTAATAATTACAAGTCCTACTTAATAATTAATAAAAACTAATATTTATGAGTAATTTAAAAAACATATATAAACAAATTTAAATCCCAAAATATATTTTCAAATTGTTGGCCGGATTTAGTCTATAATCTGAAAAAAATAAAATATTTCTCTTAAAATATGTTATTCTGATCATTACGATTTATTTATTTTTCAATATATAGGAAATTTGGGATTTTTTATTCTAATTATAAATTAAAATATTATTCTATAACCTATTTATTTCTCTATATATAGAAAATTTTGGATTTGTTTTTCTAATAATAAATTAAAATATTATTGTAAATATGATCATATTTCAAGAGCAGTAATGATATAGAGGATTAAAGAATAAAAATGACGTCGACGCTACATTAGCTTTTCATTATTTTCATTATTTAGTGTTGATATGTCAAAGGCATTGGAGTTGTTTGGTTAGCCACTTAATTTCTTTTGTATAGTTCAAATTAAATAATTTCATTTGAATCGGGTAACCATACAGTGTATTAATTAATTAGTTTTTGAGTTTTAAAATTTTTAGATCGTTTCGAAGAGACTGTTAGAAATAACATGCTTTTTATAGGAAAATTAATTTCAATCAATTATTTAATACACATAAGGAAATTGATTGAAATATTTTTAAATATAATTTATCTTAAAATTTTTAAAACTAAAAAATCCGTATCGTAAAAGTCTTTTTTCCTTATATTTGTCAGTTTCAAAAGGCCAATTTAGTCTTGACAACTTGGGTGATGGCAATGTTGTGGCAGATATATTTTTCCCAAATCAGTTTTACGCCACACAAATCCATCTCTGCTCTTCGATGCTCCTTTCATTCTCCTTCCTTTCCGTCTTGACCTTCTCTCGATCTCTCTCTGTGAAAATCAACTTCATCTTCTATCTCGATCTCTCTCTTTGTCCTTCTGTTCAATGGTCTTGGCGGCAGAGTGGATTTCTCTTCTCTTTACCCATTTTCGGCCCTCCATTTTTCATCTTGAGGAGGAGCTAAGACGCAAGGTAAAAACCCTAACTTATTTTATGTCTCTCTCTTTTCCTCCCACTTGAAAGCTCTATTTTCTTCTTGTTCTTCGCAAACAACATCAGATCTAGATGTTTTAGTTTAGAACCGAGAAATTCCAACACCTATTTTTTTGTGTACCGACAAATCTATATCTATTTATTTAGATCTTTTAGTTTTCACTTTATTGTTTAGATATGTTCTTCAGACCATCAGGTCGATGTGGGAGTTTGCTTCCGCACTTAATTTCTTGCGTGTAACCTTTGGAAGCCATGATTTTTGTTTAAATTCTTTTTTATTTTAGTTTTTTTGTGCTTTACGGTTTATTTTTTATTTTTTGTTTTTGCTCATTTACAGCTCTTTTGAATATCTTTGTGAATTTCTCTGCCAAGGAGAAGAGCTGAAAGCCTGGTAAAATCCAATTGTTTCTAATTTTTTCCTTACTCTCCTTTACATTCTTTTATAATTTTTTAATACCAGTTAGAACTACTAAAGTCTCATAATGACATTGTAATACCCTATTGTTTAAGCGAATACCCTAAAAGATGATTTTCAGGCCAAGCAAATCTAAAACGCAAATTTCATTTGAATTGTGTGCCTGAGTTTTGTGAGAATGATTTAAGCACCTTGGAATGAAGTTTATTTAATTTTATTTGGTAAGAGTAGAAATATAGTCTATATGCATGGATGTATAATTTAGCTGATTAATGTTAATGTGATCTATAGATCATAAGCTATTTGTAATGCTTCTCATCACCTATCATCATTAAAAATTTATGGGTTTTATTTTTTTGGTTTGCATGTCATTGTTTTATTCTCTTTTTCATTTTTTATTTAATTGATCTGATTTGGTGGTGTGTTTTATGCAGGGACTTTGGACTATGGTTTTTTTTTTGGCATGTCCTATCAGTTTAAATTATCTGATTTGGTTTTCTTTTCAAGGACTTTGAATTCTAGTTTGGTTTTAGTGCATATTTTAATGTGATTGTTACTTCTCTATACATCATACGCTATTTGTAATACTTCTCATGACTTGTCATCGTTAAAAAATTTATTGGTTTTCTTTTTTTGGTTTGCATGTCATTGTTTTATTCTCTTTTTCCTTTTTTATTTAATTGATCTGATTTGGTGGGTTTTTTTTTCCTAGGGGCTTTGGATTGTCGTTTGGTTTTTGTGCATGTGCTAACAATTTAATTGTCCTGATCTAGTGTTTTGTTTTTCAAGGACTTTGGATTGTGGTTTGCTTTTTGTGCATATTTTTATGTGATTGTTACTTCTCTACAATCATTTCATGGTTCTGACTTCTCTTTTTGTTTTTTTGAATCAATTGATCTGATTTGGTGGTTTTTTCTTTTGCGGGGAGTTTGGACAATGATTTCATTTTTGTTCATGTTCTAATAGTTTACTTGATCTGATTTGGTGCCTTATTTTTTTGTCAAAACAGAAGGTAAAAGTTTTAAATGAGGTGATTGTTACTTTACAATTGTTTTCATGGTTCTGACTTTTTTTATTTCTAAGTTTTAAATGTTTAGTTTGAGATCATATTATATGAGAAATTTAAGGGTTATTCTAATTGACATATCTCTATAGTTCTTTTCTTATAAGAAAATTGTATTAGAGTGATGAAATTATTCGATACATAAATTTATTTATGTTCATTTATTTATATATGGTTTCTAAACAAAATTTGTACAATTCAATTTACTTAAACTTCTGTGTTCCTCTTCTTCTTCTTTTTTGAAACTTGTTGCTTTGTTTGGGTATAATCCATCACCATAGAATGATCCTCTTCTCCAGGTACTCTCTGCGTTTTTTTTCCTCAACTTTTGGCATTGATTTTCTAATTATTTGTGCTATATTTTTCTTCTTATTATTATTGTTTGACTATAGTGATTAGGTTTTATTTGTTTTTGAGTTTTTTTAGAAGTTTTTTAATAATTTTTATGAATCTCTAAGTTTTATGGTATTAGTTGCTTGATTTCATAGAAATATGAACAGACATGTGTAAAGCATAGATAAATTACATATAGTATAAACACACAAAATGCAGTTAGACTCACCTTTTCAATGTTCCTTCAAACCTTAGCATCACTGCACTGCTTTCCTGATTTGAGAGAGACAGAGCGTAGAAGAAATAGAAGATAAACTAAATATCCGGTTGCATGAATCAGTTTTCTAAATTGAGTTTTCTAATAAGTTTTTTTAATAAGTTTTATGAATTTCTAGGTTTTATGGTATCAGTTACTTCATTTCGTAGAAATATGAACAAATATATGTAATGCAGAGATATACTTATACTATAAACACACAAAAGACATTTAGACTCACTTTTTAATCTTCTTTGAAATCGTAGAACCACTGTACTACTTGTAAAAGAATGGTTATTTGTAATAGAAGGTATCATTTTTCAAACCTTAGCATCGCTGCACTGAAAGTAATAGAAGGGTTTTCTTAAACACAGTTCAATGCATTTTGGGTTCCTACGAAAGATGTCTCTTGGTGTTCAAACTTTGAACCTAACTACTGCACTTCTTGGCCATTCAGCTGCCTCCTCACGTGATTATAAATTTCTAATTTCTCCCTGCCTAAACACATGGACATAAAAAGTAACTTATTATAAATTATAAGTTATACTGCATATTATAAATTTATAACTTATTATAAATTTCTATTACATGTGATTAAAATTTGTCTCCACAGATTTTATATAGCATGCAATATAATATATTATCTAATTTCTAATATATTTTCTCTTTATGTTTGCAGCTACCATTCCAATGCATGGACAATATTCACAAATTCAGTTGTTGGCACACAGACAAAAAGGGAAAAAGGAGAGCACATAGAACTGACAGACAAAAGGGAGAAAGGAAGGCAAATGGAATTGTGTTTTTTCCAAATTGTAACTTATTATAATGTTTTGTTATTATAATGTATAGGAAAAGACAATTGTATCCCTGCATAGCCTAAACGTATTGTAATGTGGCACTGTTTTCCTTGCAGATTTAAAGTTATTATAATGGAATACAAATGGACACAAACAACACAAATGACCCCAAACGAGGGCTTAACTGGAACTTAACGGGAAATAAGGAAACTAACGGTAAAACAAGAAAAAATCATTGTTTACAGTTAGATAGACACTTATTATAATAAAATAGATATAGGTAGGTACTAGGCATGAGTGTTGCCTAGTGCATATATAATTTGGTGGGAAAGGCCGATCGGCTAGCTGATTTTATCGACATTTATGAAAGTCGTGATGAATCTCATAATTGCCATATTAGTAACTCAATTAATAAATAAAGTTAATTTGCTTTTAATAGCAAATGCGCACTACTTTCAAAAACATGAAGTTAATATTGAAATATACTTTCTTTGCGCATTAGTAAAATATATTTTCAATTCCAAGAATAATTGTTTATCCCGACAGTCACTTAAAATATATATGCTACATTATAAGTAGATTCAAATGTTTAATGATGAAAAAATTTAAGATGAAAAAACAACCTTTCAATCTCTATTCTTACTTTAATTATAGTTCGTACCAATGAATTAAACTTTATATATATATATATATATATATATATGATAGATCAATTTAGTCTTATCGATCTTGTCATATATAGGTTTAATAACAAGAGGATCAATTTGTACTAGAATAACATATATAATAGTATTAATTGAAGGTTTTTTGTGGGATTCTCAGGAATCCAAAGAAAACCTGGGGGAAAATAACTCGCAGCTGTTTTGAAAGAGTCTGTATATATGGACCTATTTGGTTTGACATAAAACAGGCTCTGGGAAAATAATTTTTTTGAGGTACTCAATTTTGGAAGCAGGGTAGTACTGAGTAGAATTAATAGGTTTGGCGTAGGGATCATAGGGCGTACTAAGGGCTGTTGAAAAGGAAACGATTTTAACAATGAGAATACTACCAAGAGTAGTAAACCTGTTAGCAATATCAAAAGGGTGGCCGGAGTAATAGGCTCGTGTTTAGCAATTCTGGTATCAGGTATTGGGGGAGGAATAGCAATCTTCTTCCCCTTGTCTTTTTTTTCTGCTCATGTTTTCTGTAGGAATTCACTGGTAAGGAAATCAAGAATACAATTTTTAGATCCTTTAATATAATCAATGTTAAAATCAAATACATTTAAAATAGCTTGCCATTTGGTAAAAATATGCCTTGATGCAATGCTTTCAACATTTTTTTTCTAAAACATATTTAGTAATTTTGCAATCAATACATAATAAAAATTCTTGGTTTTACAAATCACTTTGAAATTTAGAAATACATAGTACGATGAATAATATATCTTTCTTAAAAATATTATAGTTAAGCTGTGCAGTATTTCAGACTCTAGAATGGAAGCGAACAATTTGTTCAGATGAGTTTGGTGAAACAATTTATTTCAGAATGCCACTATAACCAATGTCAGAGGTATATGTTTCAAGAATTTTAAAGGAACCAGAAGTAGGAATGCCAATACACTGAAGAGTTTTAACATGTGTTTTGATCTGTTTAATAAGAATAGTATGAATTTTGGTCCAAGGGCGATGGTTGGAATTTAATCGCTCGAAGAGTGGACGACATTGTTTTCTCATATTCTTGCAGGATTTTGCAACATAGTTGAGAGAACCAAGAAATCTCTATAAATGGGTTTTATCAAGAATGACATTGAAAAATTTGTCAGCAAATTCAATAACATGGCTAATAGGTCGAATTTTACTTTCAAAAATATCATAACCAATAAATCTAATTTTGGTTTGGAATAATTTGATTTTTTTAGCAGAGATAACAAGATCATTTTGTTTAATGATATCTACAAACTAATTCAAATATTTCCAGTGCTCATCAATAGACTTAGAGTAAATAAGGACATCGTCAATATAAACAATAGTGAAATTGGTGAATGAATTGAAAATATCATTCATAATGTTTTGGAATTCTTTAGGGGCATTTTTTAGTCCAAAAGACATTATATTTCACTCATATCTATCTGACTAACTAAATTGGATTTGCCAAAATCCTAATTTCAAGTCAAACTTAGAGAACACTACAGCGTTACTATGCCCATGAATCAAGTAATTCTTTTTAGAGATATGATAGTTAATCCACTCTAAGACGTTGTTCAAATGTTTGTAATTAATAACAAGGTAGGCTATCCCTTTTTCAATTTCTATATTTTTCTGGACATAAAAAGTAGCACAAGACCAATGAGCCTTACTATGACTAATAATATTCTCAGCAAGCAAATCTCGTATTTCAGTTTTGTAAAATTTTAAAGTCTCACTATTCATTTGAATATGTCAAGTTTTGGTGGAAATATTTTTCTCAGAAAAATCTTTAATATAAGGTAAAGTAACAACATGTTTCTTCCTATGCCAGAAAGTATTTGGAAGATCAGAACAAACATCATCAATCATTTTTTTGCTAAAATTACTGATATTTGACTTTAATAATTGGCCAAACAATTGTTCAGCAATCTTTTTATATTTGATTTCCTGTTGCAGGAAATTCAAATTTTTTGTTTTAGCAGAAAATAAAGATTTCAAACTTTTATCAGTATCAATATCAAATTTTGAAGTAAATTTAAACTTTACTTTCTGACCAAAAGGATCAGTAGTATTGCCATCATTTTCTAAAAGGAATGTGTATAAAGAAAAAAATAAAAAGAATTCCTAATATGACTTTATCAGTCATATTTTTAACAAAGACTGAATGAATTTTAAAACAAACATTATTATGGCAGACATGAGCAGTGTTGAGCTCATACTTGATCTTCATCTAAGATCCATTAGCCGAGAATAAATTTTCAGTAGATTTTTCATAATACTTACTAGGTATTATTCATTCCTGAATACAATTCATATTTGAACCGGAATCAATCATAGAATTCACAGTAAAATCATATTCATGACAGATAATAATAGTAACTTTAGAAAACCACTTGGAAGGAACAATATGATAGATCTAGCAAATTTGATTTTGTTCAGAAGGAGAATTTTTTCTTCCTTTTGATTTGAATCTGAATCATTTATTCATTATCAGAAAGAATATCTTGATCAAACTGTTTATCAATTTTTAAACATAATAACTCTTATTTAAAAGAATCATTTACAGATTTGAGATTGTTAATCTCATTTTTAAGTTCAACAATTTAATTTTTAACAAAAACAACTTCATGTTGTAAATCAATAATATAAATTTTTTTGAGTTTTTTCTTTTCAAATCTTCCCAAAGTTTCTTGAAAATTAATTTTGGATTTAGAACTTTCAGATTCTTGGCGAACCATCGTCTTCTTGAAGTTATGAATATATTATTCTTTGAACTCAGAATTAGTAATTTGACTAATCAAGGTTAACAAAAGATTTTATTGTTCTTAAGCTTCGGTTAAGAATATTGATTGCTTTACCCAAAATTTTACAACAAAAATCATTACAACCAAGTCTAATATTGGGAGAATCAGAAGTGTTAGTTTCTTAGTGATACTCGAAATCACTTGAACTGAATTGATTAACATAAGATGATGCAAAGGATTTTTTTTCTAAGAGATGAAACAGATCCTCTTGATCATTATCATTAATGTTTAACTAATTAAGCTTGTTTTTAAACTTATTGGGCTTTTTGGTACATTTAGAGACAAAATGTTTAGACTTGTCACAATTAAAACATTTTTCTTGTGGAGGGTTTTGAAAACTTTTTATCCTACCAAATGATTTTTTTCTTGTAAAAATTACCAGGTTTTTTTTATTAAAGTCATCACTGTTATGACTTCTTGTCCTAGCATAAGGTTTAGCAAATTTATCAGAGTGTTTGTGCTTTTATCTAGAAGGAGTAATAGGAGGAACGCCAAATTATTCACAGAAATTTCTCATTTCATATTTGGCTTCCTTATTATTCTTCATTTGTTGACGAAACAATTTTGTATCATTACACATACTAATACCAAACTTCTTAATTGTACTGATGGTGTGAAAATATTTGTAAGTGAACAAAATCGCAACAAGTAGTATAGTTTTAAAGAAAAGAGTGTCGAACCCACAATGACTAATTGTCTTATTGAGTATTGAAAGTTATCAAATTATTTACTATTTGGAAATAAAGTCGAGATTTTATAGATTTTACCACCTAAATTAAACTAACATGCTTAAAAAAATAAATTAAAAGAAAAGAGAATAAAACTTAAGGTTGTAAAGATATTAAAAATAGATTTAGAGCTTTTGATTTTACCTAACTAATTTCACACAATTTATTATTCTTTGTTATTGAATTCCAATTTTTCAAGTTGATGAAAAACAAATCCCTTAATTATTCAATTGTTTCTCTGAATAACATTAGAAATATCTTCACCTAATAATTCATCATATCTCTATGTAAATTAAATTATGTGGAGATTCATTAAGTTCTTTAGATTTTTCTTAATCTAAAATCACACTAATTGTTGTAAAATATTTCTATCTTTTGCTCAATTAATGGTGTTTAATCATAAAAGCTACTAATCACAACTTACCTCTCATTTTCATTATGATTCAATAGATCAAATAATAAGTGGCCAGAAAATTGTAAGCAATAAGATCAAGGATAAACACTCAACATGAAAAAAATTGGAAATAAAATAATTTGGAATTTAAATTGTGTGTTCAAAGCTAGACTATATTAAAGCCCTAGAAAAATAAAATTAGTTCATGAAAAATCTGAAATCAACCATGTTCTTATTGGAATACATCAAAAGAAAATTGAAGAGTAGAGAATAAAACTCTTTTGCTTGAAATAGGTTGATGAAGCATTCAAGATTGTTGAAGATCTCTCTTCATTGAGACTTGGCAGCAGCATTCATTCTCCTATTTTTGTTTTTTGTATTTTTTATTCGGCTCTTTAATAGCTTCCAAGAGGATAAATAAATAAATAAATAAATAAATAAATAAAAGAAGAAGAAGAAGAATAAAAAGTCATGCTTTGAGTAGCCGTTCTTATACGTGCATGTATGAGAAGCTAGCCACTCAAAATTACCCACGGCATGTCCTTGTGCACGTTGTAGATGGGGAGCCTAGGAACTTGTACTCAAACCAATCACTTTTTCAAAATTAAATTCAGATTCCAGACTAAATTCATATATTTAGTTTGTACTTGTTACGACACTTGAAGTTCGGCACCACTATGATTTTTTTGTACGAGCCGCAAGCACTTCTTCTCACCAAACCGATGATGACCCACTTCAAATTTTGAAAATGACCCCAGAATTCAAGTCTTGAAAACATGATGACATCACCCTCCACTAGCATTCCATCCATTTATGCCAACTTCAAATATTCAAACTTCTATGCAATCCTTTCTACAACAAATTACTTCTCACATCCGACCTTCATCTTCCCTCAATCCTTCAAACACAATCAAATAAAGAAAAATAAATTAAAACAAAATAAAATCAAAAGAAATAAAAGAAAACTAACAATTTTAATAAGTAAAAGAGTAATAAAAATTATGTAAAAATTACACTTATCAACTGATAATATAACCATAAGTGTAATTACCATAATTAAGGAGTCTCGATATATCAGTAAGTTCATCATTAACTTTATGAGCAAATAAATGAAGTAATCCATTAATAAATTTTTATTTCCAGTAATATTTATAGCTATCGTCTCTAAACATGACTCTAGATATAAGAACATCTTGATACCATCTATAATCAGACATTTAATGACATTTCAAATTATTTAAATAATCGCTAATACGATTAGTAATATTAGAGGGAGTTCCAACAAAATGTTTAAGAATAGTATAAATCAAAATATTAACACCATCACGGATGCCTTTTCTTATGGTTGTGTCAAAAATAGGTAAACATTCATCATCATGCTTAACAACATTTCGAATGGTTTCCTTTGCTTGATTTGGTAGATGTTTATCCCACCAATATCGAAGCATACAAGAAAATTCTGTAATTAATAAATCAACTGTCACAGTTTGACTAAGACTATTGTTATTAACATAAGCATTTGCAACTATGGATATTTCATTCATGATATTGAGAATTTCTTGTTCAGATAATTCATCAATATTCCATTTATAAAATTTGTCAGAAGAAACATAAAATTGTGTTTGAAAAAATATTTCTTCAAACTGTAAATTAGGTGGAGTTGGTCTGGGATACCAATTCTTCTCATTGGGTTGGGCTTTTTTGAAGAAAATATTTTAATCCCAGGTTTCTCCAAATCAATATCTTGAAAATTCGTTTAAAGTAAAACAAGATCTTTATCAGAAGAATCAGTATCAAATGATTCTTCGATAGAAAAATCAGAAACAATTTCCTTATCATTGTTATTTAAAGCACTGTAGAGAGTTGTTCTTTCTTTAAATCAGTGAACATTTGATTAATTTTATCAAGAGTGTTAGCCTGTTTGCTTATTTCTGCCCCTTTCTCTATTCTCGAAGTCTTTCTTGAAAAACTTCAAAAAGTCATCAGATTTTTGCCACTGTTTTTAAAATGGATTGGCATAATAAAAAATTCCCCTACTTCCTCCATTTTTGCAAGAGATACAAAATCCCTTGGATATTAAAGTGGAGCTACGATCGGAATGGTGATTTGTTAGTCCGATGTTGGTTTGTCAAGTGGTGGGATAGATTTCCCCATACACAAAATGTTATTGACAATGTTGCTCGAGACTTTACTCAGACTGCTTCAGACTTGAAGAATATTGAGGAATCTCTACCTGTTAAACAGATCGCTCTGCCTGAATATCCAAACACTCAGGCCACCATTGTTTTCAATTTCGTACCGTACCGACCGTTGGGCCGGTACAGGTACCATATACGTTTCTTACCGGCCAAAATACCGGCCTATATCGGCCGATATTTCAGCCTTCAAACTTTTTTTTTTCATTTTTTCAAACTACAAGCTTATTTATTGACCCCCAATTCATACTAGACTATTTATAATTTATATATATGTATTATATATAAGTTATTCATATAGAGACTATTATTTTTGAATATAATTTTTATATATATTTATATATATAATTTATTCATATATCGACTATCCTGAAATGGTACACAAAACGGTACTGATACCGAAATATTTCGTTCCAATGCCTTGACCGGCACGACTTCCGGTACAGTATTCAAAACATTGCAAGCCACTACTTCTGCTAAAACTGTCACTTCTGTTAAATCTGATAAATCCAGCAAATCTTCCAAATCCAAAGAAAAACATAACCTAATCCAAAGATTAGCAAAAATTGATTTGATTTATCTACCACAGAAGCAATTGCAGAACAATGATAAAACTGATAAGAATAATTCTGATACTGAGTCAAAAGCATCCTATGAAGTTTCAGTTACTGATCCATACAGTAATATTTTTGGACATGATTCAGAAGACACTCCAAAACTATTTAATGACTAATCCGATAGCTAAAACCAACAAAATACTCAGAAGCACCAAATGACTACCGTCCCTAAAAGACTAATTGGTCGCCTGCTTTTTTGACAAAATTCTTTCTGCTACTTGTACTATTATACTGTTTACTTTGTTAAAGGTTTGTTAAAGGCTCCTCTTTCACCTATAAAAGGGGAACCTCGCTTCAGGGGAAGAACAATTTCTTCTTCTAGTAGCTACTTCTTCTCTCTCCCTTTCATACTATCCAAATTTCTCCAAAAAATCCTTACGCCTTTGAGTTTGTTAAGAAACATATTTTGTAAGTTGTTTCAGTACGAATAAACGTTATTATTCAGAATAAATGTTATTCCTTCAGGAGGGATAACTGTTTGAAATCTGGTGCTATTATCGACTCCTATGAGATCTCGAAACTTTCTTTTCTCACAATAAGGGAGTGTTGAATTCAGAATGGATGGGATGTGGAGCTTCTACGAAGACTGGTGGGAGATTCTAAGCTTGAGGAAATTTTGGCATGTTTAGGTGAGTATAAGGACGGGTATATATCCTGATTTGGAAGCCAAATTTGAATGATAATTTCTCTTCGAAATTGACTTGGGATTGTATTCATGTTAGGGCCCCAAAATCTGAATGGGCTCTTTGGGTTTGGCACTCAGCGTTTCTAAAGAAATATTCGGTTACATTGTGGAAGGCTTTAAATTTTTTAGTGTGGATGCACGTATTAAAGATTTGGGCATTCTCTTAGTTTCTAAATGTGAATGTTGTGCACGAGGTTGTATGGAAGATCAAGATCATGTCTTGGCCATAGGTTCACTTGTAGCGGAAATTTAACGCAAGGCGTCTCTGAGTTTGGGGATGCCTCATGACTCATCCCGGCCTTGGAAAGCTACTATGGAGCTTTGGTTTAGAAGGGCCTTACACTCTTCTAATAAATGTACGTTGATTGGTTTAGTTCCAATTATTTTAACCTGGTCCCTTTGGGTGTGGCGGTGCAAGGCTCGTATATATGGAAGGGAAAAAGGTTTTTGTGCAGTTGTTGTGGGGTGCAATTAAGGCAGCAATTGCATGGGTGAGATTACGCTTGAGGGCGAGTAAAAAATTAAAAGATGGTGATGATAAAATATTGGCTGCCTTTTCTATTCCAGTTAAAGCTCCTTTACGTAAGCATGTTTGTTTGGTAAAGTGGAATAAACTGAATAGGGGATGGTTTAAATTGAATGTTGATGGGAGTTCGTTGGGAAATCCAGGTTGCATGGGGGCGAGTGGCCTTATTCGAGATGATCAGGGTTGTTTAAGGTTGGCTTTTGCTAAAGAGTTGACTCACGGCTCTAATAATGAAACGGAATTATTAGCTCTTTATTATGGGCTGCAACATTGTAAGGAGTTGGATTTGCTTAGAATTGAGATTGAGTTTGATTCTTTACTTATAGTAAATTGGTTGGAAAAAGGTAGATGTGACATTTGGTATCTTGAAAACTATTGGGATGATATCCAAAAGATCTTGTCAAGTTTGCAAGTCAAGATAAGTTATGTTTATAGAGAAGGAAATTCAAATGCTGATTTTCTTGCTCGTCTGGCCTCAAATCATCAGTCTGGTACGTGGATTAATTTTAATGATATTCCGTGGAAGCTCAGAGGTATTTTAAAGGTAGATAAATTAGGTCTGCCCTCTTTGAGATCATAATTTGGAAGGTTGTTTGTTGCTTCAGGTGTTATTAGTTGTTCTTTTGGCTTATTTTAGAATAAGGTTTGTGCTAGAAGTATAAGGATAATGTATTTAGTAACATTGGGTTCGGGTTGTTTTTTTGTTTAATTTTTTCCATTCAAGTGTATTTTTGGTCCACGGTATTCTTAAGCCAAAAATGAGGGTTGATTAATAAAATTGGAGTAGAGGTCACTATTGGACATGTGATCCTAACTCTTCCTAAAAAAAAATAAAAAATAAAAAGTTATTATTTCTCTTACCAAGTATTTTCATTTGTTTTTCATTTATCATTATTACCAGTTATCTAATCTTGCATTACTCTACTTTCATTTTCACTACTTCCAATTATGTGGACCTTCTTACTTTCATTATATTATTAATTCCAGTTATCTGGTCTAGGGTTCATTTCTTTTGTTAATTCACTTGCACTATCACTCTAATCATCTTTGTAGAAATACTTATTTCTCTCCATAAAAAGCCTAATAGGAGGAGTGAGATAACTCCTTATAAAGTCCAGGATGAGTTTATTCCTAAGCCGTGTGGGACTTCTCAACAATCTTGTCCCTACTTCAACTCTAGTCATCTAGTCCTTATTTCTTTATCTGTTTAATTATCTGTTCTTTGTTTATCTTTTCTTTATCTTATCTGTTTTCGTTATCTTACTTCCGCCCCTTTCTGGTGTTTATCTGTTCTCTATTTATCTGTTCTCTATCTTCATCTTTTTTCGTCATCTTGATCTATCATATAATATATATATATATATATATATATATATATATATGAAGTGATGTGCCAAGCAAATCTTCGAAAGTTGATAAATCTACAGCATAAATATCGCTACCAACAACCGAAAATCAAGGCCATCGAACTTTCACCAACAGGATAATTTGCAGGCCAGTATAGGTTAAAACGCCGTTATTTGTTGCATGTGTGGTAGTGCCTCACCAGACAACCCAATATTTTGAGAAAGGCGATCCGATAATCATGCAGGCCAACTCTACTTCGCACTTCTAAGTATAGCAGACGAGCACGTGGATCATATTTACTTTATTACAACCATTATATTTTATAAAACCTTTATTTTCGTTTTATATATTATATTTCGAGTAATTTATTTGTTTGTTGTTATCACCACACTATTACACAACATGAACATAATCTCTTTCTCTATCCATAATATTCTTTGCTTCTTAACCCCACGACAGCATGCAAGCATCGAGATATGGATCCTCCAAGTAGCTAGTGCTATATATATATATATATATATATATATATATATATACACACACGTACTTGTATTACCAATGAAATAATACCAAAAAGCAACTCTTTTTGATCATATGATATATAATAGGCTAATAAGCACTTTCCTGCATTAATTAAGCCAAATTGGTGTTTAATTATATATTATCAGGGATTCTCTATAGATCTTGTGACCGGATAACGCTGGCTTTAATTAGGAGCCACAAGGAAAAGGTAATTTTTACTACTAAACTATATATATAAAGATCTGGTGATCCGGACTGTACGTACGTACAGCTACTTGCATATAAAAAAGATTGCAACTTGGTTTTCATTGCTTACATCACAATATGATCAAATCTTAGGGGCACATGAATGTTTTTCGTATATATGTATCAGATTGCGATTAGATTTGGAGTAGTTGGGTGCTTACAGTTGAATAAGTACGTGCATAACACGCGGTAAATAGAAATGGATATATGAAAGATTGTGATGATCATGAGTTTGTGATCATCGTGATCTTGCTTATAATATTAACACATCTCGATTATATTTTTGTTCAGTTACAATTATGTTTTGAAGACTTCTTTGCAGGTTTAATTGAGTCCAGGAGGTCATGATCTTGAGTACAACTGACATGGTGTATCCTATAAAACAATGAATGAGGTGATTTTAGCGGGATTTGTATCTTCGATGACTAAATCAGTATAAGCTCTTAATTAGTGGATATGTTTCTCTTATTAGGAAATCAAATATCTTAGAGTACATGAGAGAGTTGATTTGGAAGAAGCAAATTACTTGGTTATGATACATATAAATATATATATCTTGTGAAATCCTTTAGCCACAAAAGAATTCCACAAAAACAATCACACAAACTGATATGTCTTGATCATATGGTTCGTCAGCATATAAAATTACTTTTTTTGTAAAGTAAATCTAAAAGATCATATAAAACCACGTCAATTTGTGGAATTATTTTGTGTAATTTTTTTTGTAGATATAGCAGTTCTCATATATCTTTGAGAACTGCTACATACACAGAGATTACATAAAAGTGAACCCACAAACTGATGTGGTTTTATAGGATCTGTTAAATCTACTCTACAATAAAAATAACTTTACAATCTAACGTATCACGTCAAATCACATCAATTTGTAAATTTATCTTTGTGCAATTCCTTTATATCTAAAGTATTTCCCTATATCTTTTGTATGCAAGTAGAAGTGTTACTCGTATGTCTTATACGGGCATATTTTCACCCCAGCCGACCCATACCCAAGCAGGGGGTGTAGCTCCGTCCTTGTCCCCCGCATTATCGCTAGCACCCTCCCTACGAGCAGGCAGATAGAGGCTAAAATTGCCTAACTTTGAACCAAAATAAGTATATCTAAGTTTTCGATCATCATTTTCTAAGAATTCATTTGTACATGATGATAGAAGATGTGAGATTATTATCAGCGAGTCAAGTAGATTGAAGGTTATACTCTACGTTCTTGTTTGGAATGTTACTCATACAAGTGTGTTTGGGTTTGTTTTTCCCCCTTAGGTGGATTAATTTGTTGGTTCCATTTCATTGAAGTGGGTCTGAGTTTGACCATATGACTATTATTATATGGTATCATCATGGTCTGTATTGAAATTTCTTACCTAAAAGCGAAAAGGGAAGGATTATGGTCTTCATTTACTCTGCTTCTTTAATTTATTGTTATATATAATTAATGAAGAAAAGAACACTATGCATACGCTCAGATCATCAGCTTGACATCACTGACCGTGACGAATGCAAATTATGTCATATTAATTAATTGGAAGTTAAAACAGAGTCAATTAGCAGGTAGTTACTAGCTAGTTAAATGGAGGTTAGAACTCAAGTTAGTGTGTATTATTCACACGCTAAGTGAATAGAGAACACGTGCTTGAAATCCATTTATTTTACTCATGAGTATGAGTGATAAACGGTTTGTCCAGATCGGAGTAAGAGACTGGACTTGAAACCGTTTCATGTTTTAGAGGATTGAAAAGTTTTGGTCTGGTTCCGGTCTAAGGTTTTTCCATCCCGGACCGGACCAAATGAAAAATAAAAATAAAAATATATTTTATATATATTATTTATATAACAATTGTATAATTTATTATGTAATGTTTATCTAATCTATCACCATTAACGATATAAAACTTTAAATATATTAGTAAAACTTGTTAATATTCTATCAATTAACTAATATATAATATCAATTAGTTAATTATATAAATTAATAATATAATTTTCATCTAATTTATTATCATTGACCATATAAAATATTTTTTTATTGAGTTGGTTACATAATCTACAGTAATAAGTCACTTAATTTTAATTTAGTATTTTAAATAAATATTTTTATTAATTGATTTTAAAAAATAAAAATAATAATAATTAGGCTGGTCCGTTGGTTACATAATCTACATTAATAAGTCACTTAATTTTAATTTAGTAT
The DNA here is from genome assembly GCF_001411555.2 of Juglans regia. Classification (NCBI taxonomy): domain Eukaryota; kingdom Viridiplantae; phylum Streptophyta; class Magnoliopsida; order Fagales; family Juglandaceae; genus Juglans; species Juglans regia. The sequence goes on along the minus strand of NC_049901.1, from coordinate 12,116,226 downwards.
TTTAAATAAAATTTTTTATTAATTGATTTTAAAAAATAAAAAAAAATAATTAGGCTGGACCGAATGTACCAGTTCGATCCATATGGGTGTTCGGTCCAGTCCGAGAAAATGATAGACTTAAAATGGTCCATCACCGAACCGAACCGACTGATTTGCACCCTTACTCATGAGATAGCACTGGCCTAGCTGGCTTGTCATTTTGATATGCAGCTTGCATTAAATGAGCTTTGTGAATTTCATGTCATTTTGATGAGCATGTGAGAGGCCGCGCGCTAGGGTTGGGCTCCAACAACGACTATGACTCCGTCGAAGTTGGAGTGCCCACCTCCAACCTCCAGCTCGGGTCGGAGGTCAAAACACCCCCCCAACTTCGATCAGAGTCGGAGTTCAACTTCGATCGAAGTATGGAGCTTGGAGCTCCTATCGGAATAGCAATTGGGCTTTTTTAAGCCCAGTTGCCCTACTCAGGCCCAGTTGCCCTAATGAGAAAATGGGTTTCGAATCTCCGATTGGTCCAATATTAACCCATGTTTAATAATGTAAAAAAATAATTAAAACATCTAAAATACTGTAAAAAAAAAGAAGTTAAAAAGCTAAGATTTAAATACAATAAATAAATCAAACTACAACTCGCCACCATAAATTTAAATTTAAAACTACAAGTCGCAATAAATTTAAATTTACAACACAAAAATATTGAATAATGTCATATATTTCATTCAAATGTGAAATAGCCAGCCAATGCCCCACATTAGTTTTGGACAGTCCATGCATTTGAGTCGATGAATCGATAGTGGTTTCCAATTTTTCTGTATGAAGTTTTAACTTTTATTGATCAAATACACTATCTTTTCTTTAGTCATTTAATTATAGACTTCTAAACCATCATCCAAGACTCCAAGTGATATTATAAACTCACCTCTAATTCTAACTCTGACGAGTTTTGCGTTATGGTAATCATCCCACGGTGTGTCGGTCTCAAACTCTTTGTCATCCATAATTAGTCTAGGGTTCACAGCTAGGTCTACAAAATCATATAAATTATAAATTAAATAATGAAAACATTAAAATTATATAAATAATCATTTAAAATCATAAAGTTACCTGATTCAAGCCTATAGCTCTCAGTATTTATGGTATCTATTCCAATGAGCGTTGAATTTAACCAATTATGTGTGCAAACGAGGGCCTCGACGGTGGTCGGAGATAATGAACTCCAATAAGCATCCAAAACACGAACTCCGGTGCGAAATGCCGACTTAGAGATAATTGTAGTGATAGAAATGACTAGTACATCCCTGGCTATTCGGAAAATGATTGGAAACTTGCTAGAATTTACATTCCACCAAGTTAATATCTGGAATGTATCACTATGTGCCTCGACATCTTCCAGAAAGTAACGCTCAACCTCAGACTTATATTACATAATATTCTTCCAGAGAGCTCCTCAAAGTACATGTTCGTAGTAGGATATTTTGTCCAAGATATCCGCATATTTATGCGATAAAATAATTTTAAAAGTTGAATAAAATACTTGACATTGACCCAATCAATTGTGTCCAGTGCACCAAGCCCCCCTTCTCCCCCCAACTAACTCCAGCAAAGCATATCTCATGCCCCAATCCTCGAGCTCCATCCGATTGAACGTTGTTTGATACTTCTGCACTACATCCAACATCATGTATGTAAAATTCTATCGAGTTGGGACGTCCAGTTGCAACATACTGAAAGATGGGATCTCAAGTTGTTCGATTATTGCCTTAAATTGGCGAAGTCATTGGGGGAACTCCTCACATATCTCACTAGGTTCCAAACTTTAATAATGAATTCATCAACCTCCTTGAACCCACAAAAACTATAAGGTTGATGATATGGGCACAACATCAAACATAAATAAATTGGTTCTCACGAATGATATCCTCATTTACCATCGTATTTCGCTTGAACCAATCAATAACAGTGTCATTCGCACTAGCAATGTCAACCGTGATACAAAGTACTTTTCTAATCCCTCAATCATTTATATAGTTATCCATCTCCTTGCTAATGGATGAACCGTTGTAATCAACAATTTTTTTAAACTTGATAATCCGCTTCTGTAGCATCCACTCACTATCAATAAAGTGGGCTGTGATACATATGTAGCCCACATTCTGTATGGAGGTCTATGTATCAATGAAAAATGACATTCTCTGCTCAGTGGCGACAAACATTTCATTCATTGCTGCCTTCTCCTTGACGTGCCTATTCAAACAATCGTGCATCACAATATATCGTGAAAGTTGTGGCTTTAAAGTGTACACAAATTTGCAGAAACCTGCCTTGTCAACCGTGATAAAAGGCATCTTATCAGTGATGGTCATTTCTGCAAGAACATCTCTCAACATCTTCTCATTGTATTGAGGGATTGATAGCTTTTTAATTTATGTGTCATTAGTGGCCGTAAAAGTCTTGTAGCTCAGTTTCGTCTGATAAGTTGCTACCATACATTTGTGTATCTTATATTGCTAGTAGTCCGTAAGATGTATTATTAATACTGATGTGTCTTGCTTCTTCGAATGAGAACCGCATAGTTGCCCACAATAGTGGCATCAAGCATTCGGGTTCTCACGATCACTAGGAATTTTGGTGAAATATTTTCATGTCTACGGCCTTTTTTTACTAGGTCGTGCTTAGGGGTGTAAATTCAAACCGAAAAATCGGACCAGACCGGACCGAACCGGATCGGGTTTACCAGTTTTGAACCGGTCCGGTCCGGAACCGGTTTTTAAAACGTAAAAATCGGCCGATTCTGGTCCGGTTCCGGGATTTTTTGGACCGGACCGGACCGGTTGATTAAAAAAAATAAAAAATAATATTTTTATATATAAGGTTTATACAAAATATTTTATATATATTAAATATTAATATATATAAGGTTTATATATAATGCATAATTATAAATTTTTATGTGAAATTTTATATATAACATATATATTCATATATGAAATAATTTCTTATTATAATTTATAAATTATTACGTAAAATGTTAATACTAAATCACTAAAAGTTTATAACTCATACTAATATATAACTTATAATTATACCAATAGTCTAATATTAATACTATTATATAGTCTAATATATTAATAAAAGTATAAAACAATTTTTTTTAAATCAAATTTTTTTTTTTTATAAACAAATTTTTAATGAAAAATTGTGAAATTTACATTTTAAAAAAATCGGAAAACCAGACCGGACCAAACCAGAAACTGGTAAAACCGCAAGTACTGGTTTAGGAGGGTAACTGGTGCGTAATCGGTTTTGAAAAATAAAAAACCGGTACATACCAGTTCGGTCCTAGATTTTATCCAAAACCAGACCGAACCGGACCGGTTACACCCTAGTCGTGCTAGTAGATTGGTCTTAACATTCATCAACTTCTCCTCCTCATTAAGCATATCAACATCTTCTAGATCTATTGGGACTCAACTACTTGCACAGGAGGTAGCTGCTCTAGATGGGAGTCTATGGCTTGAAGTACCAATTGGTGACGCCAACGGCTATTCGTCATCCTCGTAGAGATTCGCGGTGAGAATGAGATGTTGTAGTATCCATAATTTGAGCAAATAATCTGAAACAATTAACAAACAACCATCATTTTAAATGTTATGATAATTCTCTACAAATTTGAAACATATTAAAAAGAAAAAAACATGTGTCTAGTCGTGTTTGTGGTTTTAAAAATAAAAAAAATAAAAAATGAATGTCTGCTCGAGCCAAACTCGAGCAAAGGCTCGAGCTCACATATGTGTGATGATCGCTTGAGCCACACTCGAGCGAACAATCTGTGTGATGTTCGCTCGAGTTACACTCGAGCAAAGACTTGATCGAACCTCACCTGGAACAAAAAAATTTGATTTTTACCAAATCTAAATCCCCCAATTCTTAAATTTAACAGCTTAAAAATCGAAATCATTAAAATGAAAACAACAAAAAAGTTGAAATCAACAACAAATCATACACATTTTACAAAGGGAATCACAAATCACATTTTACAATTACACGGAGGAACAACAAATCTATTGGTGGAGAAAGTTAGAAATCATTCTTACAATTACTCCGGTGACGGCAGAGTTGCAGACGACGACTGGAGGTGACGATAGACGACGTTCGAAGGTAAACTTCCTCGTGCGAAAGCTGAGGACTTGCTGTATGCGAAATTTGAAACTTGAAAGTAAGGAAAGAACCCCTTCCTTCATGAAACGACGTTGTTTCACTTCAAGTAGAACGACGTTGTTTTGTTTTTATGTTCTTTTTAAAAAAAACAAAACAATGAGAGTTCGGAGTTTGGATTTTGGAGCTCGCATGGCTCCGACTCTGACTCTGACTCCGACTACTAGAGTTAGAGTTGGAGCCTCATTAGAGCTCGAACAAAGGTCAAAGGGCGGAATTTTATCTCACCCCTACCGCACGCCTCCCCTCCAGGCCTCCATCATCATCCTTTCTTGCATACATATGCAGCATTTTGTAATAAAAGTAGATTCTCTTTTAAAAATGTAAATATTTATGTACAAGAATTAAATTTATAAGTTAATATGGATAATATATTTATTAAATCTAATTTAATTTAGAAGATAAATTTTAAATTTTAAATTTTACAAATTAAATTTTATTTTATAAATGATGTAAATTGTGTATTTTACGCACAGACTTAAATATAATAACTCATTTATGGAGGTATTCATTTGATTCATACCATTTTATGACACGAAGAAAGATGAAAGATCATTCGATTTGGTTCGGTTAGAGTTGGATCCGAGAACTTAACCCCCTAGATTGACCCGACGGCTGGTTCACATGGTTGGTCCCTCCTAGATTGCTGCGTTTTCATTGTTGACATTCTTGTTAAAAGATCAGAAAATTGAGAAAAGAAGGAAATAGTGTTGATGGACCAAGTGAGTACTAAATACTCAACTTTTGCTGTGAGCCGAACAGTGTTAGGGTTCAGTACCAAATAGAAATAGATTTTGGTCCGTACATCATTAGGAAAAAGTCTTATAAAATAGACGGAAAGGAAAAAATAAAAGAAAATTATAAACGCAATATTTTTCATAATATTTTACATAATTATATATAAAATAAGGAATATTTTGTAAAATAATTGATAAAAATAATTTTATCTTTTAAAAATATCCTCATCTTAAAATATAATTATTAAATATGTTATAAAAAATATTATGCAAGAATTATTATTAAAAAAGAAAACACAAAAGAAAACTATTTTCTCTTGACAAGTCCCATTAATTAGACCTCATTTGTTTTTACAGAGAGATGAGATAAGATGAGATAAAAGTTTAAAATTAAATAAAATATTATTAAAATATATTTTTTAATATTATTTTTATTTTAAAATTTTAAAAAGTTAAATTATTTATTTTTAAAAAATTATAATGATTAGATGAAATAAAATGAGAATGGCTGTGAAAACAATAGAGGCCTTATATTTTTTTCTATACCATTATTTAGACTGTCCTGTTTGGAACTTATCAGTTTAATCTAATTTTAAGTTAAGTCTAATATCCAAACACCTAACTCTCAAATTATTAAACTCATCTCAACTCAAAATCTCTTTATACATAAAATTCACAATATTTTTTAATTTTTCATAAATAAATTTAAAATTATCTTAATATTTAAATATATCTAAATTTATTTTAAATAATTATTGCAAAATTTATTTTAATTTATTATTATTTATAAAAAAAATTCAATTCCTCTCAACGCAATTGAATCTCTAAACGTAGCCTGAGAAGCTCCGAGAACCGATTAAGGTCAGTGGGTCCCCGAAGCATTTGGGAGAGGGTAGTTTCATGAAAGTCAAGTTCCACGTGTCACCTCCTGCAGCGCAGAAAGTGGGATTGGGCCATTTGTGATTAGAAACCCCATTAATAAACTATCAAAAGGTTCAGTGGAGGATCCACAAGGTTGCATCTCTCTATCTCTGTAATAATGCAATTCCCAATCTCCAGTAAATTGGTGATATTTATTATTTACACATTAACAGTAATCTGTGTGAAAAAGCAAATTCAACCCTTTAATCTTTCTTTCCTATATATATAGTTCCTACTTTGCATCTACCTCAAAGAAGTCGTATCCACCTATTCCAACAATCTAGGCTCAAGATATCAAACACTTGCTACAACATGTCTGCTTCTACTTCCAACAATCTAGGCTCAAGATATCAAACACTTGCAGCCGAATTTTACTCGAGAAGATTGCTTCTACACAACCCTCTCTACCAGCCACCAACCACGGCATCTCCTCCAGCCCCCGGAAATGGCCACGGGTCGCCGGAAACATACCCGGGTGACAATAGTTTCGATACAAATGTTGTCATGGTTCTCTCAGTCCTCTTGTGTGCCCTGATTTGCTCCTTGGGGTTGAATTCCATCATTAGGTGTGCATTGAGGTGCTCAAATTTAGTAGCATCCGAGTCCAGCAGTGGAAACATCTCTGCTCGGACGGCCAACACTGGGATCAAGAAAAAGGCCCTCAGGACTTTCACGTTGGTGAATTTCTCGGCTGAACTGAACCTGACAGGCTTGGACACTGAGTGTGCGATATGTCTATCAGAGTTCACGCCGGGTGAGCGTCTGCGCCTTCTACCCAAGTGCAACCATGGGTTTCACGCCCGCTGCATCGATAAGTGGCTAAGTTCACACTCCTCCTGCCCAAAATGCAGGCACTGCCTTATGGAGACATGCCAAAAGATCGTCGGCGGCGGCCGGGCCAGCTCTTCAGGACCGCCTGCAACAGTACTGCAAGAAATCAGTAGTGTAACTGTAAGCATCGCCCCACTTGAACCCGAAGGTTTGATACGTAATTATAGGGGACTTAATTAGATGTATATATTCTTTGTCTGTATGATATGGTAGCGTAGTTTTAGCACTGTGCCTTAATAGTTAGCTCTAGAAAGTCTTCATTTCTGGTTAAAGCCTTTCATCAGGCCACAAGCAAACGCAAGAAATCATTGTGTAGTGTTCCTCCTAATTGTGAATTTGTAGAGAATGGGCTTGTGGCTTGTCTTATACTCTCTCTGAAAGTGTAAAAACTGCAATTTGAATCAGAATTTCATTCAATCATGTTTAGGGATAATTTAACCCCAAACTTGAATGGGTTCTGTCAACAATTCTGCATATTCAACAAGGCAAAGTTCCAAGTAGCCAACTATAGGACTGATCTGAGAGGGCAATCACTTCCACATCTCCCAGTCTGCAATGGGATGGCCAATCTGCTGAGTCACAAACTAAATTATTTTCCTTTCTTTAATATAGAAAGAAGAAAACACCAAGATTTTAAAATTAGTGCTTTTTGCAGCACATTTATAATGGTAAATTCCAAAGGGCATTCCCATTATGCAGCAATCTAACCTTATATATAATAGTTTTCGTCAAGGGTGTGTGTGGATATCCCAATAAGATAAAAAGCCTCATGTCATCTTATTTTCTTCAGACCATCCTCAATGCACTGATTTAATTCATTCCCCAGAACCCAAGTCCCTCCATCACCCAGAAGATCTTTAAAGAAACAACGCCATTTCAAGCAATTATCAGAGAGCATAGAGCCTACACATGCAAACACATGATGGTGTCAAATTTCAGAACCATTTGCAAAGGAAATGTGCTCATGATCTCAAATAAAAAATAAGCTTCCCAATAGAAATCCAAATGCGCCTTAGATTGGAAAGAAGATAAACACAGATCATAGAAAAGATGTTGATCATCCAGTCAATAGAGCATATATAAATTGGATGTGGAGGATGAGGGTGAAACCACTATGGATTTCGAATCAAATGAGGATGTACCAAAAGGGAGATTTTGTATCATAGTATTCATGTGAAGTGTTTCGCTGCGGGCCATGAGTAGCCGCACTTTCCCAGCAGCCATACTTTTTATTTGCTATGCCTCTTCCAACCATTCCATATATAATTGCAGCATGATCGATAGGGTCTGCTGCTGGACAGTGATAGGTGAACTAGAGCATTACCTCTTAATTAATTATCCCTTTTCTTTCTTTCCTGTACAACTTCCCTATTCAGCTACCAAAAATAATTCCATATTCCCAGTTATACGGATTTGAATTTTTGGTGGCGGTGGATATATATGGAGAAGGGAAGAGAGAGAGAGAGAGAGAGAGAGAGCTTAATCATATTCATGCAGAGGCAATGTTTGTCAGAAACCAGCCAGCTTAATAAGAATCTTGTATCTTATTTATTAATGTTATGTTCTTGGTCTCTGCAACAGCATGACAACGGCTAAGAGTAAAAAAGATTAAAATCATGCACATGTTAATAACAAAAGAGATGAAAAGATAGAAGATCATGGCTAAGCCGATAATCTTACAGCCACTCAAGAAGTTGAAATGATTCTGATTCCGAACCATTTTTATATTTTTTTTTATGTGTTTCTATTTGTCATCAATCCCCATTGACATTTTACGTGCATGCACAATCAACTGAAAAAAAAAGTATGCATGAACATAAAATAGAAGCCAGGAAAGCAGTATTTTTTCTTGTGGCAAAATAAAATAAACTAAAATTAAGGTAAAATAGGAGAGCTAGGTTGGAGACCAACAAGCACCCAAAAACATTCTTTTGTAGCAAATGAAATAAAATAAAATAAAAAATTTTAAAACCATTAACAGATTGCATTGGCCTGATAATTATCTCTCTGCATTTGTCATGTTATGTCCTTAATTTCTTCCTTTAAGAGGAGGGTAAATTAGGATAGTCTCGAGATCAAATCGGATAAAAACTAATGATTATGCACCTCCGGTGGACCAAAAAACCAATAGAAAAGAAAGAAAAAAACTAGTAATGATTAGAGTATGTATTAAAAGATGCTTCCGGAAGAAGATCAATGCCAATAAGGCTAAGTTTGGATACAAAAATTAATATTTTATTTAATTATTATAATTTTTTAAATTTTTACATAAAATATAATAAATAATATAATATTTTAAAATATCAAAATAATAATAATATTAAAAAATAATATTTTATTTAATTTTCATCCCAACTTACTCTCTATATCAACTCATCTTATCCCAACTTATCACAATCCAAATCTCTCATTTCATAATATTTTCCACCAGCCAAAGGAGCACATTTTAAAACAGGCGTGGCTATATAAAACATGAAAAGTATATAACTTGAAAAGATGTTTGTTAAAATATTTGTTTTTTTCTTGGGTTTTGGAAGGTGATATCAAAATCACAACAAATCCAAACATAGAATAATATAATTATGTGCATGACAATGCCGACTCATTAAGGCCAAAAGTCAAAGAGCTGATAAAAAAAAAAAAAAAAAAAAAAGAACAGCCTGACAAGAAATCCACTGACATGCATATCCGATCTACAAAAATCGCTGCCTTATAATATTGGATCGTGCTACAGCCTCCGCTGGGCTCTCGTTGGGCTGTAACATATATTGTATGTATTTTTTTTAAGTTATTTTTTATATAATTTTTTTTAATAATTTTTAATATTTTTTAAAAAATAAAATAAATTTAGAACATTATTAAAAATATTTTCTTAATCAAGAAGTTAAAAAAAGTTATTAAAAAATATTTTTTTAATCACGAAGTAAAATATAAAATATTTTTTATAATTTTTTATTTTACTTCGTGATTAAGTAAGTATTATTTAATAATATTATAAATTTTTTTATTTTTTAAAAATATTTAAAATCATTAAAAATATCTATATAAAAAAATTAAAAAATACATAAGATAAAATACACTAGAGCTCCAGCGGGAGCCCCAGCGGGAGCTCCAGCATTTTCCTATAATATTGGGCTATGGTCACTATTAACGCCATTGCCTACATACCCATATGAACAATAGCAATTCATATAAAAGTAAAAAGTCATAAAAATGGTGTCACACAAGCAGCCTACAATAAGGCAAGATCAATTGTATCACAAGGTACAATAATGCATGCACATCTTTATCTTAAGTTTTTTTTTTTTTTTTTTTATCTTTCATCATATATTTTAGATTTTAAGTAAGGACAATGTTAGGGAATCGAGAAAGATGTCTTTGCATTGAATCGATAAGTATAAATGTATTTTTTTTTAATTATTTTTTAAACACTTTTAAATATTTAAAAAAAAAATTACATACGCACTAAAAATCACTTTTTTTAAAAAAAAAAAAAACAGTATCGATCACTTTAAAGGCACCATTCTCGGCCCTTAATAACTTTTTTCACATTTTCCTTTAAATAATCTCATACATTAATAACTTAAATGGAGAATGATTTTAAATGTGCGATAGTACGTAGTCGATATGACTCAAATTGATAATAGTAGTTTTCTCATAAGTAAACTATAATATATTAAGAATAAAGAGGAGGAGGAGGGGGAGGGAACATGTTAACTAAAGAAAATGAGAGCTCTTCGATTGTTAATTTTAAGCATAACATATTTAATTATTTATAATTGAGTAATGCTAGGTTGCCGTCTAGCAATGATTACTGGGTGTGCTGCTTAGGTAAAACTCTAATTTTTTTTTTCACATTTTTTTAACATCTTTAAATATTTTTTTAAATATCAATACACTAACAGTCATTTTCTTAATTAATAAATAAAAAAAAATTAAAACTTAAATACATGAGTGCTTAAAATAAGAGGACATACTAATATTATTCTTTATAATTTTGTCTTAAAATTCGCTGTCTGATTATCCTTTTCTACCTTTTCATCTGCAAAACTTTCTAATTTTATTTGGATATGAGTCCGTACAACCAATTGAATCAAAGAAACTGCTCTTTCGACAAGTAATTAACAATTGCTATAGATTTTGTGTACAATGATATTTTATCAAGTGATCAGTGGTTGGTTGATCTATGATTCTATATCTACGAGGAAAACCCTGTATTACGTCCAATTTGTCCATGCCGCAAAAAACATTGCCGGGAATAGCATTCAATAGCGACGATTTCTATGTCGTTGATAAATTCCATCGCTAATTACACTGATTGTAATTAATGAACAGTATTTTTACGGCGACGTTTTGATATTTTGTGAGGATTTTACCGTCACAAATGCCCATACTTTAGTGCGTCGACTAGTTTCCCACAGAAATACTACTATTACGGCGATAATAATCCTCCGCTGCAATAACCTTCAGCCTATTCTTTATTCTTCCAGCGACATTTTGGGCATTTTCTGGGCTGGTCTCCAACATCCCCTTCTCGATTTAACCTACGTCCATTTCTTAATGTTTCGATTATCCCCACCAAAAGCCCTTACCGAACTTGATCCTCGTTCCAGCAAGATCTCTATTTCAACGGTAAGTCTCTCTCTCTCTCTCTCTCTCTCTCGTCTTTTCATATGGCGTTCCCAACCGCCGTCAGAATTTCATTGTCAAGCCCCGTTCATAATAGTGAAGCTTGCATCTTTGACAAATCACTTGCTGAGTTTGTTTTCCTTGTTAGGCTTGGCTAAGCCGTGCTCATAAATTCTTCTGTGTTCCATTAGACTCTGCACCGTAATACGGGTAACGTAGGATTTGGAATGATATTGTCAGATCTTAATAACCTTTGTCAGGACCTTTCTTTGGCAAAATGGTCCTCTTCTTTTGTCATAAAATCTTTTGATAATTGATTTTATAAGCTATTTTGCTTCATTTTTGAGGATGTGGAATTTGTTTCTACCATCTGAAGTATTGCCAACTTCAAAATGTATCCATTCTATTGTTAAGTGGGAGTATAAACATTTACAATTCGAAGCTCAAAAAAGAAATGGCGTTGGACAACTTTGGATTAGTATTTTGAGATTTCTTTGACAGTGGTTTTTTTTTTTTTTTTTAATTTGGGTTGGTCTTTGAGATTTCTTTTGGAATGAATTTCCCTTTTCAGTGACTTTGTATGATGGAGAAGGATCCAAAAGCGGGCAACGAACATCCAGAGGTCGATTTGTAGTGTGCTTTGACGACGGGTTGGAAGATTTCGGGTTTTATTAAGGTATTTTTTTTCCCTTCATAATCCTACCAGCAAAATCTCTGGTGGGGAGAAATTATTAGTATGTGTACCACTGTGGAAAGCTTGAAAAAAGAGAACTATTTTGATTATTTGGTTGTTTCTCGGATACAGAAATATTTTTCCGCTTTATGACATTTCATAGTTGGCTTTTGACTTGCTGGCTGATAAGAGAAGAAGTGGGTATCCTGACAAGTGCGGGTGGATGGGTTTTTGGTTGAATGTTATGTAGCATGAATATATGCACTATATAATGCAGTGGTATTAGCCTAAGCTTTCTTCGATCATGCTTCTAGGGACACCTTTTTTATGTTGTTGTAAAAAGCATAAGCCTAGGGTTTTTAAAGGAACTAACAAAGGATAAAATTTGTTTCATAGTAGCAATAGAACAAATCATAATATATTGATATTATAATATATTGACCATGCGCTGTAGCTCATGGTCACCTTTGGAGATCTCTATGTGGGCTTCTAATTGACCAAGTTTCCCTAAAGTCCCCCCCTCCCCGGCCCTCCTCTTACAGTTTGATCTCTTCCAAAATTACACAATTTATGTTGTCATGATTTGATGGACTATTTTCATCTCTAGTAATAATTGATGCAATTAGAAGTGTTATAAAACATAGATGTACTTGTATATTTCAATAAATCAGCTACTGAAGCCTCTACACGCACAATACTATACACCTCAGGAAAGCTTCCTCAAGAGCCCTGTCACCATACTGCAAGTCATGCCAAAATCTAGTTCTAAAGCTACCACCCACCTCAAGTCTAGTATGACTTGAAAAAACTTGTCATCCTTTCCTGATATTTTTCCATAACCCACTCCATGCACACTACTCATTCCAAATACAACCAAATTTAGAATCCACTACGGCTGTCCACAAGGCCTCTCTCTCTTGTTGGTAATGCCAATATGCTAGTCAGACTATCCACATTAGAAACATTACCTCCAGGAACCATCTCTGGCTAAGCCACATTCACTTTTAACTCAGAAATAACTCCAGCATAAAAATGGACCCTCAGGTTGCCCAGGTTTGTCCCACTATTTATGAAGGTATCAATTGAAAATAATAGATCGGAAATGCGAAGCACTCCAAGATTACTAGCCTCCATAGAAATGTGAGAGATAGAACCTCCATCAATAGTAGCTGATAATATTTTGCTAAGAGCTGTTTACATGGGCTTCGCCTATACATTCGTTTTCAATTAAATCTCTTATTACTTATCAAGAAATATTTTGCTAAGAGCCGTTTACTTATAAAAAAAATAAAGATATAAAATTGTGTACACTCGAGAGAGAAGTGTGTGGAAAATTAACTTATTTGACATATAGAAACAAAAACATCATTAGAAAAACTTTTGAGTCATGGAAGTTAACAACTGTCTAAACTCGTTTTGTTTAGTTCCAGGTAAATGAGTTGAGAAGAATTTCATAGAAGATAACCATGGATTTCTTAGAATAGAGACTGCTGTAAAATAAGATCACCTCAATGGAAAAGAATATGATCAGATGATGCCTAGCTAGTTTGTTGATACATATATGAACTATATTTTTTTTTTTTACTTACTACTGGTCGATTCTGGAATAAATTTTGAGATCCTTTTCTTCTAGGAAAAAAAGGAAAAACCATAAAGATTATCGGCATTAATAAAAATTAACGGCATTAACTAAAAGCTAGCAAACAAGGTTGTTTGGGGTTAGGATGCTATATATGGTTAACACTGTATTTTGTGAAGAGCAATCAGGGTGTATAGAGACTAGGTCATTATACCTATGAATCTATGATATTTTATTTAGCAGCAAATAATCAGTACATAGGTAAACCTATGATCCGCATGAGTGGTGCATATCTTGTAGTCATGTTTATCTAGTCATCATATCTTCTATTTTATACTTCTTATCTTGATTGCCTCAAAAAAACAAAAAATCTTATCTTAGGAACCACAACAATAATCGAAAATACAGTGAAACAAATCCCAAAAAAACACATGGAGTTGTTTGGATAGTAAGATGAAATGATTTTAGACGAAAGTTGAAAAAAATATTATTATAATATTATTTTTTAAAATTATTATTATTTTGGTATTTGAAAAAGTTAACTTGTTTATTATATTTTGTGTAGGAATTTGAAAAAATTGTAATGATGAGATGAGATAAGATAAAATAAGATAAGTTGAGAGTGTTTCTTCGACTCTTATGGGTGAATGGATTTCAATAAAAACACACCAAAATACCAATTTCTTTTTATAAAAAAAAAATCAATATTTTAAAGCAACACAAAATTGTGTCGATGAATAGAGAATTTTTAAAAACTATTGTCTTATAAACTTTTTAATTAGAATAGATGGGTCCACTATTTTTCGAATTTTTAAAATAATTATAATAACGTCAATGCCTTTTAGACTAGATGGCATAAACTATCTAAAAAATAATAATAATTAATGATGATGCTACCACCGCAAAAGAACATGCCCAATATCAAAACAATTATGTCAAAAGGCCTTAATAGATAATTAACGAAGCCCACATAGTTGGAAAAGAGGGAAAAAAAGAAGTGCATGGGCTAGTACTAGAGCAGCCCATTACAGGAAGAAGATGCCGAATACTTTGGCATCATAAAATCTATATATACACGTCTAAAATTAATGCGACCACATATAACCCTAGCAAAGAAGTTTACTCTATGAGCGCATGCAAGACTCGTATTATTATGTCCATTGTCCAAGTACATCAGATTATTATATATATGAAGCAGAAATTCACATTTTAAATGTATATAAACATAATTTTAACATAATCACAAAAGTGAAAATGCATGTTTTGGTCGGTCATGACTCCCCACATATATGTTGGTGTCACTATTTTTTAGCAGTGCCATCAGTTAAAAGAAGCGCAAGCATAGGCCATGAAAACGTACGTAATTCGAGAATAATTTCTAGGGACAGATTAAGAGACCTTATAATTAATATGCATACATTTATTAGTTCTGCTACGTACAATTACGTTTGCATATTTTTTGTGCATTTTACTGATATGATTGGTCAAAATAGTTATTTTATATTTAAAAAAAATTGACGCAGCCAATCACATTAGTGGAGTGCACAAATCATGAGTACGCAAAAATAACTACACATAAAATTTTTGTACATTTATATTTATGAAAATAAAGAAAATTACTGATATATAGCCTGCTATATATATATATATATATATATTTGTGTGTATAACGAACATAAAGATGAAGTAATTTAAAGTTGTGATAATTATTTTTGCGTATAGGAAAAAAAAAAAAGCAAAAAGATCAGTAATTCTCAAATAATATTTTTAATATTTTATATTAAATAAATAAATAATTATTTAGTATATATACAGCAGCCAAGCTAGCACTACAATTAAATAGCTGGTCCAATTAGGGTAGCAATTTTATATATATATATATATAAAAATATATATATATATATAAATATATATATATAAATATATATATAAATATAAATATATATATATATATAATTGGGTGCATGCATGCATGCTGACTGAACTAGATCTAATAATATAATCTTCATGTGGTAGACAGACCGGGTCATCAAGACTAACAACTCTCACTGTCATGAAATCCCATGCCCACAAAGAAAATGATTTAATTGAAAGTTATATTATAAGTGGCCGGGATGCTCGATCGATCGGGGTATTATTAACGGTCCCCCGATGATGAGGATTTATGAACACCTAAAGCTTTGCCCATGCATATATCATGCCCCACTCTCAATATCTTTCTATTGAAAACTACATATACATATATATATATATAGGTGTTGGGTTTGGAGTTTGTTCCACCACTGGTTAATGAAAGGGTCTGTTTCATGTGTAGCTAAGCCGATCCTTTGTTTTGGATATTATCACTTTTCTTCACCACAAGCTGTGTGGCGCTGCTTGTTTGTGAATGCATGCAGGCTGATTGATGCTACAGCTAGCTTTTCTTCTGATTTATATTATGAAAAATATTAAATGTATTTAAGAAAAATTTATAAAAAAATTTATTTCTCTACATGTCAGTTATTGATACGCTGAAAATCATAAAATTTGAATTTTAAAATAAAATTACAAAAATGAGTCTTGTAACTAAAACTGTAAGTAAAAGTATAAGTATATGTAGCACTATTTTTATCATTTTCCCTCTTATATTCTATGGTCAAATCAGCTAGCGACGATCGAACGGATATAACAACGTCACGTGTGTATGCCATGCAACATATATATAAGGATCGGAGAATTAGGAAAATTATTTGGAGATGGAATAAATATAATATAATTATTGTAATTAATAACTTAGTTGGGAAGAATTCAAATGGCCGAGTCCAAGTTTGAATGTAAGCTGGTATACGTACGTGATGATCAAACTGTGAAAGCTAAGGTGGTGGCCCCGGCCCATGTCCGGCTTGAAAAATATTAAAATTAAATTAAAAGGGATCCTAAAGACCATATATTAATTACCACAAGTTGATCTATTCCAATATTTCCGGCCTCCATAAAATATTACTTAAAATGGCAGTACGTGATCATGACCTAAGTTTTTTAATAAACCTAATTAGTTATTGTACGGAGCTGATCATCATCATCAAGAGTTGTATCGATCTAATTACACTAGCTCTCAACCTCTTTAATGAGGAGATATGTTAGGTTTAATTCAATTCTTAAAAAACCGATCGAAAATCACACCTGACTGATATTTATTAATGGATTTGGATCTACATATAATATATATAGTTTTGATTATTTGAACATGATTTTTATGCATGGAACCGCTTAGTTTTTACATGATGTTAATTTGTTGAACAAAGAAGATTTAAATTACGTAGTAATATTTATTCAAAGCAATATGCAGATTCAAGTCATAGATCTACAAATTAGTACTGAAGATAGAGATAATATTAGAGATCACCAACCATACCCATTCCAACTGCATGCATGCCCTCAAACTTCATTAATATTATACCAAGTAATTAATTAAAACATGCATGGTGTATTTTGGCACATGCAAAAGCTTAAAATTAGGCAGAAGGGTTTCGAGTAAGCTATATGTGCGCGTGTGTTCGTTCGTTCTCTATTATCCATCAACTTTTTTATCAACCTTTGATGAAGAAGAGCTTAAAATAGTGGTTTAGATTTAGAAATGAGTTGATATGGGTTGAGATAGTATGTAAATAGTAGAATAAAAGTTGAATTATTTATTATATTTTGTGTGAAAAATTGAAAAAATTGTAATAATAAAATTAAATGAGTTGAGATGAAAATTTGAGAAGGTTGAATTGGCATGTGTATCTGCCATCTGGTAAATTACCTTGTCATGTCCTAGCTAGCTAAGCTAGCACATATTAAATTATACGCATGTGTCTGTCTGACATATCCATCACCTTGAATCAATCTATGCCTGTCTTTCTAGTAAAATGATGGTGTAAGATTTGAGAGTATAAGAATTATGAGAAATGCTACACAACCTCCCCAACCTCCATAAAACATATTTTTTAAAATTTTTAATATTTTTTTTAAAATTTTTTTGAGTTTATTCTTTTTAAACTAATTCAATTATTCCATTCATTATTCATTTATTAAATATTTGATAAAAAAAATAATAAAAATTAAAAAGTTGTGGTGTGTAGAGGTTGTGTGAATAGTGAGAAATTGTGTAGATTTTTTCAAAAATTATTAGCTTTAATCAAGAAGCCCAGCCAGCTTCTTGCCATGCAATCCTTTGTTTTTGGAAGCACAAGAAGGCCGAAACCCCTTATCCTCCTAGCTCTTACCACCTTTCCTTAATTTTACAGTGTTAACATTAGTTATAAATTAGCCAGCTACGTACATATATACTGCATGGGAATTATAAAATTGACTAGGAAATTCGAAGGAAATGGACTTCGAATTAATAATGTTACAATCATCTGAATGTTTCGTTGTAGTTTGAAGAAAACCCAATTACAAGTACTTATAACTCTTTAATTAAGTAATTTGTTCGTTGATCAATGGCCATTTTTTTTTTGTTTTTAATTTATTTTTCAAACCAACCGCGTGAAAGAGTACATGCACCACGATATTACGTACTCTGACTAAGGAGAGGTTTGGATTCAAAACCCATCTCAACTCACCTCAACTCATCTCATCTCATCATTACAATTTTTTTAAATTTTTACACAAAATATAATAAATAATTCAACTTTTTCAAATTTCAAAACAATTTTCCTAAATTTCTACACAAAATATAATAAATAATTTTACTTTTATTCTACTATTTACAAACCATCTCAAACTATCTCAATCCATCTCAACTCATCTCTGAATCCAAACATTTATTCCAAAACCAACGAGAAATGCAGGCTGGTGGAGCCGACAAAATCAGTAACAAGCTGAGAAATTAAGAACCTTTGATGATCATGTAAAACAGAAGCTCTGAAATTTATCCAAGATATAAGTGCGTGGCTGACCTGGTGTTGTAGGCCAGGCCAGGGTATAAGGTGATGGATATCAAATTTCGTTGGTTAATTATCTATACATACATGACTAGATCATCAACAGATCATTCTGCATGCATTGCATTAATTAAAAGAACTAAATAAATTGTGCTAAAGTCTCACAACTGATCATGATCTTATTATACCCATCCCTAATAATTAATTCCCTACAACGACCTAATAAGATCATCACTAGTCTTTTTGAAGAAAATTCTTCTGAACTACCCATTTATATTATATATATGCAGGATACTTATAAATAATTTATAATTAACTTCTTCAAGGTACCTTTTGTTATAAGATTTTATTCTTTTGATTTTTCTGCCTATCAACTTTGATTAACTAAAAACGTGATCATAGTCGAGTTTTGACCACCACAAATTTATTAAGTTTTGACCCCTATATATCTAGACCTCCTTGAGGTGGTTAGAATTCGGACACCAAGACGTCGACTATATATATAGTCACTGTCATCTCCAAAAGCGGGGTGGTTTACAATGGTTTGAGTCTTCATCGATCGGGTGGTCGTCGGACGCAATCTAATTAATAGTATATATAGTCTCTATCATCTGGCTCATTCCACGCAAGACGATTAGGATCCAGTAATTTATAGACTTGTTAGGATAGAAAGATAGTCACATTTTATGTCATCATTATAATTTTTTTTAAATTTTTATAAAATATAATAAATAATTTAATTTTTTTAAAATTTTAAAATAATAATAATATTAAAAAATAATATTCTAATAATATTTTATTCAACTCATCTAAAATAATTTTATTTCATCTCATCTCGCTATCCAAACGAATTGATAAAGCTAAGAAATGAGCTATTTCATTTTTAAAAGTAGAATTTATTATCGGATGACAAAACATCCGTAAGCCCCAACTTGCCCCATAACATTTGAGCAATAGAATTAACCAAAGGGTGATCAGCTAGCTAATCTTTGGCCAACAAAATAACATACCAGATATTATATATATGCCATTCCCCACATCAATTGGCAACTACCCATTCGAAAGTTTTACCTTAATTCATCGCTTGATTTGGACCACCCCAATGACCAGAATTTAGTAATCTCATAAATTATAATGCGTTTTCAGTTAATATTGATAGAAAAAAATTTAACAAATGAACATATATTTTTTTAATTATTTTTATAGGATTTATTTCTTAAAGCAAATTGCATAAGATCTTAATTAAATCTTAGTCCCTTGTAATATAATGAAAGCTTAAGCAAAACTTCCTCCTTAATTTACAAGTTGGTTTTAAGGGGAAAACAATTGATTTGGATCACAAAAAATGAAGGGTCCTGATGACTAATGTGTGTCAACAATTTTATTTTAAAATAATAAAGTTGTAATTTCTCTCTGGTTTGTGTCTATAATGATCAAAGAAGTGACCACGTGCCTTCATCTATCTTTGTAATTCTGAGTCCTTTGTTGTAATCTATCGGCTAGCATATCTCCACACGTTTGCATCTGTGTAATTAGGATTGATGAAGCTATAGCCGTATAAAAGGCATATGAAGGTCATTGTAGCCGCATATGAAAAATTGAATACAGAGAGACAGAGAGAGGCTTCGATAGAGAGGAGGGTTGTTTGAGAGAGAAACTTGTAAATCTAGTGAGATTGAGAGAGTTAATGTCATATTGATTACCTGAATCTTGTAACCTATATATCCTTGCGTTTTGAAGCTTGAATAAGACGATCTCTGGCCAGTTTCCCCTGTAGACGTAGATCCTAAAGGATCGAACCACGTTAAACCCTTGTGTTCTTGGTATTTTCGTTCTATTCTCTTATTTTCTATTTGATGCGTTTTCTGTTTATATTTTCTTGAATCAATCTTGGTACGTGGTTCTATTATTGGTGTTCTTGCTAAAGAATATTTTTATTACAACAGGTCCTATATTTCATTTGCTTTACTACTACTAGTAAAAACGAAGTTGTAGAGTTAAATAATATTGTCGATTCTTATAGGCGATAAAAATTCTACTTATCTTCTCTTATACCACACATTAGTATGTGATTTATCATTTTATTTAAACACACACATATTAATATATAAATATGTGTATTTAAATAAAATGACAGATTATATATTAATGTGTAGTATGAAGATGATAAATAATATTTTTTATCACCAAATAGTTACAGTCATTTGAGCTTTGAAGGAAATTGTACTATTACATGAACAATAAAAAAATTCCAACTTTTCAGTAAAAAAATTCGTAAAGTATGATAGTCTTCGAGATTGTTTGTAGTACTCAAGAAAATTTAAACCTCAGATCTAAGAAGCATATTTTCAAGCCAAGACCTTTTTATCACTCGAGTCAACTCGTAAGAATTATTGGCAGTATATTTTAATCTGAATGATTTTTAACATTGGCCCTTTTCTGTAGGGGGTATTTTTATGGGTCCTTTCTTCTTATTAAAGTTTTGTGATAGGGTAGGTGTGTCGAGAATGGCAACCTCACGATGTTTATATAAATAAAATAAAAATGTTTTGATTTCGAAATTTGAATGAGTTTTGGTCCAAAACTATTGGAATGCCGCCACCCAGCCGATTCGACCCGAGCCTGGCGGTAGAACCTCTCCTAACTCGGCTCCGCCGGTCCAAATCTTCTCCACGTGGCAAAGATCCAAAAGGACAGATCCAACGGCAATAATCAAATGAAAATAGCAAAAATGAAAATTATTAGCAGTTAAAATCCAGTGGCGAAAGCGCAGAAAAAAAAAGAAAAGGCTGTCAGACAGCACAGGTCACCCCTATCTTTACTCGTGGTGCAAATGATTCCTCCTTAAATGATACTATAACTATTTTAATTTATTTTATCTAATTATTATAATAAATAATTTAATTTTTTATATTTTAAAATAATAATAATATTAAAAAATAAGATTTTATTTAATTTTTAATTTTTAACTTATTTTAACTCATTATTCAAATAATATTTAAAATTAAAAACAAAAATAATAAAATAAACAAATAAATTTTTTATCTAAGATTTAAATTCGGAGAAATGCTAAATAGGCTTTGGATTAACGACGGTGGATTTTTTTAAAATTTAGTAATTAATAAAATATTTTTAATAATATTATGAATATTTTTTAAATATTTAAAAATATTAAAAAAATGGAAAATAAAAAAACAAAATAAGGAAAAAAAAAATTGCACTGTCGGATGTGTGGCTGTAAAGCCACTCTAAAATTTGGTCTAAATTTCATTTGCATTTTAAATAATACTCCCACTCTCTCCTACTTCCATATATAAATACGCCCTTTTTTCTAGCTCTCCACTCTTATTCTCCTCCATTTTCATCGTCTCTGCGTTCTCTTTCTCTCGTTCTCTTAACTGCGACATACGAAGCGAGAGGTTGAGAGCGCCGAGCCTTCGTCTTTGGTGCTTTGCTTGCTCTTCTTCGTCCTCGATCGATCTACTTCTTCGCCGTTTCCTTAAATCTAAGGTGAGCTCCGATCTGTCACCGATCCGTTACATTTCTGCATTCCTTTTCGGTTTTCTCGTTAGATTTGGTGGCTTGCCTCTTGCTTTTGAGTTGCAACCTCTCGATCTGTTTTTACCTCGGTTGCTTTTGGTTTGGTGATAAAATTTTCGGTGCTTGTTAGATTGTGCGATTAGATCGGTTTAATTGCTGAAGTTGAGTTTGACTGTGGTATGTATGTAGCCGATCTAGTTTAAATGAAATTTATTTAATTTTTTCGTGGCTAAAGAGCTGAGATCTACAAGTGGTGAACGCATGACATTCAGTTTTCGGATGAATTTGAAATATAGCCTCCTTTTTTTATCATATATTTCATCCGATCGTTGCATTTTGTTATGTTTGCAGGCCGTTTTCGTAGTCTTGCTTGGCTTGATCGTTTGATCTGGTTTTCATGCTCTTAGATCTGTAGCTTGTAGATCATTGAGAACTACGTTATTCCGTATCTTCGTATTTCTTTACTATCAGTTACTGTTTAGTCCTTTTAACTTCTATTTCACGCAGGAACATACCTTCGGTCGTTCATATCGCATAATGTATAACGATGAGGTTTAGATCAATTAGTTGTTAACTGTGTAAATCTTAAACGCTGAATGATAGGAGAAGTGCTTTCCTAATCAACTCAAGGGCTTCCCTTCTTCTCCCGGTGAACTGAACAAAGGAGGGTTTTATTCGTATTTTTCCTTGTTTTTCTGTCTTTCTCATCAATTAACGTCACTCTTTATAATGGTAGATGAAATATTGCAAGCTTTTTGTTCAGTTTTCTGTTTGTGGACTGATATAAAACTGTGTTGAAAAGGCAAAGGTAGATTGCGGAGATGTGTGTTAGATTTATAATACTGAAAGATGCTTGTGTCTGAATGTTATGTATATCTTAGTTTCTGTTGCTTTTACTTATAAAAAAATGTTATGTATATCTTATCACATTCAAAATTGTAATGCTTCATGCAGCTTTGTAAAAAATGGCCGATGCTGAGGATATCCAGCCCCTTGTTTGCGACAATGGAACTGGAATGGTGAAGGTTAGTCAATCTGGACCAAATTCTGTTTGTTTGTCTCTAGCAATGATGTTCAAACATTTCTAAAAAATGCTGTGTACAGGCTGGTTTTGCCGGTGATGATGCTCCCAGGGCAGTCTTCCCCAGTATTGTTGGCAGACCCCGACACACTGGTGTCATGGTTGGGATGGGCCAGAAAGATGCATATGTTGGTGATGAAGCCCAATCAAAGAGGGGTATCCTGACTTTGAAATATCCTATTGAGCATGGCATTGTCAGTAATTGGGATGACATGGAAAAGATCTGGCATCACACATTCTACAATGAGCTTCGTGTTGCCCCTGAAGAGCACCCAGTGCTTCTCACTGAAGCTCCTCTCAACCCCAAGGCCAACAGGGAGAAGATGACTCAAATCATGTTTGAGACCTTCAATGTGCCTGCGATGTATGTTGCTATCCAGGCCGTTCTCTCTCTGTATGCCAGTGGTCGTACAACTGGTTGGTTTCCATCACTATCTCAAAAATAAATTTCCCACACTTGTCTCAGTATCTTGTTGGGTCTCTAACCTTGAATTTGCATAGGTATTGTGCTGGATTCTGGTGATGGTGTGAGTCACACTGTGCCAATCTATGAAGGGTATGCCCTCCCCCACGCCATCCTTCGTCTGGACCTTGCTGGCCGTGATCTTACCGATGCTTTGATGAAGATTCTTACTGAGAGAGGGTACATGTTCACCACTACTGCCGAACGGGAAATTGTCCGTGACATGAAGGAGAAGCTTGCGTATGTTGCCCTTGACTACGAACAAGAACTTGAGACCGCAAAGAGCAGCTCCTCTGTTGAGAAGAACTACGAGCTGCCAGATGGTCAGGTCATAACAATTGGAGCTGAGAGGTTCCGATGCCCAGAAGTCCTCTTCCAGCCATCTCTGATCGGAATGGAAGCTGCTGGAATCCATGAGACGACCTACAACTCTATCATGAAGTGTGATGTGGATATCAGAAAGGATCTCTATGGAAACATTGTTCTTAGTGGTGGTTCAACCATGTTCCCTGGTATTGCTGACCGGATGAGCAAGGAAATCACTGCTCTTGCTCCAAGCAGCATGAAGATTAAGGTTGTGGCACCACCCGAGAGGAAGTACAGTGTCTGGATTGGAGGATCAATCCTCGCATCCCTCAGCACCTTCCAGCAGGTGAATGCCACTTGCCCATTATTAGTTCTTTTCCGCTTATTGTTGTTTTTTTTTTTTTGGTAGGACTGACATGCTTGCTTTGTTCTGTATTAGATGTGGATTTCCAAGGGTGAGTACGACGAGTCCGGTCCATCCATCGTCCACAGGAAGTGCTTCTAAATTCTACAAAGGTGCTTTGATGGTGAGTTTTATTTCCATTTAGTTGGCTTTTCGTGTCATGTGTCATGTGAACTCATTCTGGTTGATGTGGAGACATGTCGAGGTAGAATCACCGAAGGAGGTTATGTATTTTGATCTTGATGTATCTTAGCTTTTCATCTGCGCGTGAGAGGCTTCCTATACGTGTCCTCTGGATGTGGTGAGCAGAAACTGGTCCTCAAAGTCCTTCCTCCCCATGCATCATCTGTGTTTCAACCATGTCCTTCAGTAGGATGTTTGTAGCTGGAGGGTGATTGTGATGTTTTTTTTCCTCTTTAATTTTTTTCTCCTACCATATTTGACGGTTTTTTCCCATTGGAACATTAATGTTAATAGCTATTGTATGAGAAAATTTTATGCTAGTATCAGTTTGCGTTTATAAAACATTCTATGAAAATTTTATTTAATTACTGGCTTGAAAGCTTGCGAAGAATCTTTCGCGCGAATCGTTGTTGGTGTTTTTCCAGCCACGTGTAAATTCTTTGTCCGGGTATGCATGC
The DNA here is from genome assembly GCF_001411555.2 of Juglans regia. Lineage (NCBI taxonomy): Eukaryota > Viridiplantae > Streptophyta > Magnoliopsida > Fagales > Juglandaceae > Juglans > Juglans regia. The sequence continues at coordinate 12,091,300 of NC_049901.1, read as the reverse complement.
ATGTACGCCTCAAAAAGGCTGCCAAGCAAACCTCACGGGGTTGTTCATACTTCATTGCAACCCGGCGTAATTTGGTGGGTTTATTCAAAATCATTCATCACGTTATTTTAAATTGTACCGGCCTTTTGGTACTTTTTTACAGTTGAGCTCGATAGGTTTTCTTTCTCGCCTGTCCGTCTCATTCTAATTTTATTGTGTTGAATGTTATTTGGGTAGTTATTTCAAAACTTATTTCAGGCCGTTCATCTTAGAAGGACTGCAGAAAACTTATTGCCCGACTTTATTGCCAGTGGTTTCTTGACCTCAGCGCATTAAAGCCAATGTGGTTTTAAAATTTGAATATTTTCTTAAAGTAAAGTTGATATTCTTTTTTTTTTTTTTTTTTTTCATAAAAGTGATTGATGTTTGTTTTTATGTTTTTTTTTTATTTGTTGTCTTTTGTGAAAATTTATTTTGGGGCTCAAAGAAAATTAAAAAATGTTTGGTTATGCAAACATGGTCTAATTGAATGAAACGGTTTGTCCCCAATTTTGAATTTCCCCTCACGTATATGTATTTTATATAATAATGACTTAGAACTTGGAAGGTAGATATAAAAGGTGAGGGAGTGCTGCTGATTAAAGTTAATACAGCAATTAAGTGGAGTGAGTATGTGGAATGGCAGTGGTCGAGATCAACAGAATCGGAAGAAGATAGCATTGGCCTTAGACATTCACATTAGCTCGAGCTCAGGTCTCTAGTAAAGAGAATCTGAAAAAGCGTGAGAGAAAAGCTATAAACTGAGAGAGAGAGAGAGAACAATTAAGAATTGCAACTTGCGTCATCTTGTGTGCATATTCTTGGAATCTACGTAAGGAATGATTGATTGCTGAAGGGGGAAAAATAGTAAAGAGATATAATTGAGGTCCTATCTACTGTAGTTTTCTAGTTGAGTCTTCATTCAATTTCAGATAACTATAAAGTCTTGACTACCAAATACTAAATAGAAGTTATAAAACATAAAGGTCGCTTTATCATGGTTTACCAATTTTCCAAAATCTAAAGAGTAATCGAGAACATTTCTGCATTGGAAATGCTGAGAATCGGACTTGTGAGAAAGCTTGATTTATACTTAGCAATAAACGCATGACACGTACGGATTTTAGCCAAATGATGAATAGAGCATTTAGGCAATTCACTCGTATACCTCCTCTTCCCACAATCTCTTTGCTCCCATCTCTCTCTTTGGATTTGAAGCTATTTCCCTGAAACTAAGACACGACATTGAAAAATGTGGCTCTCCTTGATGAAAAATCTCATCAAATGATCAAAACAACGTCGAATGACATAAGATGGGTATTCATTGCCATTGTAACTCTTAACATTCATTCTTTTTTTCTTTTTCTCTCTGCAATGTGGCGAAAATAAAGGGAAAATGAGGGGAGAGAGATGTGAGCAAAGCCTTGAAAGATGTTTGATATTGAAGTAATAAAACGAACTCATTCACTCTACATCAGAGTGAACAATTTGATTAACCTCTAGCATCTAAGAAACCCAAGCCTAAATTCCACTCTTTCATCATGGGAATCTCAACAAAATCTAAGATCATAGGCAATTGAGAAAAGATAAGAAGCATTAAGAGGAGTGCCAATTTTACTACTAAAATTGTTACTAAAATCTCTATTTGATATTTGAATGATAATTTTTCATACAAAAGAATTGACAAAATGGGAGAGAGATAGAGATCGCAATGACGGAATCTATTGAGAGAGAGTTTTGCAAGGATAAGGAGAATGGAGAAGAGAGGAGAGGAGAGAGATTCACGACAACAAGATCGGTCGTGAGAGAGCTTTGCAACGAAATGGGTGATGATAGAGATGAGAGAGAGAGACCGATTAGGGGGGGGGGGGGGGGGGGGGGGGGGGGGGGGGGGGGGGGGGGGGGGGGGGGGGGGGAAGAGAGGAAGGGAGAAGGGTGAGGAGAGGGGAGAGCTCGGGAGAATGAGAGAGGAAGACAAAAAGGAAACACGCTACCTTCAACTTGCATTCATTGTAAGACATGTAAATCTCCTAGGTGTTAAAATGCAAAATACACCACGTTGGATTTAAAGCTTTTCCGTTTCTGGTGTGATGCATATGATACATGTTTAACCTGATTTGCAATCTAAACCTCCTTTCGGCTAAATAAAATGCTATTTCTCAGCCTCTACATTTGGCTCGGTTCACCCCAAATAATTCTCTAAGATTTTTTTTTTTTTTATGTTTTTATTTTTTCAAAACCTAAATGCATCAATTGGTTATGGTACCTCCGTTTCCCAATCTAATGATGTTTTAAAACTCGAACACAATTATTAATCATGAAATTTTTGACTGTATGTGTAGTTTCTACTCCTATTTGGTCTTTTTCTCTCTGTACGTTTGTATCTATTGATCTCAGAGGGCTCAGACAGGGTTCGAATATGTTGTCCAAACACATTTCCATTTTAAAAAATAAAAAATAAAAAACCTGAAATAAAGTAAGAAAAAAAAAAAGAAGAAGAAGAGAAAAACAAGTGAAAGAAAGAAAAATTGCACTAGCCTTTTCTTCCTGTATTCCTTTCATTTGAGTAACATATCAATGTTTTGGCAATTTCCATTGCCCCCTTCCCCCCTCCCCTTTTTCTATAAGATATGGTACGTTGTCCTTGGAGATACAGTCAAAGCCAACTGGTCTTTCCTCTTTCAAAGGAGCTAAAGATAGTCATGTTGGCTCGTAAACATGCCCAACATATAACTTAGAGATCTAAGTTGAGAGGCAGTATAAACATTCTTAAAATAGAGTCCAATCTGTTAAACTTTTGGACCATACAAGAGAGAGAGCCCCCCCCTAAATGGGGTGCGCAGCCAACTAACTAATCTGAATATCTCCCTCTCGAACGTTCTCATACCTGATGGCTAAGCAACCTAAACAATCCAAGAAAGAAGAAATATAATTATTAAAAGTATCCATTATCTGCAAAACAAGAGCGTGATTATTTGTTTCAAGTTTTCACTCTAGTTTTGCATATCAAAGAAGAAAAAAGATTTACGCGAGGACATGATGATGATAACAACACCGACGTCAATTGTGTGAGCAATATATATATATATACACAGAGTGTATATATATATAGATATCTTCAGAAAGTTGTGATACCTTGCGTTTGGGAATAAGAGGAGGTGATTGCAGTGGTGATCGATTGCTTAATTTGCGGCTTTAAAGATTGGAGACGGTGGAGAAGAAGAAGAAGAATGGCGCAGAAGCTGGTGGCAACAATGAACAGAAGTGCAGACGAGACAATTGTCTGTTATGCACCAACCATGATAACAACGAATGGTGTATGGCAGGGCGATAACCCTTTAGATTTCTCTCTCCCTCTTTTCATCTTACAATTAACTCTGGTTGTTGTCACCACTCGTGTTCTTGTTTTTCTCCTCAAACCCCTTCGCCAACCTCGTGTTGTCTCTGAAATTCTGGTACGTTTACCTCTTTATCACGGATGTTTCTTTATATATATATATATATATATATATATATATATATATATATATATATTTTTTTTTTTTCAGATATTGCATTCTTTAGTCCCTGTTTGAACCTAGCTAATAGGAATAGGAAGCCATATTTTCATCTGAATATTAGAATCACATAAACAAGGATGATTCTTCCCTATATATGTTGTTATATATGTGAACAGGGTGGAGTAATATTAGGTCCTTCAGTGCTTGGGAGGAGCTCTAAATTTTCAAACGCAATATTTCCTCTAAGAAGTGTGATGGTGCTTGAGACAATGGCGAATGTGGGTCTGCTTTATTTTCTGTTTCTGGTGGGAGTAGAGATGGACATAACAGTAGTCCGGCGCACAGGGAGAAGGGCCATGCTTGTTGCTGTTGCTGGTATGGTTTTGCCATTCTTAATTGGTGCTGCCTTCTCCTTCGTTCTTGACCAAAAAGGTCAAAGTATGACACGGGGAACTTTTATCCTCTTCCTTGGGGTTGCCCTCTCTGTCACCGCATTCCCGGTACTAGCTCGAATCCTTGCCGAGCTCAAGCTCATCAACACGGAGCTTGGCCGTATTGCCTTGTCATCTGCTCTTATCAATGACATGTGTGCTTGGGTGCTCTTAGCTTTAGCAATTGCTTTGTCTGAGAACCAATCTACTTCTTTGGCTTCCCTCTGGGTGATACTGTCGAGCGTGGCCTTTGTTGCCTTTTGCATTTTTGTTGTCCGTCCGGCAATTGCATGGATAATTCGGAGAACCCCAGAGGGAGAAAATTTCAGTGACTTCTATATATGTCTCATTCTAACTGGGGTTATGATCTCGGGCTTCATTACAGATGCCATTGGTACACATTCTGTTTTTGGAGCTTTCGTGTTTGGCCTTGTAATTCCAAACGGACCGCTTGGAATTACTCTCATAGAAAAGCTTGAGGATTTTGTTTCAGGACTTTTGCTCCCTCTCTTCTTTGCCATTAGCGGGCTGAAGACTAATATATCAGCAATAAAGAAAGCATCCACCTGGGGGATTTTAATGCTCGTCATTTTTCTTGCCTGTGTCGGAAAAATTGCTGGAACTGTCCTCGTTTCAACGTTCTACCAGATGCCAATACGCGAAGGCATCACTCTCGGTTTGCTCATGAATGCAAAGGGTCTTGTTGAAATGATTGTCCTCAATGTTGGCAAGGATCAGGAGGTACTCTCTCTCTCTCTCTCTCTCTCTCTCTCTCTCTAACAGCAATTATAAATGCAGGTGTTAGATGATGAGTCGTTTGCAATCATGGTGACCGTAGCTGTGGTTATGACAGCAATCATCACACCTATTGTAACAACAATTTACAGGCCGGCAAGGAAGCTGCTGCCATACAAACGACGTACAATCCAGAGTTCGAAACCAGATGGAGAACTACGAGTGCTAGTCTGCATTCACACACCCAGAAATGTGCCAACAATCATCAACCTCCTCGAAGCCTCTTACCCCTCCAAAAAGTCTCCAATTTGCGTCTACGTGGTCCACTTAGTAGAACTCACTGGCCGTGCATCTGCCATGCTCATTGTCCATAACACCAGGAAATTTGGACGACCGGCTCTCAATCGAACCCAAGCTCAGTCCGAACACATCATCAATGCATTTGAGAACTACGAGCAGCATGCTGGGTGCGTCTCTGTTCATCCCCTTACAGCCATTTCCCCTTACTCTACCATGCACGAAGACATTTGCAATTTAGCAGAAGATAAACGAGTCGCCTTCATAATCATCCCTTTCCACAAACAACAGACCGTTGATGGTGGAATGGAAGCTACAAACCCGGCCTTTCGAACGGTGAATCAGAATGTGCTAGCAAATGCACCTTGCTCAGTTGGTGTTCTCGTTGACAGAGGCCTGAACGGCTCCACACGCTTGACTGCAAACCAGGTCTCTCACAACGTAGCTGTGCTGTTCTTTGGAGGACCAGACGATAGAGAAGCATTGTCCTATGCACGGAGGATGTCCGAGCATCAGGGAATAACCCTTACAGTAGTGCGGTTCATTCATGGTGAGGATGTAGATGGGCATGCAGCATCTCAGCTAGAGGGTGGCGGCTCAGGAATGTTAACAGTGGAAACAGAGGATGAAAGAGAGAAGCAACTAGATGAAGCGCTTGTAAACGATTTCGGATTGAAAAACATGAATGATGAAACCGTTGTCTATACCGAGAAGGTGGTGAGCAATGGGGAGGAGACAGTGGCTGTGATAAGGTCAATGGACAACGCTCATGACCTGTTCATTGTTGGGAGAGGACAAGGAATTATATCACCCCTCACGGCAGGATTAACCGACTGGAGTGAGTGTCCGGAGCTCGGTGCAATAGGGGATTTGCTAGCTTCGGCAGACTTTGCATCCACTGTTTCAGTTTTAGTAGTTCAACAGTACGTTGGGCCGCAAGGGGAGGGGCTCGGTACGCCGGATAGCACAGGACATGTAATTCGGCACTAACGAGTAGGTAAGCCGGTGATACTAGTTGGTCAGAAGCTGTGGTGCCTCAATGACTCCCAAGAAACCATTCCAGGGGAAAAGAGAAGATTAAAAAAGAAAAAAGAGAGAGAATCACAACTTGGAAAACCATTTTTGTTTCCCTGTTTGCAATTCAAGGGCATTCTTGATTACAGAAGCATGTATAATTAATGTTCAGTCTTTCTGCAACTAATTAGATTTGTGGATTTTAGGTTTTCTTTTGCTTCCTTTCTTTTATTCAGGACCTTCTGTTTTTTCTTTTAAGATAATTAAATGTTTTATCATAATAAATAGTTGAACATATTTTAAACCAAGTAAATATTCATTCGTGATCAACCACCATCTTTTCCCTTTTCCTCTTCCTCTAGGCCATCACATGGCATGTCCTTGAGATATTCATTCTTGTACCAAATCAATCTTGTAAATTGTCAATTATTTTTGGACAATGCTACCCAGCTGCCTAGCATGTAGGGTGTGCCCCCTAGTGTATTTGCGCTTTCTTTTTTTTTCCTTTTTCTTTCAAACATTTTTTTAAAAAGTACATCAATTCGCTGATAGTCACTTCCTTAACCATTAAGTAAAAAATAAAATAAAATACACACATCAAAATGAAGTGACAAAACCATGGGACAAAGTAGCATTTTCCATTATTTTTATCTGTTCCACAATCACTAACAAATTTGACAATAATAAAGCACTAGTCTTCTCCATATAAAATACATATGAGCTTCATGGACAGTAGTAGCATAAGCCAGATTAAACTACCACCTTTTGAACTCTCACAAGCTTATAATAACTGTGCATTGGTACGGATTGTGCTTAAGCATTTTGTTTTGCCCGCTTTAGCATCTCTATGAATTCCTGAAAAGCTGTTCAAAAATACCTTATGTCAATACCGGGATAGATTAATCTCATACCGTCAGTATACATATGTTTGTTGAACAGTATAGAGGATAGAAAGAAGCATCAAATAAGATATGATAATATCTCCTCTCGCACTCTCTCACCTGTCAAGACTATGGAATTCCTTGAAATGTGCATTAGCTATTATCTAATTTAAAGCGGCTGTTTTTAGTGCTGAGATTATCTTAGATGATCTGGGAATAGTAATGTTTTGTAAGTCCCATAGAAATGTGTTATCAGGATGATCTGATAACAAAATATCGTAGTTAACAATTTTTCTTTTTTAAAAAAAGAATTGATGGCAACAGGAGCCACGACCATGGATCCCATGGTGCACCCCTGATTATTTTTTAAATGTTTTAGTGGATATGTTACCTATATTTTAAATTTAGATGCTGATATGAGATGAGATGAAAAATCTATAAATAGTAGTGAAATAGTTTGTGAAAAATAGTGAAATGGTTTAAGTTAAGATATTTTATAAGGTTTTGTGAAATGAGTGAAAAATTGAATAAAAATATTATAAAATTAAAATATTGTTATAATATTATTTTGTTTTGAGATTTGAAAAAATTAAATTATTTTTTTATGTTTTGTTTGAAAGTTTGAGAAAGTTATAATGATTAATTAATAATTAGATGAAAAAGTTGAAGATTTGAAATTGAAAAGTGTTTGTGTTTAAGAGGGGTTTTGAAATTGAGATGAGAACATTTTCACATCCAAACAAGGCCTAATGTACCGGTCAAAGTCAGAGGCAACTTATACCAAAGTTAGGTTTTGGGATGAGGTCTTCATCACAAGTCATAGTTTGAAAGTGTGTTTGAGAGTGGGATGGTAATTTGCAGTTTTTTTTTTTTTAAAAAAAAAATGTATCCAAGAAAAAACAAAGGAAGTTCCATTACCATAGTCTGAATCATGAGGTCCTGGTGATGCTTCAGGGTGGTATTGAAGAGACATGATGTTTTGTGCCGGGTATGCAAGGCCAGCACAGCTTCCATCATTAAGATTGACATGAGTTACTTCCACACCCTCTGGAAGTGATGCAGGGTCAACGGCATAGTTGTGATTCTGCCACATTATACATTTATGTTGAGAAATAATGCATGGCGAAAAAATATATTTTATAAATTTTCTTTCATCACATTAACTAGTTCTTAACTCAGTTTTCTCACAGATACTGTGTGAGTTCGCAGTTGGGGGGTGAGGGTGGAGGTAGGGTCCACCTCACAATTTTCAAAGAAAGATGGATATTGAAAATTAACACACCTGAGCACTAATCTCAACATGGCCACTCCGAAGGTTACGAACTGGATGATTTCCTCCATGGTGACCAAACTTCATCTTAAAGGTTTTGCCACCTAATGCTTGACCAAGCAACTGATGACCCATACAAATTCCAAAAACAGGAACCTTTCCCAGTATTTCTTTCACTGTTTCTACTGCATAAGGAACTGCAGAGGGGTCTCCAGGGCCATTGCTGAAAAGAACCCCATTGGGCTTCATCTTTAGAGTCTCCGATGCTGGCCATGTTGAAGGGACAACTGTAATCTTACAGCCATAGGATGCTAAACGCCTAAGTATATTAAGCTTGATCCCAAAATCATATGCAACAACCTTCATTTCACACACACAAAAGGGGTGAGCATGAAGTTGCTAAATAATGAAAAAGTGCCTTCAACAAACCTCATATAAAGCTTACATGCAAAGCATCTACATCTCTCTCAATGGAGTTAAATTCCCAATCTGACTTTGTTTTGTCAATCCATTCGTAAGGGGTCTTGCATGAAACACCACTTATTAAATCAACACCTGCAAAGTTAAAAGGAAAACTTTTTATTTGGAATATCTCTAGGCTTTGAAAATTTCCTTTATATTTGCAAACCCGGATAAAATCCTTACCCACAATATCCCATGAGCGGGACAGTTGCAATAGTTCCTTATTGGTTTTTGAATCTTCTGTGCTCAAAACACCTATAAGGCTTCCATCTTGTCTCAATCTTCGGGTAATTGCACGCGTGTCAACATCATCTGTAGGATAATTCCCAGAATAAAAAAGTCAAGTCAGAAGCTACAAAGAGAGCATAGTTCAATAATCAAACTTGGAGCATCTCAAAGGTATTTTTATAACTATTCATCTCATAAGTATTAACGACTCAATAACTCTCCCCTAACTAAATGACTCTTGCTATAAATAACTTACAAATGCCCATGATGTTTCTTTCTGCTAGATAGTCACCAAGTGTTTCTGCACATCTCCAATTTGAAGTACTGGAGATATATTTTAAATAATAAGTATGCATGGGTAAATCAACAAAGTTGCTAACATGAAAGTTCCCAAAGGAACCTTAACAAGCGCACCTGATACTCAAACTTCTAATGACTAGACCAGCAAGGAAGCATTGCCTTGATTCCTCATCATCTGACATGAAAGACATCAAATAGATTTAAAATAGCAATACATCAGAGTAGGTAATGATTAAAACTAAAAACTTAACCCACCAAAATTTACACCAGTGTTGCCAATATGAGGGTTTGTCATCAGAACAAACTGGCCAGCATAACTAGGGTCTGTAAGAATCTCTTGGTACCTGCATGTGTGATCATGCATAACTTATCAACTCATGAACCTTACTAATAGGTTCTCCTAGTGTAGTGCGCTTAGAAAAGTTTAAAGCAAACACCAAAGGAAAAGCACTACTCGATCACAAAGTGAACACTTCTAGGGAGAGTTTTAGGCGCAAGTGAAGCTTGCCTTCCCATTTTTTAGATGAACAAATGCATTAATATTACCTGCTATCTATCTTATTGTGTTGTGTAGAGAATTCTTTAGAAAAGAAGAATTCAAGATCACTCATCCAGTTATAAAGATTATAGAAATCAACTCACCCTGTCAAAGATGTATTGAAGACCACTTCACCAACTTGAGTTCCCGAAGCACCAAATGACTTGGCTGTCCAGACTGAACCATCTTCAAGCACAAGTCTAGCATCTGAAGTCTTCCAGGGTCTTTCCGCCAACCCTAAGGCTCACACAATTAGATATGAATCAACTTTAAAGTATATTAAGCATGTGCAGGCACATGAGAATATGTATAATGATGGCTAGATTGATCAACGTGTAATTGATCTTTTTCCTAGAAAATCAGCTTGAAAAGATAAATGAAAGAATGGAAAGAATATTAAGATTCATGATAAGAGAACAAGAAAAATGGATTTATAATGAGGTCTACGTATTACGTAGCAACATATTAACAGCCATATTGAGATGCCAACAGGAAGAATCCAAATCTATGTTGCCATACAAATGGAAAATAGTAAAGGATTAAGTGCCCATGAGCAATGTAGATATATAAATTTCTTAATTATCCTAGATCACTAGCCAAGAAACCCTCAAGTTTCTTAAATTCAATATCAATATATCTGAAGGGAATAAATAATTTTTTAAAAAAAAAAAAAAATCAAGTAATGGTAGATAGCAAAGGTTCGGGACATGGAAATAAGAAAAACAAAAGACCAAGATTTTACATTAACTTAAAAGATTAGACATGACCCCTATGTGCGCAATATTATCGAGTAAGCAATAACCCAATAAACGAAAAAAAGAAAAAAGCAAGAAAGAATCACAGTCGACTGCGAGAATCAAGTCGAGCCATTCAAAATTAAAATTTAGTCATTTGCAAAGATCAAATAAGTTAGCTTAATGAAGCGAATGGTCTTATATACTAGAACTAGTGCTAAACACATTCACTCACACACATGCACACAAAATAACAAATATATATACACGTATAAAAACAAAGAGAATCTAAGGAGGGAGGAGAAAACGTTGGCATACCGAGAGCGGCACCGTCGGATGAGAGAGGGACGGAACATCTGACCGAGAAAGCCCTAGCTTTTGGAGAACGATTTAATTGAGCCTTCGAGGCAAAAGAAGACAGTTGGTTGGTAAGCGTCAAATCCATTGCAGTCGTCGCCATTCTCTCTTTTACTTCAAAGTCGAGTCGCACAGAGCGCGGCAGTTCAGAGTTTTGAGAGTTTAGGTTTCGCCGAGATGAAACTACGAACTTTGAAGGTGGAGGAAGGAGTTTTTATAAAGGCACCGGCTGTCTCAGTCAGTCTGACTCAACCACAGGGAAGCTTTGGTTGCGTTCATGAATCATTACCCAAAGAAAAATTTTATTATATCATATCTCCGCACACTACACTACAAATCATATATATTTTTTTATTTTTATCAAATATTTAATATATAAATAATAAATAAAAAATTTAATTAATTTAAAAAAAATAAATCTAAAAATAATTAAAAAAAATATATGAGTGATTTGTGAAGATGATAAATAACTATTATCCAAATGGGCTGTGTCATAAAAAAAATTCGTGAAGTTTTTTTATTTTTTAATATCTGTCATAAATTTATCCAATCAAATTTCAATTCTATATATTCACTTTTCCCAACATAAAATTCATCTCAAAAAAATTTAATCCAAAATAAATTATCATTTTACTTATCCATTTTTACAAAATTCCATAAAAAGATACATATAAAAAATTCTCAATAATTACAGAAATTTCAAAATATATTTTTTTATTTATCTTTTTTTACTATTAGTAGGACAGTCTCTAACTTCAGTAATCGCCCAAAGAAGGGTTTTTCTTTGAGTTATTAATTTATTTATTTAAACCTAGGTGAGAGGTCTTTTTTATATTTTTGGTCATTTGAGATAAACTTGAGAAATAAATGCATACAAAAAATAACAATTTTTAAAAAGAAACCTTTATATTCTTTTTTAGTTACACTAAAAACAAAAACCAGCCCATAAAATAATATCCATTTGTTGAAATCGACAAGGAAGTAGGATAAAAAAAAGAATAATTTTATATACAGTCTTAGAATGTGCAAGCACATATAATTATTTTAAAAAAGAATAAAATCTACTTATTAAAAAATTAATATAAATTATGTATTAATTTATTTTTTTAAGAGATTGTGTAGTATTTATATATTTTACGACTATAAATATTATTTTTTTTTAAAAAATCTCTTTGAGGACAAAAAAGTGAGTCGACTGATTCTAGATATTTTAAAACAAAACCAACGAGAGTGATAGGAAATATCATATTCCTCCAAGGAGGAAAAACTGATGCAACTCCTAATCTCCATATTATAAAAATTAGGGAAGCCAATCGATGTCGACAAGAAAACAAGGTGGGTGTCAAATTTCATTTATTTTTTAAGTTTCATAGAAATCATCTTTTAACACACAAGAGATAAAGATTAACTGCAAATCAATCGTTTTAGTTCGACCAAATTGTCGTCTCTTTTGATATAAGAAGTGTTTCATCTCATCTTATTATTATAATTTTTTTAAATTTTCACACAAAATATAATAAACAATTCAACTTTTTCAAATCTCAAAATAATAATAATATTAAAATATAATATTCTAACAATATTTTATTTAGAATAATTCTACATACAACCGTAAAGTGCGTAACCGTCGCGTAATCGCTTTGAAAAAGAGTGAGATTCACTATTAAAAAATTAATTTTTTTCATGTGAGTCCCATGTTTGATTCATTTTTTTCAAAACGATTACGCGACGGTTACGCAATTCACGATTGTAAGTATATTTTTTCTTTTATTTAACTTTTAACTTTTATTTTAACTCACTATCTAAACAACATCTAAAAGTTACAGGTGCCGGTAATGAAGTCACCACTGAAATGATCCCACCAGCCATCCATACCAAAACAATCCAAAACAAGCCTTTTGTTTTTGCATTCGATTTGAAAATTACTTTAGCTACAAAAAAATTACACAAAAACAATCTTATAAATTAATATAACTTGATGTGTTTCATCAGATTGTAAAATTACTTTTATTATAAAGTAGATCTAATAAAACAGATAAAGCCACATATTATTTTGTATAATTCTTTCGTAAATGTAGCATCACTTTTAACTTTTTTCCTTTTTAAAAGAGAACGAAGTACAGTAAGAAAGAAAGTAATAAATAGACCGAAGAGTAATATGGGATGAAATATGGGAATTGGGAATGCATGCATCCATGTAATCAGTCTCTTTTTAAAGGCAAATGATATTCCAATTGCTGGCATAAGGCATGTTGCCGTTCAGAATAACCACAGCTCATCTTGGGGATTATTCTCTTTTTAGTTGTGTTCCAATTGGCCACCATATTGCAGGAAACTAGAAGCAGTACTGTAGTTGGGCCGGTTATAGCTACAAATGATTTTATTTACAACAGAGTCCCTGAAAACTTGAGCCGTTGTTAAAACATATAATTACAATTATGTTTTACAGAACATAATCCAAAGAAATACAAGCTGGCAAGGCTTGCTTACCGACTGCAACTCAAATGAATGAATACAGAAGTTAATCAAAACTCAATGCCACCAACAATCCTAGAAAATAACAAGTTTCAACCGATCAGATTTCACAGTAGAACAAAATTGGATCAATACAAAATACACTGTTGTACAATAATTATACTGACAATCTTACGGGGGAAGTATGGGAAAATTCAGTGGCTAATCCAGATCAGATATATTAAAACTACAGCCCAAAGGAAAATAAGCTCCCCACAGTTGAAGAAGCTGTATACATTTTCCACCGGTCCCAGAGTTTCCTAGATCTCCCAAGTTTGTAAATATCAAATCCATCAAAATGAAGTCCAGCTACATCATTTACTCCATAACCATGTGTAACACCTCAATGGAAGCCGAAGCCACATCTGGGTCTATACTCTAAAATAATCAATCAATTATATAATTAGAGTCTTATTGGAACCATTATACAAAGAATTTCTTATTCTCAAACAATGTGATATCTCATGCACCACTTGCTCTAATCACTTATCCGTCAATATAGGGTACCACAATTTTCCTCCTTTATATTCTTAGCATCCTCGTCAGGGTAGACCACCGTGGTAGCATGACTCAAGTCTCACATTTCTGGTTGGGATAAGCTTTGATATCATTTCTCAATTTGTGCATGTCATCCTTGCATAGGGGCCATGTTAATCTTCTCTGTATTGTTTCAATTTTATCGGATGTCCCCGAACCCACAAGTCCTAGGATTGAAACCTGAATCAGTTACCATTTGTAACACCCTACTGAAATCTCAAGCCACATCTGAACCTATACTCCAAAAGGACTAGTCATACTTTAAAAATGTTACACTAGACAATGATCATTGGAAAATATGTCATACTTTAAAAATGTCACTAGATGAAAATGTAACACCCTCTTCCCGTAGAATAGAGATATTACTAACATTCATAACATAGTGCCCAGTGAAAATATTCGTATCCTGAAATACCTCATTTATTGAAACATCAACTAAACTGAACATAACTATTTTTGAAACATGAAACTAAAAACATAACTAAACTAATTCTTGTGTAAATAACACTTATTCATTTCTAAGTCTTTACACTAGATCTATTCCTAGTCCTCCAGCTCTGCGTCCTCATACTCATCATCTGTGATAGTTAAACATAGAAGAAAATATAGAAACAAACAAAAATGAGTCAAATACTCAGTAAATAGCACATCATACAGTAAAATACATCTTAGCCTAGCATAGACTTAATTTTTGAAAGACTTTAACATGAGTACATCATCACAAATTCACAATCATACCATACACAACTTAATTTAACATAGGCTTAATTTCTGAAAAACTTTACATACATACATATATCGTCACCAATTCACATAGCATATCTATTCATCATTAACATGAGCATAATCATACATAATCAAGGCAAACATGTAACGTGAATGCATAAATGACTGACTTCATGCATTTTCTAACAATCATACATGACTTGTTCATCTTGTCTTTCACTTATCATATGGTGACCCACGCTTGAGTCTGTGACACCTCATAACTTGTAATAACATGAAATAAAACACGCTTTAGTCCGTATTTCAACTAACATATAGTGAACCACACTTAGGTCCGTGACATCGCTTATTATAACTTGTGGTGAACACGCTTAGGTCCGTATCACCCTTAACATAACTTGTGATGAACACGCTTAGGTCCGTGTCATCCTTATCAGAACACGTTTAGGTCCGTGTCATCTTTAACATAACTTGTGATGAACACACTTATGTCTGTGTCATCCTTATCATAACTTATGGTGAACACGCTTAGGTCTGAGTCATCCTTATCATAACTTTTGGTGAACACACTTAGGTCTGTTTCACCCTTAACATCTTGTCTTTCTTAATGCATGAGAAGTTTGTTGAACTTCATGAACTTTTCTAGCATGACATATACTTGTACATAACATAACATAAACATTCTATGACATACATGATCTGAGAACTACATGAACATTACATGACGTATATGATCTAAATACTTCATGACATTACATTGCATGACATACATGTGATTTTCATTACATATCATCCATCAAATCACAATCCATAATAGCATAACATACATATGCTCACTCACATGCATATCATTATATTTCATCGAAGATCATGGAAGGGATCTAACCTTGACTTAGCTCGAAGCGTAGTGTAGACAAACATCACATTACATATAAAAGTAGAACATTTACAGTACACATGCAATTATATGATCATACTAATTACCTCTTAACACCGCTTCCTGATTCTCACTTTGTGGTGTGTTACCTATACAAGGTACTAGACATTATTAATTTTCTAGAAAAGCGAGTCATAATACTCTAGATAATTAAATACGTATAATGGAACTTAACTAAAATAATAGGCTTTATAGCATACTTTAAAATCCCTTAAATACTTTTTATAAAAATTGTGTCTAATGGCCACATAATTATTCATGTAAAACTTTGGGCTAGCTTAAATTCCAGCCTAGCTCCTATTAAAGAAAAATAGCCGAATTAAAATCACTAAAACGGGTTTTTGTAAAGCACCACCAGCCCACTTTAAAACAATAAAACAGTTTCTATCAACCCAAAATTCACCTACTTAAATTATTATAGTTTCTAAAATAAGCCCAACAAGGTCATTTAAAAACTAGGCCCAGTACCAACTCAAGGAAACACTAGCCGAATGGGCTAAGCCTAAGGGCCCCTTATGAACTCAAGGGTGTCTACTCGTCTGGAAATTAAAACACACAAGACTAATAGATGAATGGAATGGCCTTGTGATGCTCACCGAGAGGAGAAGCTGATGCATGGCGGCTCTAGGTGGCTGGGAAGGACCGACGACGCAACTGGAGGGTCAGTTAGACCCCCACGTCGAGTTGTCTCTAGAGATGCCGCACATGCCCTAGTCATGGTGGGAACATACACATTGGCTAGCCCACAACCATGCCTTGGCTCATGAGGGGACACGCACGAGGCGCCCAGCATGCATACATGCCTTGGCCCCGCACGGCTAGCGAGGTTAATGGAGGTCTGCCCAGGCACACAGCCAAGCACCGCAAGCCCATGCGTGCGGCAATGCGTGCAGCACAGCCCTTGCGCGCAACAACGCGCCCATGCACATTCCAATGCACAGGCCCGTGCGCACATTAATGGGCCGCACGACCCTGCATGCGCCCATGTGCCGCACGGCCATGCTCACGACCAGCCCAGCCAGCACGCGCGCGCCCATGCCCACCATCCTGCCGCACGCTAGTGCACGCCCATCCCACCATCCTGCCGCACACCAGCGAGGTTTGTGGCATGCCGCGTGCACGGCTCCAGCCCGTGCCTTGCAAAGCAAGCCAGTGGCATGCCATCCAGCGCATGGCTCCAGCCAGCGCCTAGGCCACTAGCCTGGGCCACGCAGTGCACCCACATGGCTCACCATCAGCAAGCCATGCCGTACCACCTAGCCATGGACCAGCTCGAAGACCAATATGCAACCACTTAGCCACCATGGGTCCATGCCACTATCTTATTGTTTTTTATTTATTTCATTATTATTTATTTACAAGAGACCTATTGGGAGTTTTCAACTTGTAACTCTTATAAATAGGAACTTTAGTAATTTCTTTTACATCTTTTGGCAAAACTCTTAGAGAGATAACTATTGTTTGAGAGATCACCAACGGTGCCTTTGCACTTAGACTTTTTGGGTGAAATTCATGAATCCCAAAGAGAGGATTAAATCTTGCAATTCATTGAATAGACGTAATTCATTTATCTTGTTTCTTTGCAACTTGGTGAAACTCATGAATCCAAGTTGTGTTCATCAATATATGAGGTTTATCCAATCCTTGTGCAATTCGTGAATCAAGTATTGGATTATTATTGTTTATACTTTTGTTCATTCAAGTTCATAAGTATTTTGCTTTTTGTTCTTGAGTGTTCATCATTGTTCTTGAAGTTCTTCATACTTTTTGCTCTTCCAATCCATACACTTCATAAACGTCGACCAACACATTGTTTGTCAACTTTCCATAATTGATTTGCATCATCAAACCCTAGCCTAGCCGAAACACACTTTCCTCCTTGGTGCAAAGTCCTATTCAGCTACCACTTGCCTTATTTGGACTTGACCTAGCCGCCCACTACACTTGCCAAACTAGGTTCCTATAATTTAGGAACCCTAGTTGACTCAAACCCTACACCATACATAGCCAAATACTTTCCAAATTG
The DNA here is from genome assembly GCF_001411555.2 of Juglans regia. Lineage (NCBI taxonomy): Eukaryota > Viridiplantae > Streptophyta > Magnoliopsida > Fagales > Juglandaceae > Juglans > Juglans regia. The sequence continues at coordinate 12,073,795 of NC_049901.1, read as the reverse complement.
AGTTCCTAGATTCTAGGAACAACCTCCTAGAATCACTCCTTAGCCTTGTTTGGCCAACCTTAGCCGACCACACCATTACCCTAATTCCCAAATCCTAAACACAAACCCTAGCCGTCTATCATCATCATCCAACCCTAAACCCTACTCTCAAGTGGCGCCAACCCTAATCCCTTCCATTGCTGTGCACCACTTTCCACCAAAATAGCCATACACTTTCCCAACCAATTACACCACTCTATACACCCATTTAAGCCTAAACACTTAACCTCACCATACCAAATTGGTCATTGTGGCCACCATTGATCGAGAACCAAGCAAGAGAGGAACAAGATTTCGGTTACCTCAAGACTACCATTAGCGTGGAGAACATAGTGTTTAGGGACTTGACCGATGTCCCTAACAGGATCCCTATGGTGGTGTGACATCGAGAGAGGGAGAGAGAGAGAGAGTTTAGAAAGAGGAACTATCAAACCGACAAAAATAGAGGGAGGGGAGGGTGGCAAACGGCAGTGGGCTTACCAGAAAGGAGTGAGCTCGACAGGGTTGGGCTAGTTGGCGATCTCTGTGGCTGCCGGGAGGTGGTCCGATATTCCCTGATGTGGTTGACAGTGGCTAGGAACAGATGCAGGGGCTGTTTTTATTCTCGGTGGGGAGAAACAAAGACCCAGAGGACTTATGGGTCACGCACATAGTGGAGGATGGAAGGCTCACCGTTGGCGTGCTCAGTGATGGTTTCCGAGAAGGTAGGTGTCTCAATTTGTGGGTTTCGCTCTGTCTTCTGAGGCTGCTATGGTGACTAGTGTGTGAGAGTTTCATGGTTTTTGCTAAGGGTCTCGTGCGTTTTATAGATGAGGGGTAGGGAGCTATCATGAGTGATTTGGAGAGGTTTGAATTCGACTAAATTTTGGAAAACTACTCCCACAAGAAAAGAAATACTAAGAGGATATAAGAGTTTTGAAGTGTTTGAGTTGAAGGTTAGTTTCAATCAGGAACCTACCCAATCTGGGAGACCAAATAGAAAATAAAAGAGGCGTATGTTTAACAGTAGAGAAATCCTATTCAAAACAAATAACTACCTCAAAACAATAAGCATATCTAATAAAATAATAACAATAAAATAGCAGTAGTAATAATAATAATAATAATAATTATAATAATAATAATAATTATAAAATCACACTTTTAAGGTCTGGATGTTTTAGAAAAACACAAGGAAAAAAATAGAAAAGAAGTTTACGCACCTTTTTTTTTTTTTTTAAGAAGAGGACGGTACCCCAATTTTATTGATAACCCTCACTTTTGGCGGAGGAAAACCGTAGTTACAACTAGACACCTGGGAGTTATAAATAAACATAAAGACCAAAACCCAAGTATCAAAAACTAAAAGACCCAACCACAAACTAAGAAAGCCAAAGAATTACAAACCAAATAGAAAGATCAATCCTAAAAAACCAACCTACAAGAAATCACACATAAAAAGTTTACGCACCTTATTTTTGTCATCTTCATTCTAGATCAAAGTGCTGTTTTCCGTAAAGGAAGCGAGCATTGAAAGGGCATCATCCCCATTAGTAGTAATCACTGCTAGAAGAATATCACCCACCTTATTTTTGTCATCTTCATTCGAGTTCAAAGTGTCATCTTCCATAAAGGAAGCAAGCCTTGAAAGGACATTATCACCAATATTTTTTTGATCAATAAGACATTATCACCAATATTAGCATGCCCTGCTGGAAGAATATCACCATCACCAAGAACTATACATAACTCCTCTAAAACGATATCATTAGTGGGAACTGCTGGAAGACCCTTGCTGTCAGATGCCATAGTTTGAGGTAAACATGACTCAGAAAAAATGCTATCCAAAAAAGGTTGCACGTGATAGCTGAGCTGTTACAGTCACTAGGCAGCACACAGGTTGGTGTAGAAAAACAACGAGGAGGGCCAGCTTCTTCACAGTTGACTTCATCGTCGTCATTCCAATCTTCCTCCTTAAATGGTGCGCAGTATTGGGCACCATTCCTAGGGCCTAGGCCATCCTTCTGGAAAATCATACAAAGCACTTGCGTGTTCACAGACAAAAACCATAGACAAAAACCATCACAAGAATGAATTCAAATATAAGCACCATAACACCATAATCAGTTTTGTATATGCAGGAAAAGCATCTAGAAATAACGTCTAGACAGTGACCAAAAGCACCAGTGCACCACCAAAAGATTCAAAAGATAACTAATATGTGATACTCCCATCTAGTTTTATTTTTTTCATATTGGTAAAGCCAAGATGGAATTATTTCTATATTGTATTTGTTGCTCCATTTTTATTTTCAGATGGGAAAAGGGTAGTTAGGACTTTTTTTGATTGGTGAACAAGAATTCTAAAGGAAAGGTTGATAGATAATATGGGATGGAATAAGGGGATTCATGGGGAATGAGATGAGATCAATTTTGTGAATAGTAGTAAGATGGTTTGTGAATAGTAGTGAGATTGTTTGAGTTAAATATTTATTGGGTTTCGGGAAAGAAGAGAGTAAAAGTGGAATAAAAAATATTATAAAATTAAAATATTGTTAGAATATAATTTTTGTTTTGAGATTTAAAAAAGTTAAATTGTTTTTTTTTTATTTGAAAGTTTGGAAAAATTGTAATGATTAGCTTGAAAAAATTGTAATGATTAGTTTGAAAGTGTTTGTATTTGAATGATATTTGAGAAGGAAATGAGATGAGATAAGATGAAAAATTTTCCAAACATCCCCTAAATGCATATCAATATTATGATGGGTTACACAGAACAAAAAATTCAATCGACAGGAACCACCTTTAAGTAGAGATAATTTCAATTAAGATGAAAAAAGAATTGACAACTTGGCATTAAACTGACAAGTATTTAATCCTCAACCAAAACCAAGGTAGTTTCCAATTTCTGAAGCATGCCTAAAACAACTAAAAAGGACGGAAACTTCCATGTGCATGTGTGTGCGGTTATGTGCATGGGTGTGTATCAGATACAACTTTGGTTTGTAAAAAAATGTGGCTCCGAAGTATAACCACACACACAAAGATATATATATATATATATATATATATATATGACTTTGATCCAAGAAACGAGTATAAGTGATAAATAACCAAGCATTACTTGAATAACTCCTTTATTAGCCATATTCTTATCTTCCAGTCTATACTCATGCATAACCCAATTCGTTCGTTCCCCTTGTGGTGCTTTTCCACAGTGAAAAATCAAAGTTTTTATCAAACCAACTGTGATGAACAGGCCTATCCTTTCTGATGATTTTCCAGTACCCAACTTCAGTTGAGCGATTCATTCTAGCCCCATTTGAGTTTTTTTTTTTTTTTTTTCCTCCACTGGGCAAAATAAGTACCTAAGATCACAACTTCTCAAGCTTGGTCTATCTGATGAAGGAAAAGGCAAACTACAGTAAGAAACACCCCGAAAGCACAATACGTTCATCATGCAAACAAAAGCATGCATGTAAGACTCTTCCTATGTACCTGGAAGACCCCATGGGGCAAACTTGTAGATATCAACCTCTGCAATGGCTTCAAAACAGAACTCTTTCCCCATTACTATCCACTTTAGATAGTACATAACCAGCTCAACATCGGTTGGATGAAATCGAAACCCCAGAGGCAGCAGCGATTTTTTTCCAATCAAATAATTCATAAAGAAGTCCCACAGTACTGTCTTCCACCAAAACAATTCTAACTCTAAATAGAATGCAAGAGGCTTTACACCAAAAAGAAAAAAAAAATGAAATGTCCAATGCCGGTTTAATTTTTGGCATTGGACATTGGGGGGAGGCTCTAGTGGATGATCTAGTTTTGGCACTGGACTCGACGGTTTAATTTTTTCCTTATTTTTGTGTAAAGTTCCATTCCAGTCACATTCTAAGTATTGTCTTTTGATTGTTTTGGTGGAAGACAGTAGCAGTGTTAGACTTTTGTTTGAATTGTTTGATGGGAAAAAATAAGAACACAAATCAACCAACTAATATTTTTTTTCAAAGGAACCCCAGATAAGATTAACGTGGGACAGAAGATTTTAAGAATATCCTGAAAACGACTAAAACCCCCCAACGAAAAATATCAAATTAAGGAAAACAGACAAACGATGCAATAAACTTTCACCAAATCGATGAGAAATCAGAGTCACTTAACGCGTAGGGATATATATCAGATAACTACTCCGAAATGACCCAATTGCTGCAAATAAGACCTTCAAACGAAACAACGGAAAGGAAAAATAAAAATCAAATTTTGTTCCTAACAGAGTAAACCCAGATTGTAAGCCCACATACAAAAACGAAAAAAATAAAACCAAGAAAACCCTAGCATACAAAATGAAATACCAGCTAAGGTTTAACAGGGAAACTAAAACCTCGAGAGAGAGCCATAAACATTGAAACGAAAACCCTAAAACCCAAGAAAAATCAGAGCAAATAATAGGAAACTTAGGAAGAGACCCTAGAGACCACACCTGAAGCGAGAGAGAGAGAGAGAGAGAGAGAGGTGTAATTTGGGGAATGGAAGGGTTTATATGACAGCTGTGTGAGTTGAGAGAGAGTAACGTTATTGGCCCTCGGAAGCTTAACATCCAATCCACCGTAAAGGCGTGGGATTATTCTATTATTATTTAATATTATTTATTTATCTTTTATAATTATTTATTATTATTTAATATTTTATTATTATTTATTATTACTATTTATAAATTATTTGAGATGACTCTACTCTCTAAACGTAACTTAAAACTCCTTCTCAATGTTAAAAACTTAAAAATATCTCTAACGCGAAATAGTTAATGTGAAATAGTTTATGAATGATAATAAATTGTTAATAAATAATAATTAAATAATTAAAAACAATTGTATTCTTAAACCTATCCTAAAATTTATCGGATACTCCTCCAAACCTTACACTAGTCTTGCAATTTTTGTAAATTCGTGTTTACTATAAAATTTTTAAAATTTCTCTATCACTAAAATATAAAAAAATATGTATATTCTTTTTAAAATTTTAAAATTATCATCTAATCATTACTCAAAAACAAAAATCAATACAATTTTTACAAATTTTAAAATAAAAATAATATTAACAAATTATATTACAACAATTTTTAACTTTATTTATTCAATTTCACAAACCTCAATATAATATTTATTTAAAAAAATATATATTTAATTTTTTTTTTTCTCATTTCCAAAACCTAGTCTCAAATAAATTCTCACAATTCTCAAATATTTTCAAACACTTTTAATATCCAAACATTTCCTTTTAAGTTGGGAAGAAAAAACAAAAGTCTTGAAATTTTACTCTGCCCATTCGTCATCCCCCAAGCGCAAAGATGAGAGCAATTTTTGGCACACGGAAACAAAGTTGATATCGTGTTGAGTTGAAGGCAGATCTAATCTTTTGCACTTGGGGGCAATGACACAGCTAGAGAGGTTCTAAAGAGGGGCGTCTATTGCTAATTGAAAACCATTTCCAAACCCCTATTCGGCTTGGGTTCAAGCTTTTAGACCGTCTGAGAATTCCTGGAAGGGCTCCCTTCAGGGTAGAACCCTACAAAACAAAATAGCCTCCAATGCTCTCTTTACATAAGCAACACTTATCAAGTTAATCATATCCTTAAACTTGTAAAGGTTCAGGTTAGAGCAGTATAATGGACAATCCAGACCAATATGACTATGAGGCATTTTTGGTGGGGGCAATTTTAAATGAATGGCACCAAAGTGCCTGAAATAATTGCTTCAAGTAAAACTTTCTAGTTTCTATACATCAAACTGGTTTTAGTTAATCAAGAAACTAAGAACCCAAATGTGTCTAGATACGTTGATCCAGTGTTCAACAAAACGTCCAAGATATAAAATTAAAAAAAAAAAAAAAAGTTTGAAATAATGTAGACAAATGATAGAGTACAAGCTTCCTTGGCTTTGTTGATTTGCTCAAAAAATATTTGCCCCGTCTTCGATCAGAATTTGGTTTGCAGAGCAAAAGCTAGCCCTGTGCAAAGATTCTGAAAGGACTCCATCTAAACTCCAGCAAGAACAAATTAGCTAACATAATTGCTCAATTTGCTCAGCATCAAGATACAAATTCTCAAATGAGCCAACAAACTTTGGTTGGTTTATTATGCAGATGAACTGGAGGATATGTCCTCGTCAACTGAAAACGGTATAGGTTTGGTTGGGGCAGGCAATCGGCCAATGCTATCAACTTTATCCCTTTGTTTCGGTGGAGGCCTAGCTGCTTTTGGCAACAACCTGCCCTTCTTTTCAAACCACTCGGGCTTGAGCAGTGCTCGGAAGCCCAATTTGTTGTAATAAACTCTTCTGACAGACCCACCAGCAGCTTCAACTGCTTCCTTTGCCCTAAAAGTGACCCTTGAGACCTGTGAACTTCATACGTAAGTATGATTTTGGATTCCATGCAGAGTGCTCTACATGTGATTTAACAAAAAATGCCCGATAAAATGCATCAGTGTTTATACTTTCTTGACAAACTTGTCACACATAAAGATGCCCTAATGAACTACAGAAAGGTTACCCAACTTGAGCATGTGATGTCTTGTTGGAAAATCGTAACACAAAAGAAATTATGGTAAACCCCTAGAGTCGCCAACACTCCTGCTTGAGAACTTTTACACAAACAGATACCTAAAACTAAAATAAAATAAGCCAGGAGCCTTCAGACCTACCCCCTTGGGTGTAACCCCTGGATACCTCACCCATCAGAATGTTATATTATATAATGCAAGGAACTCCAAATGCAAGTTAAAACCAAGATGTGGCTACATTTTGAACATGGAACCAGCTGAGCTCATCTGAGTTAAGTTCAAATTTAAGCCTAGTCGAACATTTAAACACACAATTCTCAAATCACTAAATATTACTCAACTCAAGACCTCTTTATACATGAGACCCACAACATTTTTCAACTCAATACCTCTTTACATGCGGGACCTATAAAATTTTTCAACTTCTCATAAATACATTTAAACTCATCTTAACATCCAAACATATCTAAACTCATTTTAGGTGGCCCCTACAAAACTCACACCACCATCTTAACTCACTACTATTCATAAAGAACTCAACTCATCTCAGTTCAGCTTAACATCTAAACGCAACCTAAGTCTATAGCTCACTCCAAGCCCACCTTGAGGGATAACTAGTCCTTTCAAATTTGAAAACGAGAATTATATAAAAAATAATTTGATATACGATTCTCCGAACACAATGCAAATGCAATGAAACCATCTATTTCTACACCGTGATGCCACCCTATATAGCATCAATGCAAAAGTAGCAAAGAGATGTACGTATGTACGTGTAGATGACATCATTTTTTTTCAAGTCAACTGATTCAAAGGCACTCTCAACTCACCAGGTCGATATCGGCATCGTCCAACCAACAAAAGCAACATCAAATGACAGCAGATCAACCAATGAAGAGCAAATCAACAATGACGCCTCAACCATATAACAGAAACTGCATAGTCGGTATACAAAGAAGAAAACCTGAAATAAAGAAATACCTCCAGATGAATTGGCCAATTTATTTGTTCAGCACCACGCCCCATCAATCTTACTCCATCTTTTATCTGCTTCCCTATTGCCCCTGTATCCTATTGTAATAGTTATAGCCAGAATGAGCAAGAGAGAATGAAAGGAATGGTTCAAAACTAGAAGAAGTCGCTGTACCTTGAGTGTTTTCATTGTAATTAATTCAGAAGAATCTATTTTCCCTGAATTTATAAGTTTGGCAATTTTCCCCAACCCTACTGGCTGCCCAAAAAAATAGAGATTTGTAAGATTGGAATTTATACACAATCAGCTATTAGGAAGTGAAGTGAAAGAAACACTACTGTAACCCTCTTTTCAAAGAGAGAGATCAAAACAAATCAACTTATTCTATATAATACAGGAAAGGAGAAGTTGACAATGGTCCCTAGGCTCCACAGGTAGATTCCTTGAACATTGAGACCATTACCATTATCATCATCACTTCTAGTATTATTCTATTTTCTACTAGCCAGAGAGAAGTTTTAGGTTCAAATGGCATGGCTCAAACCAAAAGCACCACGGCAGGCCAAGCCGAATCCCGTCTTATAGCACATTGTTCTTATGCTTACCAAAACATCTGACATTCCAACAACTCCAAAAATAAGAAAATGGAATTTACAAAGAAGATTCTAATGCTGAAAGGGTTATAAGTATCAGTAATGTGAATTTCTTTTCTCTTCTTTTTTTTTTTTTTTGATTGGCACCATGTGTCTGAGAAAAAAGTCCCGACTAAACCCGGAGGGGTGCATAGGCCCTCAACAAGGAGTTTTCCCGCATGTGAATTTCTATAAGGAAAGAGTGGTATTGTATATAATAATACCATATTCAAAATGACTATTAAAATACTGACCGATAACAAATATGGCTATTGAAATGCTGGATTTGAGCATTCAATTTGATCAATTTTTTTTATCAACTAACATGGAAAAAGTGACCAATCTATTTTATATAAATAATCAATAATATTGTTAAAAATGCAAGGCATAGCCCAAGTACACAGGTCATATTTATTTCCATTACACACACCCAAGGGTTAGGAATGAGAAACTGATGTGAGGACTACAGTTAGATTAACATATTCCAATGGTAGTAAGTTAAAAAAGGTTATTTCCCATGTTTTCAACAAATAACTTGCTAAGTATCATAATTCTTTTCTTGGAAGTGCATTTGAAGTAAAGTGCCTTCCACGGTTGCTTTCTTTGGTTGGAAGGCCTCTCTTGGGAAAATCCTGACCATTGAAAACCTAAGGAAGTGTGGGCTTATTGTTATGAATTGGTGCTATATGTGTAAAAAATGTGGCGAATTGGTGGATTATTTATTACTTCATTGCGAGGTGGCAAGAGTGTTATGGGATGAGATTTTTAGAAGGTTTGTATCAGCGTGGGTTATGCCTAGGAAGGTTGCGGAGCTTTTGCTTGTTGGAGAGGTCTTCAAGGTAATTCTCATTTTGCTTATGTATAGAATTTGATGCCTTTATGTCTCATGCGATGCATTCGGCTTAAAAGGAATGGGAATAACTCTGAAAATTAAGAACACTCTTTGGACAAACTGATTCTTTTTCCACACCTTATTTCTCTGAGCTTTGGCTATTGTATTCAATGGGTTAGTGTTCATGATTTTCTTGCCTCTTTTCCCAGTTCTTAATTTGTAACTAGGTGTTCAATAAAATTCATTCTTACTTATAAAAAAAAAATTAAAAAAAAAAAACTTCCTCTTTACCACTAAAAGTTTTTTTTTTTTTTTTTATATGTAAAATAAGTATATATTCATCCAAACAAGTGTCAATTACAAACATAAGTTCTAATGCTAAAAGTTTTAATGGTACTGTTCCCATATGTCATAACATTTTCATCTGTTTGCATATGTGAGATATTGAAAATTTCAATATCTTAGACTAGCAATGCTCAAGATGCCATATACCAAATTTTCAACCAACTGTATGCTACCACTGAAAAACACTAGAATAAGTGATATTTACTAAATCAAGAGCACTCCCTTTAATTTAAGAATCATTATCCGCAAATCAGGATTTCAGTATTTCACCAACCCTGAGCTGGATCTACATTCATTATTTTTCATGTTTAAACTGTAAATTCGCATACAAATTCAATGATAGAGCTTAAAGAAAGAGAAAAAGAAAGGCAACAACTACACTCATTTCCGTTTTCTTCTTTCACTTTCATCTTTCGTTCAATTCCAAAGCCATCATTAATACAAATCTCAAATCCACAAAAAGAGAGAAGACTATAAGGAAAAAAAAAAAAAACTAGTTTTTCAAGTGTCCTCGCTTTCCCACCATTTTCTCAGAAAGACAACCAACCAAAATGTCCGATCATCTTATGGAAAAAGAAGAAAAAAAGCTCAACTTACTACCTGCTCCATCATACTTTCAACCTAAATATCAATGAAAGTTATTTACTATCAAACTAATCCCCCCCCCCCAAACTAATCTCAAATCCACAAAAAGAGAGAAGACTATAAGGAAAAAAAAAAAAAAAACTAGTTTTTCAAGTGTCCTCGCTTTCCCACCATTTTCTCAGAAAGACAACCAACCAAAATGTCCGATCATCTTATGGAAAAAGAAGAAAAAAAGCTCAACTTACTACCTGCTCCATCATACTTTCAACCTAAATATCAATGAAAGTTATTTACTATCAAACCCCCCCCCCCAAAAACAAAAAGAAGTATTAGCATACGAAATACAAAGAAATCATTAAACACGCCTAAAATTCCATTTCTCCTCAAATTACTCCTCTTTCTCAGCGACCAAACAAACGTTAAAAGAAAACTAAAACAAACAAAATACTCCAAATGTACCTGAAAAGTAAGGCTAAATGGGTTCTTGAAGCCACGCTTAGGCAACCGCCGGCGAAGCGGGGTCTGACCCCCTTCAAATCCGAGCTTCCCAGACCCTCTCGCCTTCTGGCCCTTGTGACCCCTCCCAGCCGTCTTGCCCTTCCCGGACCCAATCCCTCGGCCCTTCCTCGTCTTCTGCTTCCTGGGCACCTTATCCCTCAGATCGTTCAGGCTCAGAAGGCTATAAGCCCTAAAACCGTCAAAACCCAGATGCCCATTATGGTTAACACTAGAAATACGCAGAGGCCTCTGTACGAACTGCAGGGACTGGGGTTGGGGAATGGTTTTGGTGCGTAATGAAGGAATTAGGATTGAGGAGGAGACGAGGGAAGCGAGTCTTCTTCTAAGCATGTTTCTTTCCACTCTCTGTTTCAATTTAATTTTTCAGTAAATTCGCTGAGGGATAGCGGTTTTTGTGGGTGGCATTTCGGGGGTGTAGGGTTGATGCAAGCTGGTGAACTGGTAGTCTGGTATGGTAGTGTAACTAGCGTAGGCTGAGTAGCCATGGCGGAGGAGCGTCCTGAGGTTTTAGGGAGCTGCGTATGGGTTGGGATCCAGTGCGCTACTGCTTTTGCTCTTGCGTTGAGTACCAGTGATCGTTCTACATCGAACGGCAAGGAAATTTCTATCTCTAGAGTAACACTATATATCATCTTAAAAAAGAGTGTACGTGACATCTATTATTAAAAAATTAATTTTTTTTATATAAATTTCGTATTTATTTATTTCTTTTAAAATAATTATAAAATATTTATACATTCACAACTACAAAATTAGAACAGTTTCTCTATTTTTTTTAAGAATATCGAGTTGGGTTCTTCTCTACCCGAATCGAGTAGAACATGTTGAGCCATATTGATATTAAACATGGAAGATAGGCCATGTTGATATTATCTGTTCATTGATTTTATCCGACGCTAAACCATAATTAAGTAGCTGAAATAAATTTTATATATAAATATATATATATAGATATTAGTCTGTAATAGGTTAAAAAAAATGAGTTTTTAGCCTGTGATTAGGATAATATTTGTGTTTTATCAAGACACCTTCTTCCTGTAGACCTAAATAGCCTAAAGAGAGATGAGTAGCTCATCTGAATTGATTTGAATGATTTTGTCCTTTTGGAGGTCTTCCATGTGATACACTCTTTCCACCAAAAATAGAAGAGTTTGAACATTCTCATGAGAAGAACGCCTAGTACTCGATTGATTTTGTTAATATCTTAAAGCTTTTCAAACTCCATACTTTCAATTGTTCTGTCTCAATGCTTTTGTCAGTTAAGGTGTCACGCTGCTATACTTCAGTTTCATTCTATTTCTCTCTTCTTGATAAGAATGAATCATGATGCTTACAGACAACTTATTCATCATGCATGAAGCTGATTCTTTATTTGATAATTTTGAATTTATGATTGAAACTATAATTTACTGACAGAAATATCCGAGTACATGCCAATCGACAGCAAAACGGGTACTTGCCCACTTGACCTTAACACTCCCAAAATCAGGCAATACACTGCTTTTCTATGTACTGTGATGCTGGAATACATTCATTTCTGTTTACTTGGAATTTCAGTACAGCTGCTACTACCTCATTGATAGATGATACCTTGTCTCCAATACTTCACCTTGGATCTTCATCCTGAATGCTTACCTATACATCAAAATGCAAGAACTATGAGATCGGGCCGATTACAGATGTGCTTCTAAGAAATAATCATTGACAAAGAAATGAGGTAGATATCATCACTGGAGCAAATACAGAAAGGATGAAAGAGTGCAGCCTCCTATGAACAGTAGGTAAATACAATTGCTTACCAGCTCCATTCCATGTGGTTGCTCCTGGACCTTCTACTTGGTGTGGCTTCCTTTTTCCTAAATGCTGAGATTGTCTTCTCTTTGACGTCATCCACAAAGTTGAAATATGCATCTCTCCAATTCTTCTTGTATAGCATGACACCTAGAACTCCCCATAACCCAGTCACGTACCCTGCAGACATAGAGATGTAAAACCATTTCATTTCAGATCCATTTCCTTCATCTTCAACTTCTTTGGGAGATGGAGGTGGCTCATCGCTTGCACACTTTGGTAACGGAAAGCCACATAGTTCAGAGTTTCCAATGTAAATGGAAGGATCATCCAGGGTTTGCAGCTGATTGCCTGATGGGATTCTTCCTGACAGGTCGTTGTAGGACAAGTTCAAATGGCTTAGAGAAGTCAGGGCAGACATGCTTGGTGGAATTGAGCCAGAAAGCTGGTTTCTAGACAAGTCCAGAGATTCTAATGATCTTATGTTGCCAATCATGGCAGGCATATTCCCTGTCAACTGATTATTGGACAAGTTCAAGCCACGTAGTCGTACAAGGATTGCCAACTCTTCTGGGATGGTTCCCATCAGTGTATTACTCGAGAGATCCATGTTAATTAGGTACTTCAGCGTCTTGGTGTACTCAAGTTGTCTCCCTTTCATGAACTGAACCATGTTTTCTCCATACGTTGTTGACCATAAATAGATACCAATATCACTTGTCTTGACCCCTGTTGTCATGCCCCTTAAATTGCCAAAACAAGTAGGAATTGTTCTTGATAGATTATTGTGCGCGAGGTCAAGTACCTGAAGCTCAGCGAGGCGGCAGATTTCTAAAGGAATAGTGCCATCAAACTTATTTGATCGTAGGCGAAGAATTTCAAGGCTCAACATGTTCTCTCCAATCCATCTAGGTATATTTCCAGATAATCCATTTTCACCAGTGTCTAAAATAACCATGCTTGTACAATTTCTCAAGGATGATGGCAGCTCTCCCTGGAGAGTGTTATTGCTCAAGTGCAAAGACTGCAATGATGTTGCATTTCCTAATGAGATTGGGATGACCCCAGAAAAATTGTTGGCTGAAAAATCTAGAACAACCAAAATCTTGAAATCGCTCCAGCAATCTGGGATATCACCATATAGCCTGTTTTTTGAGAGATCAAGAACTCGCAGGGTATTTATTTTGCACAATGACTCTGGAATAGAACCAGTTATTTGATTGCCAGATAGGAGTAAATTGTCCAATGTAGGTGTCATGTTGCCTATATCTTGTGGAATCGGACCTGATATTAAGTTGTCAGTGAGATCCAATCTGTTCAGAATAGAAGGAAAAGCTGTCAGGGGGCCTTCGATTTTGTTTGAACTCAAGTACAGATTCATGTAGACAGAATCTGGCTTCAAAAATGTTGGCAGCCTGCCCCTGATGTGGTTGAAGGATAAGTCCAAATAGGAGAATTTCAGGTTGGGAAACCAGTGAGGCAGAACATCCGAGATGCTTGTGTTAGATAGATATAATGTGGTAATCCTTTTTTGCATTTGAAGCCAAGCAGGAAATTGAGGCCCAATAATGCAAGACCTCATGTTTATGTAATTGAGTTGAAATGGGGGCACCCAGTCAGGATTTACTTGCAGAACCAGAGAGTTGACACTAATGTCTAATTCTTCTAATCTTGAGAGGTTACCAAAGTGGAGTTCGGACATGGTTCCTCGCAAGGAATTGGTGGACATGAGTAATTTCTCAAGCAAAGAAAGTTGCCCAAAAGATTCTGGAACTGTTCCATTTAGATGATTGTGAGAAAAATCCAACATTCTCAAGTTGGACAATCTTCCATATGATGCTGGAATCGGACCATAGAATGAGTTGTTTGCAAGATCAAGGATTTTTAGATTCTCAAACTGCGAAAACCAATCGGGCAAAGGACTTCTAACCTTGTTCCATCTCAAACTCAGTTTCTCCAAACTGCTTCCAATGCATCCAGATGCATCTTTAGAAGGGTCTGGTATTGTTTCATTCAATCTGTTCATGGTTAAATCTAACACTTTCAAGCTACAAAGATTCCACAAAGAACTTGGTATGCCTCCCACAAACGAATTAAAAGACAAGTCTAGGACTAGGAGAGGAGCAAGGTTTCCCAAAGCATTTGGGATTTCACCACTTAAGTTATTATAGCCAAGATTGAGATGCACAAGGCTTTTCAGGTCAGCCAACCACAGAGGAATTGCAGAATCAAGTATATTGGTTGAAAGATCAAGGAATTTGAGCGCGCTCATGTGCTGAATAATATCAGGGATAGGACCTTGAAGTTTGTTTACACTAACATCAAAGTGCTCAAGAAACGTGGAATTAACATAATCATGGAACAGATCAACATGATTTCCAAGACCACACGATGACAAGCGTAAATGAACCAAAAAGGGAAGCTTGTTGAGTACCTGAACCAAGTCAGAGGCGTTCTGAAGATTCACCCAGCTCAAGTCGAGGCGTCGCAAAGATGAAAGACGGGAAACCCATTGAAGGTTACGGACTGAGAGCTGAAAATCATATTCACTTGGACCGCTACTAAGATCAAGATCATGCAGCCTAGAGAGAATACCGAGTTGATCAGGAACTACTCCATTGAAGCGTGCATTAGACAGATTAAGATATCGTAATCTTTGCAATGAACCAAAGAAAGTGGGAACAGGGCTTCCCATGAAATCGTTCCAGCTCAAGTCCAAGTGCTCCAAATATTTCAACTCCAACAAAGATGAGTTGACGGCTTTGGCTTTTAATTGATTGGAAACTTCAATGAAGTATCCATTCGAATCTGCATGAACCGGATTGCGGAGGTCAAGCTTGATAACATTTCTGGTGTCATTGTTACAGCCAATTCCTTCCCATGTACAGCAATCTTTGCCTGTCCACGAAGAGAGCCGATTCAGGCTGCCATTGACGAGGCTGTCTTTGAACTCCAGAAGAGCCAGTCTCTCTGCTTCTATGCAGCCAAGACTAGAGGTTGCACCCCAACACAAGAATGAGATTTGAAGGAAGAAAGCAGCAAGCGCAAGGATGATATGGGAGCCGTAGCGCCCCATGATCAAGTTACTTTCAAGGCTGAATCAAGCAATACCTAGTTTATCTATAGGAGTGGTGTGATAACAATATTGTCATTTACCAAAGTTTGTCAATGGCTTGGAATGGACGACGACTTCTATATAAAATTGAAGGGCAGGTTTGGGGGTGGGATTCGACACAAAATTCTCATCTCATCATTACATATTTTTCAAATCTCTATATAAAATATAATAAACAATTCAATTTTTTCAAATCTCAATTCAACTTTTTCAAATTCCAATACAATAATAATACTAAAACATAATATTTTAAACACTAAAATAAAATACAAAATTTTCATCTCACCCCACAAACCTGCCCGAAGTGTTAGAAAATTGGTACAAGTTTGCTATAGAATATTGTGATCCTGTCTTGTTGTACAGTAAATTATCTAAATTTTCTTGAAAATTATTACATACATAGTAATGTTTGATACAAATACAAATTTTTTATAAAATAAAAGTGGATCTCACTAATAAAAAATAATTTATTTTATATTTTTTTAGATAAATCTATTTTTTTACAGAGATTTGTATCAGATTTATCTATTTAAAATTTATACAAATCATTTCTCTTATATATAATCCACTCATGTCACTTCGGATCCAAAAAACAAGTTGAAGCCTTATCAATACAAATCGGTCTAGCCAGCTGACTGAATGGAAACGTTATCTTTATATTGTGGCTTTTCGATTTAGTTTATTAATTATTTTCAGATAGTGCCGAGCTGACGATGATATATATAATTGGCCAGCGTGGACTTGGACCAAAACAAATCGAATTCCTTCTTGACGACGTCGAAGAAATTTATAACCATATCATTATTTCCTGCATATATGCGTCGTACGCCTGTCCTTCTAGAAGTGTGCTTGCTAGTTGCACTAATTATAAGAATCCGCTAATTCTAGGAAAGATTTATTATTAAAAAATTAATTTTTTTATATAAATTTTATATTTATTTATTTTTTAAATAAATGAGCAGTATTTACATATTTTATGATTAAATCTAGCATTATTCATATTGAAGTGCTTGACATGTACGTTGCATTTTTTTAGCAGAACAAACATGACCAAATGACAAGTATATTGTTGAAGAGATAATCATTTTTACAACCTTCTATACAATATGTTTTAAAATTAAAATATTTATATAAAGTTATGTTTAAAACAACCTTAATTTAAAATAAAATTAGATGAGATGAGATGAGATGAGATGTTTTTTCAAAACAAACGAAGCCTAAAGTAATGTCCGATTTGTTTATAAGAGTCATGTATGGGTAAGTGCTACAGTTATAAAATTTTTTTTTATAAATGTCTGTTAAATTAACATGACTTTATATGATATAGTAAATCTATTTTATAATAAAAATATATTTATAATTTAACGTATTATATCAATTTATAAATTTATTTTTATAATATTTAAAGTATTTCATGAATTCAAATCATGTTTAAATTAGATCCCATAATCCTTTTATGGGCCACTTCCTAATCCGGGCCAGATTTCTTCTTGTACTTGCCAGTAACCCACTGAAATCAACAGCTGTTCCAACCAGGCCTGGCTCTCTCTTAAAGTGGCCGGTTTGCAGCAAAAGAAGCAGTGCTGCCGAAGAACGCTTGCCTTGAGGTTTGGGAATTAAAATATGACATGTTCGCTTTAGCAAAAGTCTAATTCACAGCTGACGAACCGATTTCGCTGCATTTGAAAGTTAGAGTTAAATTTTTTATGAATAGTAATGAATTAAATAGTGAATAGAGTTATGTGAGGTTGATTTAAACTGAATTTAAAGTGTATTTAAATGTTAAGATGAGTTTAATACTTTTTATAAAAAATTAAAAAAAATAATGAATCTCACGTATAAAGATGTTTTAAGTTAAAAATAGTTGTAAATCTCACGTGTAATAAGGTTTTGAATTAGAATAAATTTAATAATTTGAGAGTTTGATATTTAAATATTAAATTTAATTTAAAATTAAAATGAACTCAACTAAACTTGATAACCAAACGCAACTTAATTGTCGCGTCACAAACTGAATATCTCAATTTTTCGCTCAAACTAGGCTTGGCGTGAAGTCCAGCAAACTTTTTGGTTCAACACTCTCAAGCCTTTGTGATGGTGCAACTACAAATGGAGCAACTCATTCAAGCACCGTCTCGCATGTATATACCAAATTACTGTAAATCTTTTATAATGTCAGCAAGACTTGACCCCCAACTCATTTTAACTCGATTAGACTAAATTTTAACTCTAATTAGCCCTATAAGATTTAAATAAGTTGTGAAGATTCAATCTATATCTTCTTTAAATCCCTCTCTCCTCCTTGTATTTTTCCATTTTTTTTAAAAAAATAAGATCCTCAATCCCTAGTCTAAAGTTTATGAACGAACTCTAAAGTATATAATGGGAGAGAGAGACATAAATAGATCTTGTAGCATTATCAAGCATTTAATACAATACGAAAAACTTACATATTAAACAACAACAAATATTGTAAAATCTACTTGATAAGCCAATTTCTCAACTACTCTGGTAGACAAACTCTAGGAAATGCTACTTTTTTTTCAAGATTTACTTGAAGAAATTTATAGACCTGACTCATCTCATAAAATTGATTCTATAAGAGAGAATTGTTCATTTCTTATAAACACATCCAAAACTTTGTCTACAGGTAATGTGAGATTATTCCGCAATACTCTCCCTCACATGCAGGCCAGTATTTTTTCTGGTCCTTATCACGGGAAAAGTAGTGTGGGTCTTCATTCGTCATGTGGCAGGTTCTGATACTATGAAGAAATTCATGAGTTTAACTGATCTCATAAAACCGGTTCTACAAGAGAGGATTGTTCATTCCTTATAAACATGTCCAAGACTTTGTCCACAAAAAATATGAGACTATTCATCAACATTACTCTTACACTTAATTAGTTAATCCAGGCTTTGTTAAGGGCAGATGTTAAGGTCAAATTAATCCGCATTGGTACTGAGAACAAGATGAAAATAATGAGAACAAGATATAAAAAAAAGCATTTAATTACAATAAGATGTTAAAAATGGATCATATTTTGATCTTTTTTTCTTTTTCTTTTTCTTTTTTTAGTTTCTGCAAAATATTTATTGAACGCAAAGGCAAGGTAATAAAATGATTTTGCTTGGCATTGTACCAGATACCATATGATCAAAAATATTTGAAGCAAATTAATTATTAAGCAACTAAATCCTGCCAAAGTGACGACGTTCTAACATGGAGAGGCTCAAGGCTCTCCTTCTCCTGATCTCTCTAATATGAAGATATTGCCCTTATCATCCCTCCCTATCCTCATGCCATCATCATCTACATATCTAAAGGGGATATTTGAATTAAGAAAAAGTCTGAAAAAATTAATATTAGTAACTCAAAAAAAAAACCATATACAAGGATGGTACTTAAGGATACGTAATCTCGAGCCAGCCTTGTGGAGTGAAGATTCCAAGCAGAAGATCATAGTTTTTCCGGAACAGATTCATCAACTATTGTTAACACATGCACAAACAATCGAATTCAAGGTTGTACCCACCAATTACTTCCCATTTAAGAAGAAGAAAAAAAGAAAAGACAAGAAATTAAGTAGCATACTTGGTCGGGAGTGATTGACGACTTGTCGTAATTAATGTCCACTCTCTGCACAATAGGAAACAAAGACAGATTAATTAATGTTGAATCAAAGAAAAAATGTAGAAAGTAAGTGGAAAAGAAACAAAGTTCTTAACTGATTTCGATGCAATCTTGAAGGAGGCCTCGATAGTGAGCGTTCCATTCAACAAATTTAGTGCCTTTGCACTGAACTTGATCACATTTACTGCTTTTCCCTCCATTTTGGCACATTAACAAAGATTAATTTTGGTAAAACAGATGGAATATTCAATAATGAAACGGGAATCTTGAAAGATAAATACCTTGGCAGTATCAATTATCTGGAAAAAATCCCCCAAGGAAATGAAATCTCTCAATCCTAGCTTGGTTCTCTTGGAACCCAAGATTGTAATTGTACTGTAAACTAGTTTCCAGCATCCATCCACCTTCCAATTTTAGAAATGAAAGGAAATAAATAAACTTTTGAACTAAGTTTCAGCATCCCTCCTTCCAATTATAGAAATAATACAGAAAACCATTCATTTAACTACAATTCCCCTGCATTTGCACAAACATGATTGGACATATACCTTATCTAGTTTGGAAGTAGGGTCTGGAGTTGGGTTTTGAGACTCTAGCAGCTTCACCAAACCTTCAATCTCGGATTTCTTTGCAGATGGGATTCCAAATATCCCTCTATTCACTCCTTAGAAAGATGTTTAGATGCAATCCATATTACACTTCACATCCATTAAAGTAGAGCAATATTTTAAAGAAAACAAAAATCATACCAAAACTCGACTTGGCATACCTTGTAGTGCCTGGTAAAGCTCTGTTTTGATGTCGGCTAGTGTTTCATCCCCAAGAACATCAGATCTTGGTTCTGCGACTCTGGTGGTGGAAACGGGTCTAAACCCAGATAGGAGCTTTCCAAATAGAGTGGTGAAGGTCCTCGGATATGTGGCCGGAAGTAATTGGGGGGGAGTCTGCATCATATTGGTGGATCTTGGCTTTGGCAGAATTAGCTGGGAAGCAGGGATTGGTGGTGGGACAGTGGCCATAAATTCAATAACAAGTTTAGTTTCCACTGTTGTGCGTGGTTTAGTTTTTGCCGCAAGGTCATGACCACCCAAGCTGCCGGGAGGAATGGATATTGCTATTCTATGTCCCTCAACGATAAGTCTTTTACTGTTTTGACTCTGTCTGGTTGTTGGTTTATTTTAGGTTTCTCTTTTCTTCTTCTTTTTCTTTTATTTCCAACCCGTTTTGAGTAATAAGCAAAATGATATCTGCTTGCTTGACCCCTACATTCATACATCTCCTTTCTCCCTAACTTCTTGTTTTTTAATTACCTTTTTAACGTTAGAGGATAGAAAGTCATGTGTGGTTGGGAACTCCCATGCAAGGATTCCTCTTCTCTGTGAAGATAAGGAGAGATCTCATCCTAAAATGGAATATTCCAGCTACACAGTACATAGAAGTTGGGACAAAACCAGAATTTTTTGTATTGAGCTTTCATATATAATTTTATAATTCTTTATTAATTGGTCTATAAATACACTACTTGTTGATGAATGTATTATAATTATATAACATTAAAATTAATGTTTTTTTTTTTTTTATAATAGTAGATGTGACAAATTTCTACATCAATAATATATTTGTTGTTGATGTGTTTTTCGGATTCAACAGTATGATTGTTTGACTCTCCTTTGATATGGCGGTTCTTGGTGGTGCTGTGCTTGGAGTGTTGATTCATGACTTGCTTAATGATTAATGGTTGTGACTAATGATTACAGGTATTTATGCGGTTTGACATTGAGGCATTCGTCCACAGATCGTGTGATATCCACAGTAAATATGGTTGAATACAAGTTCTTCATTCTCACTAAATTCTCTACAATCACTTAACTCAGAAGTAGCTTTGAGCATTTATGTTTGAGCTGTGCTATACATCAGCCAGAAGCTGGAAGCCGCAGCACACCTCACATTTATATTTTTTTTTTTCACTCAATGCATTGAGTGTGCGGCGGCTTCGAGATGATGCGAATATTTTTTCTTTATGTTTCTCCCTCTCTCCCTCTCTCCCTCCCTCCAGACCTCAAAGGACGTAGATCCCTCTCTTTATTGCCTCTCATCCATCTTTTCGTCTATTCCCTTTACTTTATATTTTATCCTTTAATTTTCTGTCTCAGATTCTCTTTATGTTTGATTAGAGCATCTTTATTGACTTAGGCATACTCTAACTTTAGCTAAAATGTAGCTAATATGCATATTAAAACCCCCACATTGCATTATGCATTGGCATATAAATTTGATAATGGGTTACGGTAGTTACAATAACTTAGCCAAATGAATTTTATTATTTCTCACTCCTCTATGCATAGTGGCGGAACCATGAAGGGGCGGGGGGCCATGGCCCTCCCAAAAGTTTTGAAAAAAATAATAATACATTTTAATTTTTTATAATTTAATAGGATGATATTAATCTCATATTATGTTAGCCCCCTCTCTAAAAAATTATCTTGGTCCCTCTACAAAATTATTTTAATCTTACAGATTAATTACTTATAAATCCAATTTTAAAAGATTTAATCCGGTTTAAAAATAAAATACATTTCACATAAAATAAAATAATCTAATAACATGATGACAAGTTTTTACTATCAATAAAAATAAAAAGGGAAGTTAGATGGTTTTATTCTCCCCTGCTCGTTGCCGCCTACAATTTTGCAATTTCTAACTTTCTACTACTAAAAGTCTTGTCCTTACCGTCTGCCAAAAGGTAAAAAATGAGAGCTTTTGATCATGGGCTTATGTGTTGTCTTGAAACAAAGTTTTGGTGCAGACTACAGCTCTTTTACAAGCTATAGTAACATTGTAATAGCCTAGCTACCTACATACATAATGATAGTTCTGCCACTGCATGATACACGGTTTGACTTTTCTCAATTATTTTTGGTTCCTTTGTTTTTCGATTTTCTTCTTCTTTCATATATATAATTGTATTGAATCTATTGATGCTGTTTTTGAAGTTTTTTTTTTTTCACTTTCCCATTCTTTCATGTATTGATGCAGTTGTATTTTTGTTTAGATTTTTTTTTTCTTTTGAAAATAGATTGATTACTACTTGGTTTGGCTTATATATAATTATATCTATTGAATGGTTATTTATTTTGTACTTAAAGATTAACTTTAAACTCATGTTTCATGAGTAATTGAATTTATATATATCTAACTTTATTATATATGTTTCAATTTGATTTTAAATTTAGGTTCAATAATTATGTCTAAATTAAAAACTATTGACTCATTCTTCAAAAGAAAAGAAGTTGATATTCGAGAAAATTCTTCTAAAATTCCAATGATTGAACCTGAGGAAAATCCTGATCTTAACTCTCCAATTGTGGAGTTCAAAGAGATTCATTTTACATTGTCAACACTTGATTCTAAAGAGATTGATATATCTTCTCTACAACGAGACCCAAGATTACGTCTTCTTATGTGGGACTATCCAGTTAATCAATGTGATAAAATAAGAAGAGCTTACTTGAAAATGGGTCCATATCAGATACGTCTCCAAAAAAATCCATTTTCTGATTCTGGTAAGCATCCCTGTCGCTTTCAAGATTATTGAATTGTACAATTTGCATCTTAGCTAGAGTATTCTCTATCAAAAGATGTTGCATATTGTTTATATTGTTATCTTTTTACAATGAAAGCATCTCGACGTTCTAGATGAGATGTATTTACTGTCCTAGGATTTAGAAGTTGAAAGAAGATTAATGATGAAAAGCATTATGCCTTTTTGAATCATATTGGAGAGAATCATTGCTCTTATCATAATAATTATGTGAAATCTTATAAGAATTTATTAAAATAATCACAATATATTGATAAAATAATGAATGCACAAACCTCCGAACAAATTCTCAACAATCTTTAGCTACAATAACTTAGCCAAATGAATTTTATTATTTCTCACTCCTCTGTGCACGAGCTCTATAGACCTCATGTGGGACGTGAAGGAAATGAGATATAAAAAAGATGTCAAAAAGTGCCATGAGTAAATGAGATCTGGGCTACAGGTAAAAATTTACTCACGTCTAGAGAAAAACTATAAAATATCAAGTTTTACGTACGTGTTGATTTTTTCCTTTGAACTGAAGTTGTAAAACTAAGAAAACTCCCTCGATTGACCTGGTGTGATATAATATCGTGCACTTAAATTCTACAATTAGTTTGGTTGGCATGACTGGAGGGTGTTGAGGATACTCTGCCTTAATCTAAGGCTTCCCATATGTGACTTAATTTAGATCTTAATTCTAGGAGATTGTTTTGTATATACTTTCCATTATTACATTTAATATTAATTGTAATTGATATGTAATTATTTCATACGATATGTAAATTGCTATAAATAAGAAATTACTCACCACTTCAATGTGTGGTGGTTTCATCAAATCTTCTCATGGTATCAAGAGCCAATATGGATTAACATCCCTCGATCCTTTTCTTCATCCTCCCCTATGGCTACCGAGCCCACCCTCCCTTTCAACACCATGATTCACATGGTAACTATCAAGTTTTCTTCTACCAACTATCTCTTATGGAAGAGTCAACTTCTTCCCTTTCTTGAAAGCCAAGAATTACTAGGTTACGTAGATGCAACCCTTGAATCCCCTTTGACCTAGCCACTTCACAGACGCCTAATCCCAAACACCTAGCGTGGAAAATCATTGACAAACGACTACTCAGCCTTCTCCTCTCCTCCCTCACCGAGGAAGCTATGGCTGAGGTCGTCAGTCTCTCCACCTCTCGAGAAGTCTGGCTCGCCTTGGAAAACACCTTCAGCCACCGTTCCAAGGCTCGAGAGATTCGCCTCAAAGATGATCTTCAGTTGATGAAGCGTGGTGCTCGATCTATCACTGTGTATGCCCTTGCCTTCAAGGCAGTCTGTGACCAGCTTCATGCGATGTCCAATCGACGGCACCGATAAGGTACACTAGTTCCTCCGAGGTCTTGGCTCTGATTTTTCTTCCTTCTCTACTGCGTAGATGGCTGTTACGCCCCTCCCCTATTTTGCGGATTTGATCTCAAAAGCTGAGAGCTTTGAGCTCTTTCAAAAATCTCTTGAGTCTTCGGGTTCACCTTCAGCAGTGTTCACAGCCACCAACCGAGCCATGATTGTGCGAACCAGAGAGGAAATTCCTCTCGCACCCAACGCGGACGCAGCAATGGCCATTCCTCTTCAAATTGGGGCCATGGATGCAGCTCCTCTGGTCATGGGCGTCGCCCCACCCCACACTGTCAAATTTGCCGCACTGAAGCCGATCGCTGCAATCAGCGTTACGTACGCCATGAGTCTTCTGCTCACCTTGCCGAGGCCTTCAATCACTCTTGCTCTGTCTCTGAAAGTGAACCCCAAATTGGTACTTGGATACTGGGGCTTCGGCCCACATGACCACCGACCCATCTATTTTGGATCACTCAAATACTTACACGGGTAAAGATTGTATAATTGTAGGGAATGGTGCCTCTTTACCCATAACTCATACGGGTATTATTTCTCCAAATCCAAATCTTCATTTACTTGATGTTTTGGTTGTTCCTCATCTCACTAAAAATCTCTTGTCAATTAGTAAATTAACATATGATTTTCCATTATCTGTTACATTTACTAATAATCTTTTCACCGTCCAGAATCGCCAAACCGGAAGGGTGGTGGCAATCGGTAAAAGAGATGGCGGCTTACATGTGCTGGAGCGTGGTCATTCAACTTTTATTTATGTTCTTAAAAATAAATATCTTCATGCTTCATATGATTTATGGCATGCTCGTCTTGGACATGTGAATCATTCTGTTATTTCTCTTTTAAATAAAAATGGTCATCTTTTTCTTACATCTTTATTGCCTTCTCCAAAACTTTGTGGTACATGCCAACTTGCGAAAAATCATCGTTTACCTTTTTCACGTAATGAACGACGGTCGTCTAATGTGTTGGATTTAATTCATTGTGATATATGGGGTCCTTCTCCTATCAAATCCACCTTAGGTTTTGCCTACTATGTTCTCTTCATTAATGATTTTTCTCACCTCACTTGGTTATATCCTTTGAAATTAAAATCTGAATTTTATGATGTTTTCCGCCAATTTCAAACATTTGTAGAAAATCAACATTCTGCAAGTATAAAAATTTTTCAAAGTGATGGAGGTGCCAAATTCACTAGTCATCGTTTCAAAGATCATCTTCGCACCTCTGATATTCATCATCGACTCTCTTGTCTATACACACTTGCTCAAAATGGTTGCACTGAAAGGAAACATCGTCACGTTACCGAGATAGGTGTAGCCCTTCTATTTGACTCTCACATTTCTCCTCGCTTCTGGGTTGACGCCTTCAACACTGCAGCTTACATCATCAACCGATTGCCCACATCACTTCTTGGAGGTAAGACACCTTTTGAGCTTCTCTATCGTTCGGAGATTGTTTTATATATACTTTCCATTATTACATTTCATATTAATTGTAATTGATATGTAATTATTTCATACAATATGTAAATTGCTATAAATAAGAAATTACTCACCACTTCAATGTGTGGTGGTTTCATCAAATCTTCTCAGATTGTATATATCTTCCACTTAAAAGTCTGCTATTAGACTAGATTTAATAGTGTCATAAAAGAATGGATGACATATATGAAGTTAATGAAAACCTAGAAATTGTTTTAATGGATATGCTGGACAGAATTCTTCAAATAGGTGTTTCAATTTGACATATATATATTTTTTAATTACGATTTTTAGGTTGTTGGATATTAACATGAAGTTGATTTTGTATATATTTTAATGTTCTATATCTGAAAATGAAGTTAATTTAGGTTGATAGATAGATTTGATGTATTTTGATATATAGATTGTTGGAAATTATGAAAATAAAAATAAAAATAACAAAAAAATAAATAAATAATTCATTAAAAAACTAGATATAATTTTTCTTAAATATAATATTTTATTATTATAGAAAGTGAGATGGCTAATCTGATGTGGAGTTCAAGTTTTAAGTGATTAACGAAAATCTAAAAAGTGACATATTAATCTTCTTTGCTAGGCTTAGCACTTGAGTTGATTTTCCCCCAATAAAATACAAACATGCATAAAAAAATTAAAATGCCAATTCCTTTATTAATACCTCAAAGCAACAAGTGAGTATAAAATGAGAAGCTCCACCAATAAATTGGCTTAAAATAAACTGGGATGTTACCGTTAGAGAGGAAGGTAAAAAAGATAGGATTTGGAGTAGTGATAAGAGATCATGAAGGGGAAGTTCTTGCTAGTTTAATGCAACCTTTACTTTTTTTTGTTCACAACCTGTGATAGCAGAAGCTAGAGGACTTGTTTTATAAGCTGCCTTATTTTTGTAAGGAAATTGATTTGTAAATCCATGTATCTTGTAATGGCTGAATGCCAAGTGTTTGATGAAATGAAAGTTTCTATGTTTCAAACAAAAAAATACCAAATTTTTTTAGGGGTCACAGCTATGCTATGCATATAGTTCTTCTATTCTGATAAGGAGGAGTTTCTGCTTTTGAAATATAAATTCAATTTCACATGAAATCTGAATGAAACAATTTGGAGGCGAAAGGGCAGGAGAGCATGTTTTTCATCCAGCGCCGAAAGGCCGAAGCTGTGAATTCACTTACCCAAAAAACCAACAAGAAATTGAGTCGTGCATTTAAAGTGTGCTTTTTGTGGATTGCGGCCATTTTAATACCTTGGGCTTGGGCTTGGGCTTGGGCTTCCATGCCTCTGCGCAGGCGCCGGCCCGCTAGTACAACATTGAAGAAACAAAATTATTCTACGATCAATACTTGTTTGATATTCTAATTATTTAATTTAGACAATTTCTTTTTTTTTTAATAAAAAAATATTTGTACAGTTTAAGTATGTAAGGCAAAAGTGAACAAATCTGAGATTAGTAAGAAAAATCAACTTTTTAATTGTAAAACTTGTTTTGTTTTCAAAGAAATTACGTGAAGTTTGAATACTCTATAACTATATTTAACATTGTTCTTTTTTAATATACGGAGGTTAAGATTTGAATTTCCATGTAACGTGCGAGGAGTCTTTGTCAAAGATAGGGTTCGGCTACACGTTGTTGTAAAATGATTTGAAGTTGTAAGGGAATAAGCTTTCTTGGATTTAAATTCTTTAGAGTTCGTGAATGACAAAATGTAAAGTGGAGAATATTTTCAGTTATTCATTTTTGGGTATTGAAGTTTGATATATATACACGTAAATTAAGCAGTAGTGAGGATAAACATCAATTCAAACTAAATAAACTACAAGATAAATTAATAACGAATTTGAATAAATGATATGTTGGAACTGATTCGGTTATGATAAGGCTTCTTATCGTAATAGAAATCGACTCTTTGATACCATGACAAAATGTAAATTGAAGAATATTTTCTGTTATTTACTTTTGTGTACATAAGTTTGATATATATACACACGTAAATTGAGTGGTAATGTGGATAAACATCAATTCAAACTAAATAAACTATAAGATAAATGAATAACAAATTTGAATAAATGATATGTTGGAACTGATCTTATTGTAATAGTGATGGTATTCGAAGTAGGGTTGAGCAAAAATCCGACAATCTGACTTCGAATCCAACTCCGCTCTGGCTCCACTCCGGATCCGCTCCAACTCCGACGGAGTCGGAGTCATTGATGAACCGACTCCGACTCCACTCTGATCTGCCTCCGACTTGGCCCTCTGCCTCCGTCTCCGATTTTATACATATTTTATAAAAAGATATGTATTTTTCTATATATTAATCATTTAAATTTTATACAACTATATCTTATATAGTTAGTTAAACTCAATAATATACTAGTTAAATAATATATTTATACTATAACATATAGACTGAATTGACTAATAAATAATAATGGTTTAGTAGATGACTATATGTAAATATCATACTATTACAAATTTACAATATTACTACCATGTTACATGTAAGTTGTAACACTATATTACTAACGTATAAATATAATAACATGTCATACTAATGTATATATAATATACTATAAACACTAAGATGCATAATAACATCAACATGTAATACTAATGGATAAACACTAATCTATAAATTTATAATAACATATAATACTAATGTATAATAACTAAAGTATTATTCATATAAGTTGTATATAACAATATCTTGTATTAATTATATTTTTTGACTTAATAAATTCTCAATATATTCATTTTGATAAATATATTAGTAATACTAATATACATTAGTATATTAATTAGATTTATGGTCTAATACTAATACTATTAGCAACCCACTTTAAGTCTATATATAAATTACTATATAAATCATTATAGTATTAATTGCTAATACTATATTACTATATGATACTATTAACTATAGTGATATACTAATATTAGTATACTAATACTATCAATGATATAGTTAGTATAGTGATTTATACTAATAGTATTATATAGTTATACTAAATTAAAATCACTATAGCAAATACTAATATATAGTTATGCTAATCACTATAACTAGTACTAATACTAATATAGACTATTGTTATAATTTATAGTATTATACCTATACTAAATCACTATAACTTATACAAATATAGTTATACTTATCACAATTAGTATAATATATAGTATTAATAATAACTAATACTAATACTAATATACTAATACTATTAGTGTATTACTAATATATATTAATATATATCAAGTATAAGAGATTAGAGATTTAATATATATATAATATTAAATCACTAACATACTAATAGTATGATACCATAGTATTAGTAATTATACTATAAGATATAGTAATAGACTAATAGTATATTATAGTAATAGTATATTATATATAAAATAGTAATAGTATTTTTTTTTTTTTTGAATCAACAACATCAGACTTGTATTCATTCATCTTCAACTGTTACAACTTTATCCTTTTGAACATAGTATTGTATGCCTATAGGTCCTTCTTCTATCCAAATAGTTTCCTCATTTACAAGTAAAGAAGATTTAGCTAGAAAGTGAGCTACACTATTACATTCCCTATAAGTATGTGTTACTGACCAGTTTGATCTATTCTTCAAAATCCCTCTAATGTCTTCAACTAATTGACCATGCCATTCCCAGCTAGCTCCAGTTTCATTCACTGCTTTAATCACACTCAGGGCATCCCCTTCAAAGACCACTTTCGAAAGGTTCAGATCTGCACACAGTTGCATTGCACGCCAAAGGGCCTGAAACTCAGCAACTAGAGGGGAGGTTACTATCCTCTTCTGAGCACACAGTGAGACCAAAAGCTCTCCATGCTCATCTCTCATCACTACACCAATCCCCATCCTTCCTTCATTAACTTTTAGAGCAGCATCCCAATTAACCTTCACTTGGCCTTCTGTTGGAGCCTGCCATCTGCACAACTCTCTTGTCTGAGGTCTCTCTCTCTGGCTCCTGTGTTTAACTTGTTGAGCTTCCTGAAACTGAAGCAGAAGATCAGTGGCTTGCCTAAAAATCACATCAGGCCCTTCAAATTTATTTTCAAAAACAAAACTATTTCTCCTCGACCAAATCCTTCTCAGAACTACAGCCATTAACTCCAACTCTTCTCTTTCCAATTTATAAGACCACTCTGCCCATAGCTCTTGTATATCCTTCTCAGTAGATGCCCATTTCTGCACAGGACTACGATTTTCTGCCCAAACATCCATCGCTCCACCACAGCTCCAAAGGGCATGAGAAACTGTTTCCTTTTGCAGTTTACAGATTGGACAATAGTAATCTTTAACAATCATCCTGCAAAACAAGTTGAATTTTGTAGGAAGACAGTTATTTAATGCTTTCCAAAGAAACATTTTAACAACACCAGGTACATTTAACTGCCACAGCTTCTTCCATATCTTTGTACCAGCTTTCGATACCTCCCCCTTTTCTCTATTTTTCCTGCACAACTCCAGATGATAAGCACTCTTGACATCAAACTGACCATTCTTAGTATAAGCCCAGATTAATTTATCAGGAAGACCTGATGAACTAATAGGTAAGCTACAGACCAGAGCTGCCTCTTCTTCATTAAAAATTCCTTTAACCAAATCAGTTTTCCAAGTCTTAGTAACCCCATCAATAAGTTCTTTGACCTTTGCTTCATCTGCTAAAACAGTTCTGGGTGTTTGAATTCTGAAAGTAGACTGTTTTGGTATCCATTTATCTCTCCAGATGTTTATACTCTCCCCATCACCTACTCTCCACACCAACCCTTCCTTTAACAAATCCAAAGAACCCCATAAACTCCTCCAAATAGCTGATGGCCTAAACCCCAACTTGGAAGCCAAAAAGGCAGAATGCCTAAAGTATTTTTCCTTCAGGATCTTTGCAGCCAAGGATTGAGAATAGTATTTTTTGAATCTTCATTTTGGTGCCTTTTTTTTAATATTCATATATAATAATATATATCATATATTTTTTATGAATCTTCATATATATATATATATAATATAAAATTAAAAATAGATTCATAGTAATTATAATAGTGTATTATAGTAACTATACAGTGTTTTTTTTTTTTTTAATTTTCATTTCTTATACGGTGCCTTTGTTTATTGTAGTGATTAGTTAGATGTAGATATGGAATCATGGATGATGAGAGTAGATGTAAAAATAGGACCTTCTTTTTATTTTTAATTTTTGAATGCATGTTAGTATGTTACTTGTTTTATTTAGTTGTATTTTTTGTTATAATCAAAAGTTTAAAAGTTTAATAAATTTAGATTGTAATTTTGAGAAAATTGAAATTTGAAAGTCCCCAATTTTTTTATTATTATAAAAAGTGGGTCAAATATGAAGTTAAAAAAGATAAAAAAAAAAAAAAGTCTAAAAATCCGACTCCACTCCAACAAGTCGGAGTCGGAGGCGGAGCGGATTCTGTACATCTCGGAGTTGGATTCGTTGGTCGAATTCGACCTCCGACAAAGTCAGAGTCGGAGTCGGAGGTTGGGGCCTCCGACTCAGAAGTGGTCAGTGCTTAGCCCTAATTCGAAAGTTTGAAATGATACATAGATAGATATATAAAATGAGTCTAAAAATATTTATGGATGTTCGAGTGAATTTCTTAATCGTCATTAAATGCTCAATAAATACTATTTGACCCACTAAATATCTATATTTCTCTCACTTAGAACAATCTCATCCAGCGTTCCCTTCCTACTTACTATAAGAACTCCTTATCTAAAATTTAGTAAAAATATTTAACTTTTGACAAAAAGACCCTCTCCATCTAGCTACTATTATTGAGAAATTTTTTTACATTTGAACAGTAACTTCCTAAATATGGAGGGTTACAATTTTATTCCGAAATCATTTTTTACAAATATTTTATTTGACCAATAAAACAAACTCTCCCTCTAATCATTTACAATTTCTTGTGTTCATAACTTTTATAGTTACAATTTGACCTTTTGAGATAATATGATTTTTTTTAAAAAAAAATATTATTGTTACGAAAGCCATGATTTTGAAAACATGACCGTTTAGCAAGATAAGTAATTTTTTTAAAAAATCGTTATAGATGAAAAGTTGAAAATACGGGCACAGTAAATAATTAAATAATTACGAAAATGTGAAAAAAAAATATGTTAAAAAATTTTATTCTACTCTTTTCCTAAAAGATAAAAAATTGAATAATTAAAGATGTACGAATAAATGGATAGATAAAATAATAAAAAAATAACAGATAAATATTACTTTAATATAATAAAATAATAATAAAGAGTGAGATGTACGAGATTTTAAAAATATAAGTAGTTAAAATAAAAACAGATGACTTTTGAGTAAATCTTGACAAATAATTTGTTCATCGAATGCTCTTATAATCTAGAGTTTTGACATGAAGTCTAAAGAATCCAACATTGTATTGCTGTTTTTTCTACGCACTTGGTTTTAGAATTTATTGTTTTGATGATATATAACCCACAAAGGAAAATTATCGTGACCAAGGTTAACCTTTGCCACAAATGTGAGTTATTAATATAACCCCAAAGTCAAATATTATAATTATGATTATCTTCAATCAAAGTTATTATTAAAATTGCAAGGCATATATATATTCACATGTCCTTTAAAAATATATTTATCTGTTTAAATCAAATTTATTACTCACCGCGCGCTGACCGCTTGGAGTTAAAAAAAATGACATTTTCTTATTTTATCAAAAAACAATTTATTTATTTATTTTTTTTAAATATCTGTTTGGAACAAAGGTGGGAAAGTCAAACACATGGATCGAAAATCTCACATAACCTACCATAGAAAATGATAATGATTTAGTACATTTTAAGGCTATATTTAATATTATTTTAAAGAAGAGTATTGCTACAAAACAATCACTGCAATGTGTGCATATACTACGTGACTACTTCTAATCTTTTAGTTTTTTATTTTTTTATTTTTTATGCAAAACGTACCAAATGCACCAGACTTTTCCCTCTCTCTTATCTCGAGCTCTCTCTCTCATCTTAGGCTCTCTCATCTCATATCTCAATGGCTTCTCCCATTTTGACACGTAATGTGTACAATTTGAATGCAGCAAACAGTTGCTGCTCTCAAGACTTTTTCTTTAAAAAAATAAATTGCTAGGACCACTAAGAAGTGACCCCAACAGTTCCCATCAATAAGGCAAAATCTAATTTTTTAGTTTATATGCTTTTTTTTTTCAAGTATTTTTTAAATAACTTTAAATATTAATTTTTTTAAAAAAAATACAAACTCATTAAAAAATACTTCATTAACCATTAAGTTAAAAAAAAAAAAAAAAAAAAGTGGGTAGACACTCTAGAAGTAGAAGAATTGATGGGTGACATTAGCATTATTCTTTAAAGAATGAGAGTTAAACCCCCAAATCATCGCTGTATTATCCGTGATTAGGGAATTAATTAGCAATAGGATCAACGCCAGCCCTCTTCTCTAGCTAGAACGGCACCTCTCTCCTCTCCAACTTTCAAACTTGGACCACGTAGCAAGCACCTTACACCGTCACTTAATTTAGATAACGTTAATAAATTAATTAAACTATATTATAATGATCGAACCATGACGATAAGATTAAAACACTTTTTTTTTTTTTCTTTTTTCTTTTTGTCCAATGAAAACGCTTCCACGTTTAAGACACTCGTAATCAATAGGTCCCATATAGATCGGCGTGGGATGCTTTCGGACCGCAATTATTTACTCTTGGGTTAAATAAACGTTGGAAGATTACAGGTTGATGGGTAATGAATATGAAAGGGACGTCATTGATTCATTCATCCATTTCAATTACGTGTACAAATTCTGCACTCTTAAATTATTGGATATTTACCAAACCAAAGCAAAGCAAAGCTCCATCTTTTTCATTCTTCTTTTCGGCTCTTCTTTCTTCCTTTAAAAGCAACAAAGCTGATTCAAAACCATTGTCTGGAAGCATCGATAACGATAATGATGTTTAAAAAAAAAAAAATAGATAAAAAGATAAAAAAGAAAGGCCGTTGTTTTGACAGCGTTCTTATAACTTTTCTTTTTATGCCACTTGCTTCTAAGCTGAGGTTACGTGTGCCCATGATTTTATCTCTTTCCTTTTTTTTTTTTTTAATAGAATAATATTATATACCAAACTCTAAAAGTGTCAAATTATGTTAATGAATCGTATTCTTATTATGTCAAGATATGTATATTATATCATATAAATCAACCCGAACATAACCCGTTAAGCTTAATTATCGTGTCAAAATCTCAAACCCTAATACGATTCATTAACATAACAGATTATATTGTATCAATCTATTTTGATTAATTAGTGAATATTATGAAATAAGTTAATACGACCCGACCCTCATCTCGCTTTCTTCTTAAGATATAATATATTTATTATTATTTATTTATTAAAAAATAATAATAAATATACCACATCTTATATAATAAAATAAAAAATAAAATGATAATATGACATTTCACTCTATTGTGTTAGGCAAAGCAAAGAGAGGAAAGATATTCACTGCAACGTGGAGGCTCATCCTTTTGACATACGTGTTGATATCATCCTTCCACACATAAGAATATTGTCCAAAAGCATGGGCATCGATAGAAGGGCACATGAGTAGTTTCATATAAGGTGGAGAATATGAAGATTATTATTCTCTTCACTCATGTAGTGGACGTGACAATAACATTTATGTGTGTTTTAAATGGTCTAAAAAGTAAAACATATAGATAATTTCCGAGTCATTGGAGAGGGGTTGATAAGAAACCAACTTCAAAAAATATCAAATTTATCTTAAAATTAGAGAAAATACAATTTATAATGTAGAAATCTTAGTAAAAAGAGTATATAATTATTTTTACTATTAAAAAATCATTTTCTTTATATATATTTTAAATTTATCTATTTTTTTTTAAAAAAAATTTATGAAATTTATATCATAATTTACGCAAATTCATTTAAAAATAAAAACGAATCACAAAGACAGAAAGACATATCACCATTAATTTTTCGATTTTACCCTTCACCCTTCCTTCCTCCAGATATTTAGGGGAACTTATCCAGCAATTTAAAAGCACACTCATCCTGATCAGAAGTCAAACAGTAATTGCGGTTTCAAACAACAAAAGTCAAATCAAAATAGACGATAAAAAGGAAAACTCCACCGATGATAACTTGCCACGTCTACAACCCTAGCTAGATGTAGCCCACAAGACCCCAGATCTCACACCATTGTTGCTGTAATTGTTTACCTATAAAACACCCCAATAAAAATGTTGGAAGCGTGAGAACGGAGAACCAAAAGAAAGCTCCATCTCGTATACCCCATCAATTTTTTATTTACCACTTGCCCACTTCGAAAGTTTGATATTCAATTCCCCCCGCCCCAAAAAAAACCCTAGAAGTTTTCATTTTCACCTATCCTTTTTTTTTTTTCTCGGCCGTTAATACGTGTTCCGGGAGCCAAGTCCTATGTCGGAAATCTCGAATTTACCGGAAAATCCAGGAACTTCCGCCGCCGTTGACCGGGGGAACGAGGAGTGTGGTGTTTCGGCGTTGGTTTCGGTTGGGTCCGGGGATGAAGAGAGAGTGGGAAGTGAAGAGGGTGACCGGAACTGGTCTGGTACCCGGTGGTCGAGGCAAGAGTCTCTGGCTTTGCTCGAGATAAGGTCTGACATGGACGATACCTTCAGGGACTCTGCCACCAAGGCTCCTCTCTGGGAAGCGGTTTCCAGGTCAGTCAAATTAGTTTAGCATTCACTTGCTCGTACTTTCTCGAGAAAAGCCATCCTCTTGCTTGCGTAGTTGCGTTTCACATTTGTTGCCCGTGAAAATTCGAAGGCTTTAGTTTTGCAAGTATGCTTATTAGGATTAAATTTTTGCTTATATCATCGAAACTTGCCGAAATAACAATTTGAAAAATGATGTATTTCTTATGTTCTCGCTAAATTTATCGTGTTCTTAAATCCCTTTTACATTGAAGTAATAATATCCAGCAACTTCTTATGGCCCTTGGGTTTGAAGGTCTGAAATGGTCTCATACGTATGCTCTACTCCTTTTTGCTTTAGTTCATTCTTTTAGTATTGGTTAATTTGGGTTTTGCTGAAGTTCAAAAATGCAGTTTGTGGAACCGTGTTGTTCAGGAAATTAGCGGAGTTTGGATATACTCGAAGCGCCAAGAAGTGCAAGGAGAAGTTTGAGAACATATACAAGTACCACAAGAGGACCAAAGAAGTTCGGTCGGGCCGATCCAATGGCAAGCATTATCGGTTTTTCGAGCAGTTAGAGGCTTTAGATAGCAACCCACAACTTCCTTCTCCTTCTCCTTACCAAGAAAAGGTCCAGGCTTCTTTGGCAGAAACGGGGGGGATAGTGGTGAATACTGCGGAGCCAACTAATGCTATCCAAAATTCAGTTCAGCATTCTATCATGTTCGTGGATAACTCCACTCCGTCCACATCTTCATCCCTTAAGGAGTTGGAAGGCATGAGGAAGAAGAAGAAGAAGAAGAAATTGACCGAGTATTTTGAGGGATTAATGAAGGAGGTTGTCGAGAAACAGGAGAACTTGCAGAGGAAACTTATAGAGGCATTGGATAAGTGTGAGCGAGATCGAATGGCAAGAGAAGAAGCATGGAGGATGGAAGAATTAGATAGAATTAAGAGAGAGCGCGAAATTTTGGTTCAAGAAAGATCGATTACAACAGCAAAGGATGCTGCTGTCCTTGCCTTCTTGAAGCAATTTTCTGAGCAGGCGAGCTCGGTGCAATTGCCCCAGGAGTCAACAATGGTCTCAATGCCAGTGGAGAAAGTTGTGGAAAGGCAAGACAATAGTCATGGTGGAGATGTTACGGGGCAAGGAAAACATAATGGCGGGAAGGTTTTGGACAATCAAGAGGATAACAGTTGTGTATATAATTTGGAGAAGCAAGAAAATGACAATCGTGGGAATTCTATTCAGAAGAGCTCGGCGCGATGGCCTAAAGATGAAGTTGACGCTTTGATTAGGCTGAGGACTAACCTTGATTGTCAGTATCAAGAAAATGGGCCCAAAGGATCTCTATGGGAGGAGACATCAATTGCAATGAAAAAGATTGGTTATGATCGGAGTGCAAAGAGGTGTAAAGAGAAGTGGGAGAATATAAACAAGTACTTCAAGAGGGTAAAAGAAAGCAATAAGAAAAGGCCTGAGGACTCAAAGACCTGTCCTTATTTTCACCAGCTTGATGCTTTATATACTGGGAAGACTACGAAGGTTGAAAAATCAACTAATTCTGGCAATGAGTTGAAGCCTGAGGAGCTTTTGATGCACATGATGAATGGACAAGAGCAACAGAGGACGGAATCGGTAACGGAGGACGGTGATAGAGAGAATGCTGATCAGATTCAAGTAGATAAGGAAGATGAAGATAGGCATGGCTATCAGGTTGTAGCAAGTGATCCTTCTTCAACGGCAACTGTGGGTTGAGGAGACACCGGTGAGAACCTTTTTTTCAGAGGTGAAGGCGAAGTGGGTGTGGGTCAGCGTCCATTATGAGGCTACCCCAGGCTGTGTGGGTCAGATCGTGGTTGCTGAGAAATTCATTTTGATTCAATATGATTGCATCTCTTGGGAAATGGCATCTTCTTTCTAATGTAGTAAATGTTCATCATTTGTTGATACGGATGAGAAAGAGAGATAGACAGAGACAGAGATAGGAATAAATAAAATAAGGAGCTTAGTGTGTAATTTTATACAGCTTTCTTTTGACAGTGAACACCGGCATGCCTGTAGAAGTTGGAAGTGCCGAAGTGGTTGGATGTATTTGTTTGTACTAATAAAATTTAGCACCAGCAGTAATGCTGCAAAAGTGGAAGCCGCTCTTTTTTGTTTTTGGGTTTTTGTAATCATTTTAATTTCATCAAATTATTATAATTTTTTTAAATTTTTATATAAAATAAAATAAATAATTTAATTTTTTTTAATTTTAAAATAAAAATAATATTAAAAAAATATATTTTAATAATATTTTATTTAATTTTTTAATTTTTATTTTAATTCATCTCATCCATAAAAATAAACGAAACGTAGATTATATAAGAAATATTAACCCATTGTACACTTTTTAAAAATATCTTCAATTTTAAATATAATTGGAAAAGTGTTGTAATAAAAGTTGCTTATATATATTGTTAGTGTGTGTATATATATATATATATA
Source organism: Juglans regia (assembly GCF_001411555.2). NCBI lineage: Eukaryota > Viridiplantae > Streptophyta > Magnoliopsida > Fagales > Juglandaceae > Juglans > Juglans regia. The sequence goes on along the minus strand of NC_049901.1, from coordinate 12,036,061 downwards.
TATATATATGTAGAACATGCATAACCTAGGATTATCCATCTGCATCGGGGCCGTCCCGGTCCGAAACTCGGTTATATTATGGGTTAATCCGAAACCTTGAAACTTGAAACCCGGATTTGAAATCCGGTACCCACATTCTTTTTTCTAAAAAGACCCCGAGTCTTTGATCTCCTGTTTTGATCCCAATGATTCTTCGTTTCACCCAGGCTTCGAGTTTCGTAGGGGTTTAAGGACTCGTCCGGTATCAGCTTCTTATTCGACTAATGTATCTAGGTTTGATTCCGATCTTCGTAATAGATTGCGAAAAGATAGAAGATTTGAGCAATAAAGTGAATGATCATGACCTTCTTTCACTATTTGATCTTTGATCTTGATAATGAAAAGTCGTTGATTGGTCAGGTGCAACTTTTAGCCTTTTATCATACTTTTATGTAGCAATTGATTTTTCCTAGTATAGTTTATCTTGTTAGAACAAAATAAAGTTGATTTTTCTACATTCATCTTTTGTCCCGAAATCGCCTCATATAACTTCAATGTTTTCAGTAACCCCCGCATGGAACGAGTATCACCTCTTAGAAATAGCAACAAATCATCCGCATTGAGAAGATGTGAAATCCTCAAACAAGAAGCCGACAAGTGATAAAGCTTAATAATATCCAAAACAAATTGTGATTCCAATAATCTAGAAAGGATATCTTTTGATAAAATAAAAAGATAAGGGAAAAGAGGGTCGCCTTGTCGAATACCACGCGAAGCCTTGAAAAAGCCTTTGGAAACTCCATTCAACATAATTGAAAATGAAGGAGAGGAAATACATTGGAGAATGAGGTCACACCACCTTGTGGAAAAACCGAAACCCTTCAACACTCGAAGAAGAAAACACCAATTAATCCGATCATACGCCTTCTCCATATCAATCTTACAAATCACATTCCCTCCTGAACTTTTTTATCTAACCCCGTCACCAATTCTTGAGCAATGGAAATATTTTAAAAAATACTAAAATTACTTAAGAAAGCTGATTGTGTAGGAGAGATCAACTTATTTAAGATAGAAGACATTTGATTTACCATAATCTTGGAGAAAATTTTATACACCACACAACACAAGCTAATAGGCCGAAATTTAATAAAACTATCTGGTTTATCCACTTTTGGAATAAGAACTAAGTTTGTAGCACCATAGAAAGTGGGCAAACGGTAGCCAACAAAGAACTCCATCACCGCCTTCCACACATCCATCTTAACAATATTCCAAGCTGCTTTGAAAAAAATAGTCGAAAAACCATTAAGTCCAAGACAACTATCATCCGAAATGGAATCAAGCGCCGCTTTAACCTCCACCAAAGAAGGAGGCTGAATAAGAGCCGCATTCTCCTCTTACGACACCAATTTAGGAATGAGGGAAAAAAACATTATCATCACTAACCACTGGCTCGGAAGACAAAAGCTTCTGATAGAAATTAATAACGCCATCATGAATCTCCCCAGGAGATTTGTAGAAAAGATCCATCCTGTAAAACTAAAGAAGTTAGGAGGTTCATTTTCTTCTTCTGCAAAACACTCACATGGAAGAACCGCTTGTTCGCATCACCCTCCTTCAACCATTTAACACACGATTTCTGCTTCTACAAAATCTCTTCTCTATCTACTCATTGTTTATGCTTTTCTTCTAATAGAGTCAGCTGAGTTTCAGTATTCTCAGAATAATTATTAGTAACTTCGTTCTCCAACCCAAATAGTTGGTCTTCAACCATTTGAAGCTCCTTCTCCACCAGCCCAAAAGTTAAAACATTCCAAAGTTTAAGGGCAAATTTGAGTTTTGATAAATTTCTGGCCACCCTAAGCAAAGCATTAGAATTCATATTAGAGTCCCATACTCTCACTACTAGCGGGATAAAATCATCATGAAAAGCCTGCATTCTTTGAAATCGAAACTATCTTGGACCCAAGAAACTCCTTTCCTGCAGCAACTGAAAACACATAGGGCTATGATCAGATGAAGTACGAGGAAGATACTTCATATTAGCATTCTGATATCTGCACATTAATTCTAGATTAACAAGAATCCGATCTAGCCTAGCCCAAATACGTCGACGCCCCAATTGACCATTGCACCAAGAAAATTTAGATCACGTAAAAGGAACCTCTAACAAACCACAATCATGAATAAAGAATTAAAATCCTGTTTAGCCCTAGCAGCCCGATATACACCTCTCACCTTCTCGCCATCCTCCCGAATAATATTAAAATCACCTGTTAAAAACCATGGCTGCTCGTCGCTATCTAAGTTGCTAATATCCTTGCATAAGTCCAGCCGCATCTTCCTAAAACAACTTGCATAAACAAAAGTAGCCAATATACGGTTACCCCCACACGATAACCAACCTAATAAAATCTAGTTAGAAACTAGACTTGCATAAGTCCAACCGCATCCTCCTAAAACAATTTGCATAAACAAAAGTAGCCAATATACGGTTACCCCCACACGAGAACCAACCTAATAAAATCTAATTAGAAACCAGACCTATGGAAAACTGAACGTCCTCATCCCAAAAAAGCCAGATTTTGCCACCCACATGTGCATTCAAAGTATAGTTAAAAAGCTTCATACGACGTGCCTAAAACTGCATATTTTTTACATCCAAAAAAGGTTCCATAATTGCTACAATACGTGGTTTAAACTGCTTCATGATACGGGATAAATGATTGTGAGAAGTACGCATACCCCTAATATTCCACGCAAGGATGTTAAACATAAATTAACGCTATTTTTTGGAGTGGGTAGTGACCTCGTGCCTCACCCCAACTTTCATGTTCCCATCCTCCAAAATTTCTCGTATTTTTACCCCCATCTCCGGGTCAGACTCGTAATCCTTTCGAGCAATTTTCCTAGCCTTAAACATGCATTCAGAATCCGACAGAGCCACATCATATTCCAAAATTTCATCCACCATTTTTAAGGAGCTACGTGGAGTTTGCCGGTTTTGAGCTAAATTCAAATAAGCTTCCCGAGGGGTTACATCCCCCTCATCCTCCTCCATAAAATTTTCAACAAAACCTACAGTATTAACACCATCTATTAAGTCATGACCTTCCCTAAAATTCCTCATGATACCTTCATTGGAAGCATACAAGACTTGATCACTAGTCACCCTTAAACTTTGCCTCTGTTTATTGCTTTTCAAAATTTCTTCCCTTCGTTTATTTCGCTTCTCTTGCTGATCTAATTCAGGCCTCTCCACCTGAGACCATACTGGCGTAGACCTCTTCAAATTCACTTGAACTCCCTCCTCTCCTGCCTTAGTTGTTTTCCTACAATTGGTCTCAATGTGCCCCTGAACATGACAGTGATGACAAAATGCAGGGAGAGTCTCAAAGATAACCTCATGGTATGGACTACCAAGTTCACCAGGGGAACCAATCCAAAATCCCTCACTGATCGGTTGAGAGATGTCCATCACAACACAACATCTAGCACATTTCGGTCGAGAGACACATGCAGTGGCATTGTCTCTCCTCAGAAACCTTCCATAACCCCTAGTAAGGATTTTCAACATCGAAAAGTGATAAAAATTTGGGGGTAACCCTGACAAGAATAGCCACACTGGAGCATTCACTAGTTCAATATTCTCATCAAAAGCAGGAGACCAAGGAAAAATGCAATAGGGCACACCATCAATGTCAAAAAATTCCTGTGAATGTGTCTTCCTCATTCATCAATCGAACCATCACATTAGCAGCTTTGCTCATCTCGCCCACCATTGGCTGCATCATCAAACCCCAACGCATCTTGATGAATTTCCGAATACTATCCAGAGAGGGAAGTTTCCTCAGGAATTTTAGAACCACTGTAAATCAAAATGGTGAGGCCGAGCGCTCGATTTCCTCTGGAGAGAAATGAAAGAACATTTCTCCATTTTTGAAGCCAGGTCGACGCATAGGAATAGCAACCTCAGGGAGAGGCTTCGGGGAATCCACAACAATATTGACAAAGGAAGGGCGGGCCACCAGAGGCTGAGAGTCCGACGTCATGCGGCCAAGCAAGGTAAACCACGCGATCGCAAAACATAGAGAAAAAAGAAACCTAGGTCACGTTAGCAAAAGATGCGGCCTAGGTTTCTTTTTTCTCTCAATAGAGTTCTGGGCGTAGGATCCAACCATGTGATGTGTACTTGATGATGATGGCAACCTTGAGAAGTAGATTTGGCAACTAAAAATTAAGGTGCCGTTTGGATGGTAAGTTAAGATAAAAGTTAAGAATTGAATAAAATATTATTATAATATTATTATTATTTTACGATTTGAAAAAATTGAATTATTTATTATATTTTATATAAAAAATTAAAAAAATTATAGTTATAAAATGAAATAAAATACTTTCAATATCGGAGCCTAAAATCCATAAATTAACACGAGAATAAAAAATGGGGCCACGTGTAAGGGAGGTGGGATTTGGGAGGGAAAAGATAAAAAAATGTCAGTTAGAAACTCCATTACGATACTTGTTATGAGTTGGTTTAGATAAAACTCTATGCAAAATTTAGCTAATATGTTACTTTTTTGGCTTTTCACTAATTTTTCGTTTTTCTATCCGTACACTCTTCATCCCACTGAATCTCCGGCCAGTGCATAGACACATTTCGGGAGCCTATAGCCGTTTAGAAAAATTGTATTTTTAAAAATAGTCACCCAAAACTCAACATACAAATGAATTGAAATAATCTAGGATCATATAAACTTTTTTTTTTTTTTTTTTTTTTTTTTACATTGGGGGAGTGGGGTCGAATCCATAATCTCTATTAGATGTGGGTCTTGTGCCATTAGGCGGCCGTTGGCATATAAACTCATTTTTAAATAATAAACAAGTGGGATAATAAATAATTTTTCTAAAGTGACCGGCCCAATATGACTTCTAAAATATTTTACTGTAGCTCAAAATCATCTAAATTTAATGATGCCTAATCCATTGCAGCCTCATTTTAAAGGATATTAGTCATATTAGAGATTTCATTGGCTAAGTCAATGTCAGTGCTTTAAGGGTCTGTTAGGAAATATAAATGTTCTCAGATATCTCTAGACTATTTTATTACTATCCATAAACAATTCATTACTATTAATAAATTATTCATAATTATTTCATTACTATTTACAAATTATTTTACTATTTTTCACAAATGAACTGAGATAATCTTAATATCTAAACAGAACTTGGCCCCATTTGGATACAAGAAATATTTCATTTCATTTCATCTAATTTAATTATTACTATTTTTCTAAATTTTTATACAAAATATAATAAATAATTTAATTTTTTTAAATCTCAAAATAATAATAATATTAAAAAATAATATTCTAACAATATTTTATTTAACTTTCAACTTTTATCTTAATTTATTTCATTTCAACTCACTATACAAACCGCACATAAATATTTTGAGGTGAGACACTCTCAAACTTCTTTTTTAATGATAGTTATTCTACACCCAAGTATTGGTATATCAACAAAAGTATAGGTAAACTTCCCGCCGGGGGGGGGGGAGGGAAAAAGGAAAAAAAAGACCGTTATGTGAATTCAAAGATTAAAGAATTCCAAACTTATTTATTAATATATTAATTAATGATAGATCAATTAATACAAAAGTATTGGTTTTTTAATTTCCCTAATATAATAAATATAAAAATAAATGACTTATTATAATTTTACCCACCATCTTTGAAGTACCAACAGGACTCATATCACCTCTATTTTAATTTTTACCGTTGGTTTTGTACCGCTGAACCTTCAAAGTACGCACTGCCCAAAGGGCAAGAAAGTTACCGGAGTGCCATCATTTCACTTCCACTTACTATCCCGAGTGAAAGTGCAACGAGATTTGAGCCAAACTCCATTGCCATTCTGAACTTTAAACTGCTGTAAACGCCCCTTTCACCGAACTCTCTCCCTCTCTCTACCATCAATGGCGGAGTACGAACCCTACCACCAAACCCACAACCATCACCAGCAACAACACCACCAAGCAATCCCGAAAGAGACAGCCTTCCAGGCCCTTAACACCATAATCCAGCTACACTTCGAGAAGACCCTGGAGAAGAAGCGATCCATAGACCTCCAAAAGAAGGAGCTTCACAAGCTCTTCCAGCTCTTCTTCATCTTCTTGGGCATCGTCTTTCTCTCCCAGTCCCAGTCCCCTCGCCTCCAGTGCCGCCATTGCTGGATCCCCATCACCATCCTCTCCCTCTCTCATCTCATCTTCTACGTCTCAGTGGCGCAGACCCTCAGGTGCATCAACGGGTTCAAGTACCAGAGGCGCTGCCACAAGCTCACTCTTGGGCTGGCCACCGAGAAGCTCAGGGAGATGAAGATGAAAATAAGCGCCACCGGGGGCGAGCAGTTCGACGGGGTTGGGGACGATGAGTTTGAGATTCATTACCAAGAGCCTCCCGAGAGTTACTTTGGTAAGTTCAAGAGGAACTGGGCTTTGCATTTTGGGTTCTTGATCTTGATCTATGGGATTATGGTCTCATCCTCTGTCGTCCTCCTCTGTTTTTAGCTGTTTAACTTGTTCTGTGTCTTGGCAGATGTGTTTCACTAATTGTGGGAGTGTGAATGCTTATTTTTCTTTTCTACATGTAGGAAGGAATTATTTGATGGGATTCGATTCCAATTTCAATGCTATATTTCATGTTCTTAATCTGAGCAGATAGATGGGTTTGACTGAATTGATTCAGCAGTAGTCATCATGTAAGGATATTTCATTCCAAAGAGAAGGGTTGATTAGAAAATATTATTATTATGACACGAGAAATGAAATTATATGATTATAGTCGTAAATGTGTAAATATTGTACAATTGTTTTAAAAAAATAAATAAATATAAAATTTATATAAAAATAAATTAATTTTTTAATAATAAACTCTATTATTTTAATTAAAAGTGAAAACAGAACAAACCCATCAAAGGGTAAAATGTTATTTTAATCTATTAAGCCGTTTAAATTTTGAATTTTGAAAGTAAAAACGTTCGAGCTGGACACTGACGGGACTTTAGAAGCCCGAGTCTGGGCGTACTGATGGATGATGTCAGTTTGTTCGTTGTAACATATAAATAAGAAAGAGATGAAATGTTTTATTAAAAATTAAATAATTTTTTAATATTATTTTTATTTTAAAATTTTAAAAATTAAATAATTTGCTTGGACAGTAAAAATTAAATTATTAATTAATATATAGAGTGCATTTGTAAAATATAAAAAAAAAATTAGAAAAAATTATTAAAATATATAATATTATATTATTATTTTGATTTTGAAATGGCTAGTCTAATGTGGATGTTAGAGGTTAAAGCCAACTTTTAGTCAAAATTTAGACTTGGCAATGGTAATGGTGGAAAGGAAAAATAATGAGAGAAAACTGTCAATCCGGATACTTCATTTAAACTGCAAATTCAGTGACTACATAATGTGTGGTTACGCCCCTCCTGGCTCCTACCATCAGCAACCCCCCAATCATGATCCCCTCCAATGGCTTTGCATGCATAATGGTGATTTCTGCTGAAATTGGGAAATATTGGAGAATTACTTGGTCACTTTAGCCCTCAACCCATTAGCCCTCAACCCAACCACTGAACTAGTTTGTTCCACGACATACGCCTATAGAAACTACAACTATTGGTAAAAAAAAAAAAAAAAACTAAAAGGGAATTAGAAGTCAAAGGGGCGAAGCTTACGTTTTAGTTTCTTGTGAGTTTTTTCAGCTTGGCGAGAACTTTGATTGACCTTTCTTATCAAAGCTATATGAATGACTCTCCTCTGCAGACGAGTGTGTTCCCATATGAACTCTCATCATCCTCAAGCACCCAAATCTATAATGTGAAATTGCCATCATCACTTCTGAGATGACTTTAACTTTTTCAATGGCCTAGTGATGCATACAATGGAAAACTTAAGGTCAACATAGGCCCCCAAGACATTCATTGTGTCAAAGGATTTCAACGAGCAAGCAAAATCAGTGCGCCATAATAATTTAAGCAAAATCTAAGCATGCCACTTACCATCAAGAAGAAATTTGAATGATAACTACAACTCAAAAACTAAATATCCAAGCAGATTGATGACATGAACACACATTCTAAATGTAGTTTCTCAATGAATTAGAATCAACAAGCTAAAAGTTGTATACATCCATGTTATGATAACGTGATATTCCACCAAAAATACCAAATAAAGAATCAGTAGTGTTTAACAAAGGAGAGGTGTACGTAGGCAAAGTGTACCCAGAGCTTTGAGGACCCACTTTTGAAGAGGTCTTTAAGAACTCTCTTTGTGTCAGCACGCTTTTGATGTACCGCATATCTGATGTAACTCTGAATTGAAAACTGAAGAAATTTGTGGAAACAAGAAACTTGTCCAAGATTAAAGGAAAATCATAGAACTGACAAAGAAATAAAGGCCAAACTTCAATTATCAAATTGATGACATCAATAATGCATTCCCCTTTTTTTGCTCAGGACTTCAGTGGTTGTAAGAAAGTGATTGAAGATTTAATTTCTAAAAGTATAATAAGTTCTACTATCTGTCTTCTTTCATACGGCAATAAAGAGTCACCCTACAGCTTAGCAAAAACTCTGAAGAACCACGAGCACATGAAATCCTTTTGAAACCCTTCATTTTGGTACACAAATCTCCCTCACACCTCACAAAAATATGATCAGCTCTTTGTTATGTTAGAAGTGAGAAATCTTTATTAAAGAGAGCAAAAGGAGCTACCAAAGTACACTAAACGTATGCAAGACAGACACCTTTCTTCTGATAGGTACAAAAACTTTATTGATACAAGACAGACACCTATCTAGAAGGAGAAAAAGATACAAGAAAATCATGGAATTTTAGCCCATTACAGTCGGTTGAAGCTGTCCCAATGGACGATTGTATTGATAAAGAAAAGATAAGGGTTTTGAGCTCCTCCAGCAACTGTTTGTGGTCGTCAAAGATCCAATCATTGCTTTCATTCCATATACAGCAAATAAGGTAAAGGTAAATAATGGGGAGCATTTTTCACACTACTGCAATTTGTGGGCTGCCACCTAACCCTTTCCAGACAAGACCTTCAGCTCATGGAGGACATGCAATCTTCTTGAAAGTCAATTTTTATGAATAGCTCTATCTGTCACAAACTCCTGAACCATTCTTTGTCTAAAATCTGAAATATTCTTCATTTAATTAGCGCCCAAACAACTCCAAAGCGAAAACAAAGTTTCTGGGTTACCATTAACAGGCTAGACACCAAAACTTCAAATTTCTTCCTTGCTATGCCTCCAAACCAAACCTCTTTTCTTTCTCTATTCGAAACACTGAGTTCCTAAACTTCACCTACCTTTGCCACCATAAAACCCAAACCCCTTCCTAGATCCTACACTGTCCAGAAAATCCTGCAACTTTGCCTCCTATTTTCAGCCCTCTCTAACCCTTCAATATTTTTAATTTGCCTCCTATTTTCATGATTTGCTTGTATCTCTCACTAGTGCTTAGTGGTAATTAGGCATAATATTCGATGTATACTCCCTGTGTACTTGGGCTATGCCTTTTCTTATCAATATAATTTCACTTTTACCTATAAAAAAAAAATCTCTTTGAGCCCAATTCGAAGTGTAATGCCTCTATATACTCAACCCAGGCACAGTCTTTCCTGAGGTTTAATATTTAGCATACTTACCTTTTTTTTTATTATAAGTAACCTATAATTAGCATACTGTGCAGCTTTCCTGCTTCAGAATTGGTGTCAAAGCCCTTTGTCCTACTTCGTAATGTTAAAGATGAGCTAAATAATCTCAAATGAGGATTTTGATGACACTACTAATTCACCCCTTATCTGTGAATGTTTCTGTATTCACCATCAATCAATTAATAACGAGATAGATGGCTAGGCATCTAGATTCTATACTTTAGCAATTGGTATGTAAATTATCTAACTGAATGCGACAGACTTTGGGGCGATGGATGAATATATCAGCCCTTATCACTTGATTCAATACTAAACCGAAATGGATGGCCACAAAATAATTTGAACCGAAACCACTGGTACTCAATGGAAATTAAGATCGAAATATTCAAAATTAGGTATACATAGATTTAAATAGAATTTGATACAAGTCCCATCTTAGCATTTTAAGAATTCAAGAGATTTAACCATTTAAACTCCCACCATTCTAAAAGAGAGGTTCTTATTCAAGTTTATTATGGCAACGGCTCCATGTATACAAACAATTAAAAAGTAAAACAGAAATGCATGCCTGCAAACACGTAATGGAAGAAACAGAACACATTCATATCCACACAAAATACGAACTTCCGAGAAAATTAAGGATAATAAGCAAGCATCATTAATACACACAGAACAAAAAATCTTTGAAACAGAATAGAAAGAAAGAAACATAATAAACTTACTGACTTCCCCTTGTTCTTCCACTTGTGACATAAAGTAGGTGTAGAAAGAAACGAAGAAAAATGAGTTGGCGCAGCTGATGAAATCAATGAATTTTTTTTTATCATCGACAAGTTTCGCAATCTGGGTATTTGAAATTGCATATCGATCAAAAAGAAAGAAAAACACTTGCTTAAAAAAACAAGGATTTTTTTAATAGCGCAAGAAATTATTAGGCTATGTTCATGAAGAAGGTAGGGCTGCTTCTCAAGTAAAAGGATGATTTGGCTATTTTCATGGCTACGCCTCGGTTCCGTGCTTAGGAGTCAGCAAAGGTTGGCTCACTCCTCACCGCTCTGTGTACCGTGTTCCACCCTTTCTGTTTGGAGTTCCTCTCCACAGAGTCAGAGATTACCAGGGATGGGATTGGACTTTGTGTGCGCTCATTGCCTTTCAGCTTCGGCCTCTTCAATCTAATTTATGGATTTAAAACAGTTGGGTTTTAGCCTTTGGGCACGGGAAGGTGGAAAACTATTCTGGCACATGTACTGGTATGTAAGAGCATTGGCATGGCCAATTGCCAATTTTAAAATTTGGCTGGAATGTAAATTTTTAGCTATAGTATTAATTTTTAATTATGTGAGTTCAATTAATTATTTTAAAGTTAAAATAATAATATAATATCATATATTTTAATATTATTTGATAATTTTTTTTTATATTTTGTAAATATACTTCATATATTTTAATAATATTTGAAGAAAAAAAAATAGAGATAATTCAAAGAAGTAGATCATCAACTTAATTAGCATGTTCAAGAACCTGTGAAAAAAGAGCACTTCATGTGAAAAAAAAAACAACATTCTTTTAGTCCAAATTCACTTCATGTTTAATGTTCACACTCTGAATTCATATAAAGTAATTCACAATATTCCAGCACATTCAAGTCCAAATTCACAAGATTCCAAATTCAAGTCCAAATTCACAAGACACCACACAATCCACAAAGCACTCGGTAAATCATTCAACACATATAAAGAAATAATTAAATCATACATAAAGCAGTTCTCACATGTATAAATCATAACAAGAAACTTAGGAAAATGATTTATTATCTTTATTGTTTTAAGGAAAAATATGTGCATATTGATTCCACTGGAGTAGGATGTCTCATACTTCTTAGTGTGGGGGCTTGAAGATGAAGAAAAACAATTATTATATTAAGGCTCATATACATAAGTCTCTGCTGCAATTCATGGCTGCAGTTCTTGCTAATAATGGGAAATACCTGTTAGAAACTGGACAAAGGGTCAAATAATGGCAATATGAAAAATATTCCTAAATAACTTATTGATGACAAGTATTGAGAGGGAACTTTTGGAATTCAGTTTGTTCACTTCCAACATGAAAGACTCAAGTTCTCTGCAAAGATTCTCCAAAAACATGCACAACGATATACCATTTTGAGAAAGGAATTTTATTCGGATAACTATTGAATCTAAATTTGAAAAACAGCCTAAATTTGAATTCGAAGGAGAAACAGAGGAAATGAGAAAATGAAAGCAAAAAGGAAAAAAAAAATCTCACCAAAAAAAAAAAAAAAAAACTTCTTTTAGTCCAAAATGAAGTTCATGTTTAATGTTCAAGAATTGAATTCGTACATCTCAACCAAGAACAAAAGAAAGAACATAAAAGCAAAAGAAAAGAGAGACTTGAACTATAAGTTGTCTTTCCCCAATATGGAAATTGAAAGAGAATGATCATGCAATCTCTAGAGTTAGATGAAAAAATAATGACCTATCAACAAGCATGATTCTTTTCCCCTAAATTTTTTCCAAGAACTGCTTTCCAAAAAAAAAAAAACACAAACACAGACCCCCAATAATACAGTTGTCTCATAAAATTCCATAGCAAATATTTTCTCAGGAAACAAACAAAGCTTTAGGAAACCCAATAGATAAATGTGATGCTTTTTGATTATCTGCAACTTAATTTCGTTTTCATGGCACTGATTTGACTCTATCATGAAAAACTCTAGTCAGCCATTTCTAAATTCCAGTAGATCAGGAAAATCCAAAAAGAGAAAAAATCGAAGGATTTATATGGTAATCACAATATTACAGCTCGAAGAAATAACGTTAAACAATTTTGGAAGGAGATAAAGCTTATGATGAATCTTCATTCTAGACTCACCAAGACAGAAGTACTGATTCTATTATCAGACTCTGAGCAGACTGTATCCTGTTACGACCCACAGACAATGTGAGAGCATTAGCATTGGCAATGGGCTGGAAGAAGACGACAACGTGGACGATCGATGGAGAGAAGGGTGCTTGCGGGCTGAAGAAGATGAATGATCAAATGTAGGGAGCTTTCGAGAGAAGAAAGAAAAAAAGAGGGAAATGGGCGATTTTGGGCAGTAGAAAGAGAGAAGAACGAGGGAGAGAGAGAGAGAGAGAGAGAGAGAGAGAGAGAGAGAGAGAGAGAGGGAGGAAGATCAAATAATAAAATATGTCTTTCCAATGTGAACAGTGACTCGCCATGTTTGGAGAGGACTCAAGATTTATTGTAACTCAAGTCTTAAGCTTTGGACCATTGGCTAGTCCAATGTGGAGGCTTTTTCTCACATCTAGCTAAACTTTAGACTTGCATTGCCAATGCTCTAATTCTCAATAGCAAAGGTGTCAAAGATTATCTCACTATCCAGATATAAGCTCCAAATTTTCAATTATACATAAACCTCAATGTTTTAAACCAACTATTTCAAAATAATTAACTAAAAATACCACAAACTTTTAATATAAATATCAACCTCTCAACATACCATGTTATCAGAATATGACAAATTTACTGAATAATATTCTCCAATAACCATAACATCTTTTTGTACTTAATCCACTATACTTCAATCATCTCGCCCATGCTTTCTAATTTTGATTCTCAACTGAAACAATTAAATCATCCGAAGAATATTGTGGAGATAATGGGTGACTTATGCAACATTTTATCAAAATATCAGAGCGATACATCAAAACATTCATATTCAAAAATCCTTTGACATAACATAACTGAGCATCATATCAGAACAGAATTTCACATTTAGCCCTCGTAGTAGGGTTGTGCTAACCCATTCGGCAAATTGAGTAGAAACGGAATGTGAAATATTCTCTTTATTATTCTCGGAGCTCCGAGTGTGCACACATGAAAGAACATGTAGAAAATCACTTTGCTTCCAAAGTGCGTGCACAGGAAATAGAAAAGTTGATACCAACTCAAACAGATACCACAGTTTTACATCCATGATAAGGTCAGAGTAGAGCATAAACAAAATCATATACAGAATCAGAATGTCATACTAAAAGTTTTCAGATGCCACATCTTATCAAGACAGAGTAGTGAACAGAATTATATCATTTTCACATAATTATACACAAATATTCATATTCGTTTTTTTTTGTTTTTTTGCACAGTTCAGAAAAAAAATGTCAAAAATAACTCATATTTACACCAGTCATAACAAAAATACTTTTTACACAGATTTCGTATGTAATAGAGAATAAATAACTGAGATTGTTTCAAATTTAACAAAATATGCATATTTTTCTAAAATTAACCTCAATTTATTTTTTTTATGCAAAATCTAACATATGAAACCTTGCTTATATTGACTTTTTAGCTTTTTCAAAATTTTCTAACAACAGTGCCGAGTAATTATTAATCATCACCTATAAAATAGTCACATAATTTTCGTAAATTATTAATCAAACACGTATTTCGACACTTCAACCTAAAATACTAAAAGAACCTATTTTTCCTAAATGTCTAAAATTCTCTTAACCCTAAAATATAATTACTTTCCAAATTCATCGATATCCACTTAATTTCTCTAACTAATACATTAATTCTAAAATATTTCTGAAAAATAAAATTTTTGTACTAATATTAAGTGAGACTAGGCCCACTTCAAATATTATATTAATTCTCTGCAAACCAACTGAGGCCCATAGTGAGAAAAATCACCCCCAACTTAAAAATACAAGTTCAAAACAAATTTGCTTTGGCTTGTAACTCAAAGGACATATGTGTAATTCTATAAAAATTACTCTATTTTATGCGAAGCTTTATGGGAGACAAATGAATCTTTCCTATTTTGAAAACAAGGCAAGCACAAGCAGAAGGGTGATACGACTAAGGCTTACCAAGAGGGAAGGGAGACACGGCAGATCTGGGTGGTGAAGCAAAGATGTTGGCGAGCTGGGTGGCTGAGCACTGAGAGAGAGAGAGAGAGAGAGAGAGAGAGAGATAACGTGAGAGGGAGGAACATAGAAGTGACAGTGGCTTACTGAGAGGAAAAACAAATCGTGCGACAGAGTTGTGCAATGGTAGACCTAGAGGTCGAACATAATTAAGTTCATGAAGGCTTCCCTTATGGGTGGTGGTGTTGTTCTGAGAGAGGAAGAGAGATACAAGAAAAAGAGACGAAAAAAAAAATAGTGGGGGAAAAGGTCGAATGTGAGGTTACGGGAATACTGGCATGTGGGTGAGGGGAGGCTGGCTGGCTGGCATTTCTGGACTTCACCGTGCTGTGGCTGGTGGCATCTAATGGGATCTAAAGCTAGGAGGATGGGGCTGCTCTATTTCGGTGTGGTAAAAATAGAGAACTTCATGTGATGAACTGCGGTGGCACCACTTGTGGGTTACTGTGATGGCACCACGAGTGGTTGAGGAGAAGGCTAGCTTTATCTGCGGCTCTGGAAAGAGGCGTGGAGAAGCTATTGAACGTGGGTTGATGCGGCAGAGGAGTATGGGTCAACGGTAACGTGGGCTGGTAGCTTGTGGAGGTGCCCTAGGCTAAGCCTTGAGCAGTGGTTGGCGGCAGCTACATGGAGGAGTTGCTTCACTGAAAACTCAAGTAGCGACAACACTAACTTGGTAAACTATCAACATGCAGGTTACGTATGTATATATATACACCTTACCATGAGCCCTAGTGGAAATGGGCGTGAAGACGTGCATGGTGTGGATTGTAATCTTTGGTTCTTACGGACTTGGATTTTTGGGCCCATTTCAAAGTATTTAGGCCCACATCTTGGATAGTGTATGGAATTAATAAATGGGCAGGGCCAGTTAGTATAGTCCAAATAATCTTTTTGATTTAACCATATTTTCATGCGTTGAGTATTAACCATCACTAATGAGCCTCGACTCAACTTATAAAATAATCCAACTTGTCCCATAAATTCTTCGGACCAATTCCCACTTGGTTCGTTAAAGATTTTAATCTAATTATCAAACTCAATAAAATCCATACTCTGACAAAATAAATTTTGGGCCCGTATTCTGTTTTAAAATTACTTGTTAAATCTCAAGTGAACTTTTCATACATATTAATCCAAATAAAAAACTTTTTTATGAACTTTGTACTAGACTCAGGTGTTACATGATACGTCTTATAAGTTTGAAAATTAAGGTACTTCTAATTCTAGTACACGGTGAACAGTTTATCATATACTGTATATATATCATTTAACAACTTATGTGACAATGCCAAGTGGCATGCCACGTCCATAATTAACTCTAATTATTTGCCGATTAGCGGTCTACTCTAACATGTCATGCCATGACACATGACACTATTATGTGACATGACAGTTTAGCGGAAGAAAAAATAGATTAACAATTAGACATTATCATGTACAAGCCACGTCAACATTGACTAATTAAATATGGTTGAGTGCCGAATGAATACGTGAATAGTACTGTCCATCATGCACTATTTCCGTGTATTTGGCATTTAAAATGAAAAAACTAATCAACCTAAAGATCAACGCAATCCTTAATAAGAGGATCCACATTCTACTGTATCATCATACTTGAAATAGATCGTCATGGAGATGCCAACTTGCATGTCTGAGTATCATCATTTGCTATTCATGTAGTTTGTAAGAACTAAAAATACAGAGACAGAGATGGCAGGTCACGAAAGTCTGCTAAAAAATATTGTTTAAAGAAACAGTACTCGCGTGGAAAAATATGGTTGAACATGGCATCCATAACCAAAACATTGGAGAAAAC
Source organism: Juglans regia (assembly GCF_001411555.2). NCBI lineage: Eukaryota > Viridiplantae > Streptophyta > Magnoliopsida > Fagales > Juglandaceae > Juglans > Juglans regia. The sequence goes on along the minus strand of NC_049901.1, from coordinate 12,019,565 downwards.
ATCTTTTTTTCACAGCACTTTGAATAAGTTATATTAAACGTCGCTCATTACATACTCAATATTATTAAATGTTGCTAACTTGCAAGTTGCAACACACATGTCGATCGTACGTACTTATGTCTATTCAAACCTAAATTCTAAATTTGTCTAATTAATATATAATATTATTTGAGATGTATATATATTTTGAAAAAAAAAAAGTCACGCTATCAGCCGGCTGGGGTGATCTTATAAGGTCGTACATTTAATTTGAAAATTAAGGGTAGGTTTGGGGGGTGAGATGAGAATTTTATGTTTTGTTTTGAAGTTTAAAATATTAAGTTTTAATATTATTATTGTTTTGAGATTTGAAAAAAGCGTATTTGGATTTGAAAAAATTAAATTGTTTATTATATTTTGTATAAGAATTTAAAAAAAATTTAATGATGAGATGAGATGAGATGAGAATTTTGTATTTTGTTTTAGCCCCCAAACCTGCCCTAAAACGTAGATTGATGATGCACTTGCAATATTTAACTTGAACGGATAGGGTACAATATCGCATGCATGCATGGACCAACCGATGGACAATAACCCATGCATGCATGCATGTATTAATGCGCGAAAAAATTAGTGGTCTTTTATTTATACGTTAATATATACCTTTTATTCTCTCAATATATATATATATATATATATATATACATTTTGTGGCGAAGCATTTCTGCCGAGTAAGTCATGAGAGGTTCTTGTCGGAAATACTATTTTCTCACTGAATATTTTAGGGTTTTTTTGCACCAAATGTAGTCATGGAAAACAACGATATATATGTTGTAGTGTATATATATATATATATATATATATATATATATATGTGTGTGTGTGTGTGTGTGTGTGATGGATCATTTTCACGTTTGGAGGAGAGACATCTCTATATATTTTGGCTTCTAAAATGGAGACAGGGTACATGCATGGCTAGCATAAGTTAGCTTGGTTCATCAAAGCAAACATATATAAATGATCCTGGTCGGAAGTCGTCCTGTCGCACTCTAACGTCGTGTACATTATTATTGATTTTGCCCTCTTTTTATTTATTCTTTAATGATCAATATTATTTCATCATGCGCGCGTAGGGGCATAACCGGTCTGGTCCGATCTAGTTTTAGGTAAAATCTAGGATCGAACCGGTATGTACCAGTTTTGTATTTTTCAAAACTGATTACGTACTGGTTACCCTCCTAAATCGATACTTCCGGTTTTACCCGTTTTTGGTCCGGTCCAGTCTGGTTTTTCGGTTTTTTTAAAATGTAAGTTTCACAATTTGTCATTAAAATTTTTTTTATAAAATTAAAAAAAAAAAATTAATTTAAAAAAAACTGTTTTATACTTTTATTAATATATTAGATTATATAATAGTATTAATATTAGACTATTGATATAATTATAAGTTATATATTAGTATTAGTTAAAAACTTTTAGTGATTTAGTATTAATATTTTATGTAAAAATTTATAAATTATAATAAGAAATTATTTCATATATGAATATATAATTATATATAAAAATTTCACATAAAAATTTATAATTATACATTATATATAAAACTTATATATATTAATATTTAATATATAAAAAATATTTTGTATAAAACTTATATATAAAAATATTTTTTTTATTTTTTTTAATCAACCGGTCCGGTCTAAAAAATACCGAAACCGGCCGGTTTTTACATTTTAAAAACCGGTTCCAGACCGGACCGGTTCAAAACCGGTAAAACCGGCCCGGTTCGGTCCGATCCGGTCCGGACCGATTTTTCGGTTTTCTGGTTTGAGTTTACACCCTTATGCGCGCGCACTATTTGAGATACGTTATCCGTCAGTATTCCGGCCATAGACGAAGTCAATATCAGAGCTCTCGCGGTTGGAACGGAGGAATCATCGAAATCTCTATATTCTGGAGAGATGGATATATTCCTATATGAGTAATGCTACATGCATTCGTGAAATGTATAGGTATCGTACAGTCATTTTAAAAAAAAGTGAGGTTCATAATTAACAAATTAATTTTTTTTTATGTAAATTTCATATTTATTTTTTTTAAGTGATTATATGATGCTTATACATTCATGATTATAAATATTATTTCTCTTCCTATATATGTATGACTTCCTAAACATCGATCATAATTTATATATAGTCAGGAATAAGATTTGTTGATGTCGATTTTTACACAGGCCAGACGGTCGATCGATGCATGATATCCGATGGGTCGACGAAGATAATCTAAACTTAAAAGTAAAAAATTACACAAAGTATGGAATTTACTGTGTAGGATAGAGCTCACTTGGCGAGAAGACAAAGTGACCAAAATCCTCCGAATTACTCGTTACACGAGGGGAAAAAAAAGTAATGGTACATATCACATTTAAGTTTCAATATTTTGATAATCTTATTATATAAATTAGAGTAATGTTAGATACAAATATTACTTATGCAAGTTGCATTGCGCACTCCTTTTAAAAAAGAATGAGATTTATTATTAAAAAATTAATTTTTTTTTTATAAATTTTATATATATTTGTTCATTTTTATCAAAAAAATTACACAATACATGCGACTGAAAATATTATTTTTTATATATAAAATGTGATACTTTTATTATCATTAAATTATTTTTTAAAAAAAAAATCTAAAAATTGATAGAAAATATCACCTCAATAAAATAAAAACAAAATGAAAATTATATGATATATAAAAACTTCCAACAAAAAATGTTGGGATTAAGTGAATGTAATGATAAGACACGCAAAAGGAAAGGTACAGAACGTGGAAGCATGAATACAAACGGAGAGAAAAATAAAGAAATTAGAAACAAATTGATGGTTAATTGTAATGGCCAACACGATGTAATTATTGGGACACCACCACTTATCGACCTTCTTTAATTATAGGAAAATGCTAGATGTCCTGCTGGGGATCTGTTGGGCTCTAGCACTTTTTTATATGTATTTTTTTTTAGTTTTTTTTATATAGATATTTTTAATAATTTTAAATATTTTAAAAAAATAAAATAAAAATTATAATATTATTAAAAAATATTTTTTTAATCACAAAATAGAATAAATATTATATAAAAAATAATATTTATTCTACTTCGTGATTAAGAAAATATTTTTTAATAATTTTTTTTTTTACTTTCTGATTAAGGAAGTGTTTTTTAATAATATTTTTATTTTATTTTATTTTTTAAAAATATAAAAATGACACTAAGGAAACCATTCAGAACGCTGTCAAGCGTAATAAAGAAGGGTTACCTATTTTTGATGAAACTATCGGGATGGCTCAACCTGATGGTATTAACACTTTGATTTAGACCATTTTAAAACATTTCATTGGAACACCATCAAATATAACTAGTCGTGTAAGCGATCAGTTGAATAATATGCGCTGTCATCAGATGTCAGATTATAGATGGTCTTTGGACGGTCAGTCTTCAAAAATAATGTGGTCAGCCTTTCCCTGGCAAATTTGTTTGAAGAGCTCGCTCGCCTCATTCTCTCTTCCTTCTCATTTCTTCTTACCCATTCTCTCTCTCCTTCACCTTATTTTGCTCTCACCCTATTCTGAATATTTTTTAAAAATATAAAAAATAAATTAAAAAAATACACATAGAAAAGTACATGTTAAGCCCAACAAAGCCCAACGAGAGCTGTAGCATGACTATTTTAAATATATATTTTTTAAAAAAAATCGTAATATTATTAAAAAATATTTTTTATAATTTTTTATTTTACTTCGTGATTAAGAAAGTATTTTTTAATATATATATTTTTTACTTTCTAATTAAGAAAATATTTTCTTGATGATGTTTTAAATTTATTTTATTTTTTTAAAATATTTTAAAATATTAAAAAATCTATATAAAAAATTATTTAAATAAAATACATATAAAATAATACTGTATTCCAGCAGGAGCTCCTAGCAGCAACTGTAGCATCACCCATAATTATATGTATAATCCCAAAAACCAAAGCATATATAGGATATCGGCATATTCCGCCGGCCAAAAACAACACAGCTCTGCAATATTGTTCCTGACTCTCACTGAATATTCTCCATTTTTTCCAAGTCATGAAAAATGATAATTAACAATGTCCCCCGTAACGATGTATTTTTTGTCCTTTAGTTAATACAAAAAAAAGTTTAAGCGAATTTGTTCATCAAACTGTACAAATCCTCATAATTAATACAGAGGATGGGAATGCGAGATGCAGACAATTCACACATTCTAAGAACTCAATATATATTTATATATATATATATATATATGAGAAATTTTATTTATAGTCTATAAATAAGGACTATATGTATAGATTTTTTATTAAATGAAAAAAAATATCATTTTAAGAAAAATAATTTTCTAATTTTAAAAATTTTTAAAAATAAAATTATCTAGATTTACATTACAGTCTCCAAATAAAAAATGTACCTAGCATTACTTTATATATATATATATATATATATATTTATATATGTATAAATGCTTGTAATTTGTATGTATAATTGGACCTGTTCCAAAAAAATTACAGGTAAAAATGAATATGCCCTTTTACGAGATCCTAAAGCCATTATTTTAAGAAGCATATTTTTTTTTTAATCATTGGCCTTAGGTTCGACAACTTAGTTGCGCTGTCATCATCGTCACAACATATATTAGCGATGACTGTTGAATAATCTCTTAATAAGTCATTAAGAACAGTCATCAAATGGGCAGGTGATTGGATTTTTTTTAGATCTATGCATCTGGAAGCATCCTAAAACTGAATTTGAATGGTCACCCCAAACATATTTCTACATATTTATCAACATCATTATTGATAATTACAAAGTTATATATATTCAATGTATTGCATTTCATTTATGAAATTTTAATGCTCCTTGCATAACCCCTGCCCATTTAAAACGATCCACATGATGGCTCTATTTTTTATTTTTTATTTTTTTTATGTCATCAGACCATAAGACATTATTTAATATATATATATATATAGTCACAAAAACTATTAAAATATCAATCCAATAAGAACAAAAAGATAATAATATTAGAGTCATTGACATATAAAAAATGTCAAAATATCAATATTTTTTTATAGCAGATGATATGGAAGTTTTTCCATTTTTACATTAATAATATATTCAATATATATATATCAATAAACAGACTAACAAGTATATTTTCTTGAACCAAAAATACATGAAAGGATCACATAATTGAACCAAAAGAAGAGGAATGTTTATAAAAAAAATTAAATTAAATGGCTAATGGACCACTAATCCCATGTTCATCAAGGCGGGTCCACATGACTAATTACAAACTCCAATAGTCCACCATATGCCAACCAGGATGGATCGGACCCACTTACAGAAAACATCCAACTCACATTATAAAGGTGCACAACCCTCCAATCCCAATTTCTCATATTCATAAAATAATAATAATAATAATAATTAAAATATAAAAAATTATATAAAAATAAATTTATAAATTAATATATTTTAATATGATATATCAGATTATAAAAATATTTTTATTATAAAATAAATTTTACAAATTATATAAAATTATATTAATTTATAATCTGTATGTGCATGTATCATTTCTTTATTCACGTGCCTCGCTGTAAATGAAAAGCACACACGCAACCTCACCAAACCACCCCAGCCAGAGGTCCCTCGGTCAAACCGTATGTTTTTTTCACCCACCTAAACAATCTGTCGAAAACTCTTAACAGGCAATCTCCACTTCCCATGTTTCAGTTCTCAAAACCTCAAATCAATCCGAACAAGTTTCCCTTTGTTTTTTTTGTTGTTTTTTTTTTTTTTATCCTCCGTATGATTTTAACTAATTGCAACAGTCAGTAGAACTGTGACCCCCAAAAATTAACAGCCTGTGGCTGTGACCCTCAAAATAAAAAAGGAAAATGGCATTTACAAACAAAAAAAATGACATTTTACTATATATATAATATATATTAGTATTGTGAAAGTTTATTTCTTTGCCGCAGAACAAATGTCGGAACTCGTACACAACAGCCGAATTCTTTCCTTATAAAAAGCCTTCTCTGTTGGCCTTCTACAAGCTCTAGAGAGAGAAATTAGCAAGGAGTTCTGAGTTTTTTTATAGAGAGAGAGAGAGAGAGATGGGAGGGTGTGCGACTAAACCGAAGGTCTTGAAGGAGTCGTCGGCTCCGGAGCCGGTGAAGGAGGAGAAAGCCGGTGCAGCTGAAGAACCGGTTAAGAACGAGAAGGAGGCGGCCGTTGTTGTCGTTAGCGTTAACGAGGAGGAGGCTGAGAAGACTGATAAGAAGGAGGAAGACGATGATCATAAGGTCAAGGAGATTGTTGATGATGACAAAGTTGACGACCAAGATATCAAGCGCCGTTCTCTCAGCCACTTGTTCAAGGAGGTAATCATGTTTTCAAATTTAATTTCCTTCTTTTTCACGAAGTTCCATAAATAAGCAAATAAAGAAATAAAAATCTCTGATCTCATCTGGTTTGACGTTCTTGGAAATGGTTTTTTGTTGCTTCTGACTTCTGTCACGGAAGTGAAAATCCCTCCCGCTTTCGTTCCCTTTTTTGGTTTAAAACTTTCTTTTTTTTCCTTAAACTGCCCCATAGAAGTCTGTAAATTTTAGCTTTTGAAGATTGGCGATCTGTCTGGTTTCTGTTTCTCTAGTTTCTTGGTCCAAGAAACACAAATCGTTGTTGCGTTTTCAAACTAGGTAGTTCCTTAATATGCTTTTATCTGGTCGATCGATTAGTCATTGAATTTCATCTCTCTGGTTCCCTTTGGTTGTCAATAAACTGAACGAAAACGAAAGATCATTGAAAGATTATATTTTCCTCATGCTTTGATCTTCGAATCCTTGTAATAATCTTAAAACACGATGGGCCACAACATTTTCTGGAGTCCCAAACAGAGTGCTAGCTGTTGATTTCGAGAAAACTTCAGCGAAGTTTGTGCTAGTTTATTAATCATTACCATACCCAGAAAAAGAAAATTAATCATTATAACTATACTCCATAGGCGAAGCTGACCCATTTGATCTTTGTGCTTTGCCGACTTCTTTGTCGCCATGCTTATCCAAGTGGGATTTGCGTGTTTTAAGGATTTAATTTATAAAATATATTTTAATTTAAATAATCAAGTGCTGTCATGATTAATTTTATTCACGTCAATTTATAATTAAAATAATACTAAATACAAATTTTAAATAGATAAATTTTATATAAGCATTTTATAAAACAATGAGTCTCATTAATAAAGAATAATTTTTTTTTAGATGAAATCTACTTTTTTACAATGACTTATATAAGACTTGTCTATTTGAGATTTGTACAAATCATTTCTTTTATAATTAATATAATTTTTAATATTTCTTCCCTCAAAGTTAACTTTTAAAAAAAAAAAAAATGTTGTTTGTAATTCGCTATTTTGATGAGACAAGAAAAATTCAATTGTATATGAGTTAATTTTAATAATATTATATAATTATATGGATCAAATCGCTCAAACCTTATCCATTATTTTCATATTAATTGCATATTACGTTTGTGACTAAAATTATCAGTTTTGAATGTCATGTGTCTGGTTTAAATTGTGTAAAGTCTCATATTTAAGTCAACTTTAATATGATCTATTTAATTAAGCGGATCAGTTTTTTTAAAAAAAAAAAATTAATTTATTGATTTTGTGTCAAATTCGCGAGTCCAAAAAAAAAAAAATTTCAGGCCAAGGCCGGCGACGGATTTCATCATGTTGATTGCTTTGGTTAGAATCTTTTAGTGGTAGAGAATCGATATTAGGTATATTCATGATTGAATCACATCTTTGATTTCACGACAAAGAAGCGTGTCCTAGTGTGGAGCCCCACCCGCTTCTTTGGATCCCCATTTGGATATTTTCTGCGCAGTTACGCGGTTGGTTCATGCTGCCGTACCCTTTGTGAAGGGCAAGCCATGAGATCTGTCTGCCTTTTCAAAGCTTTCTTGTGCGTGTCTTCATCTCCTCTTCAACCAAAGTGGGGATTTGTGTTTCATTTTACCATGGGAAGTTGCGCACAAACTTCGTACTTCATTTTAAAATTTTCCATTTAATGCTACCATGCCCTCTAATTTATACCACTCATTTTATCATCTTAATGTGGTACAAACATAAAAGGATAGATGGAATTTCGGATTTTAATCTTCTTCTTTTTGTGTTTTTGGACGTTATTTTATTTTGAATATATATTTTTTCAATTATTTTAATAAGCCAAGCGACACCATTTTGTAGTACCACAATAGATAAAGTGAGTGAAGCGTAGTGGCATTTCTCTTTTGCCATTTTTGAGGTATATTTGAAGTAATATTAGCATATGATAAGTGGAGAGGCAGATTATAAGTAAATCAACTTGGATGGCAAAATTAGACAGATTCAGCAACTCATACTCAATGTACTAAAGCTGGACTTTGAGTGCATTGAAAATGATTGTTGATAAACATGATACAAGGACATGCCCAGTTGGTGGGGACGTAATAAGGCCTGAACCTGGTTTAGGTGAATGTACCAAATTAATTTTAAGACCATTTTGTACTGTTTGTGTTGGGAGTATTATTGATTTGATAAAAATGGGACCCCTTGCACGAGATTTGTCAAGTGGTTGGTGATGACCATTGAATTTCTGATCTTTATTTCCTCAGCTTCAAAATCATATAGTTTGATTTGCAGGCATATGATTTAGATTCTATTTTTTTGTTTGGCTGTTGATTGGTGCACTGTAGAATTTTTAAGACCTAATGATTATATATCACAGGAGATTATTGATGACATTTTCTTCCATAGCCTCTGGAGTAATTCTTTTTGTCTTTTTATTGACTTGCAGAATGAAGAAGGGAAGGGTTCAACTGATGGTAAACCTGCAGTGGAGCCAGTACTAAAACAAGAAGAATTATCAGTGACAAAAGAACCAACAGATGAATCTGAGACCAAGCTTTCGGAGGTTGAGAAATCTGAAATTTTGGTAGAACAGATCGCCGTCCCTGACAATGATGCCCTCGAGAAGGCCGCCGAAACAGAGAAAACAACTGAAACGGCACCAGCTGCAGAGGGCAAAACTGATGAAACATCCGAGGACAAGAAAACACAAGACCCAGATGTTGCTGATGCTCCTAAGGAGGCTGAAACCCAAACCAACGAGAAAACAGAAGAGAAGGCCGAAACACAGGCAGCTGCAGAGGACAAAACAAATGAAACATCCGAGGACAAGAAAACAGAAGACCCAGATGTTGCCAATGAGGCTGAAACCCAAACCAACGAGAAAACAGAAGAGAAGGCCGAAACACAGGCAGCTGCAGAGGACAAAACAAATGAAACATCCGAGGACAAGAAAACAGAAGACCCAGATGTTGCCAATGAGGCTGAAACCCAAACCAACGAGAAAACAGAAGAGAAGGCCGAAACACAGGCAGCTGCAGAGGACAAAACAAATGAAACATCCGAGGACAAGAAAACAGAAGACCCAGATGTTGCCAATGAGGCTGAAACCCAAACCAACGAGAAAACAGAAGAGAAGGCCGAAACACAGGCAGCTGCAGAGGACAAAACAAATGAAACATCCGAGGACAAGAAAACAGAAGACCCAGATGTTGCCAATGAGGCTGAAACCCAAACCAACGAGAAAACAGAAGAGAAGGCCGAAACACAGGAAGCACTTGAAACTAAAGCAGCTAAAGAGGCAAAAAACGATGATGCATCTGAAGAAAAGAAAACAGAAGAGAAGGGGAGTGTTGAAGAAAAAGCCAATGTGTGATGGAAAAGGTCTTCTTGGCACGATAATAGGCGAAAGGTGACAATGCATTTGCCTCTTTATTCTACAGGGAAGGCTGCCCTAGCGATCGCATGATCACAAATAAAGATAAGTTCATTGGTGCATATGGCAACCTATTTAGAGGCGCTGTTTGGAGTTGTTTCTTTTCCTTTTGTTACATGTCATTCTTCTTTCCTCAGTTCTTTTCCTCCCCATCTGTTTTCTTTTTCTTTTTTTCTTGTTCTTTTTTTTGGTTCTTTCGTTTTATCTTTTCTGCATGTAGACATAGATGGGTAATAACTTTGTAGAGGTCTGCTTGTCTTCCTATAAAAGGAATGCTGTTTAAGTTTTTGCTGGCGAATTCGGTAGTCAAAATAATGTGGGGGATAATGTTTGTTAAGTTAGATGGGGTTCAAGCTAATCTGTTAAATTTTTTGTTAGACGAATTTAGAACTCGTACTTACGTAAGAGAAGATAAGGCGAAGGAGACTTCCAAATAGACTTGAGGACTTGCAAATCAGTACTACGTACGTTGGTTGTTGATGTGTGCCATTGAGTGAGGACCAAAAAGGGAGGAGAGAATAGGATCTCCATGGACATACGAGTGTAGAACTTCTTGAACTGGAGAATACACCTGTCAGCTTCCGTTATTTTATTTTATTTTATTTTTTTTCCTAAGCAAGCAGTTTCATAGATAAACTAAGGGTTACATGATATAAGATTCAATAGGGTGAGAGTCCCTAACAATCATCCCAAAGTAAACAAAAAGCAACACCAATGAAAATAAAAATAAAAAAGAGGGATATGAAGCCAAGATTTGGCTCCCACCCATTTTTTCACTAAAGGAAAGCCGCTTGAAGCAATTTTTGAATAGTTTGATAAACAGACTATTAAACTGCGACTAAAAGTCATAGTGAGATTGTGTGCTGCAGTTTGTTTGTATGGACTGATAGTAGGAGTCTTCCACGACCGCTTTATCTTGATTATCGGTTAGAGAAAGCATAAACATAGGGACATAGCAATTGGAGGACGAGTCGATACACTAGCAGAGGACCAACACTAACTGTGGTGTCGCATGTGGGTCACACGACACTCTAGGAAGAAAAGTGGTGGTCGCATTTGAGAGAGCCGAAGCCACTGATCTCAGTGGTGTCGCTCGTGGCACTTGCAGACGCTCATTGACATGGTGGCGCGTGATCCTCACGCGTTGCTCTTTTGAGCAGTTTTCTTCGACCATCCGACATATTGGCAGTTGGAGAATCTACTAGTGTGGCACGTGGTGGTCGTAGGGGGCCGGTAGGCAGTAGATCGGCGCTTCTTGGTGTTATGGACATAAAACACCGAAATAAATGGAAAAAAAAAATACTATAGACAACTCTGGCATTGGCCGGACAGAAGGAGGGAAGAGGAGCCGAAGCTCAAACCCACCTCTGGGTGGAGCTGGGTAGAGAAGGATGCCGACGGTACTTGGTAGAGAGAAAAAGGCTCTAGAGATTTCTTGCGTTGTCACCTTCCGTTGTTTATTCGTGTGCTTTGAAGAGATAGTCCATCCAAGCCCCATGGCAGTGTGCACGGGGCAAAAGACCAATTTCAGCCCCCATATGGGCTTTGCTATCCAGCTGCCTACACCACTCACTACATCTATTTTATTTTATTTCTATTTAACTAATTGAATTTTTCGACTCATCATCCTTGCGCCATATACTTGCTAATAGAAATATATATCTTTATATATATTATATATATATATATATATATATATAAGATCGAAGTAGGTGTATGATATAATGATGATGAATATAATTTATCTATTTGATATATGTCAAATGCATTGAAACACACCCAAAGGGATGCATAGCAAGTTTTTTGTGCAAGAGATTGATAATTACCGAAATTTTCAAGATTTAAAAGAAGAGAATCATCTTAGCATTGGGGCACAAGGAAGGGGGAATCCATTGGGCCATCATGGAGTCCTGGGCAAGGATCAAGAGGCAGTCTATGGGAGTCATGACTTTGACCGTGAAACATGTGTACATTCTACATCATTCGTTTTTGGGCCATGTATGTTGAAATTGGACTACATGATCAGTGAGCACCGAACAGACCCTGTGCTTGTACATACATATAAACGTCTGAACAAGTGTGGAATACGGGAGCATTTAATTTGACATTTCGTATTATTTGGATGTTGAGATAAAATGAGATGAAAAATTTATAAATAATATTAAAATAATTTATAAATAGCAATGAAATAATTTAATTTAAGATGTTTTATGATATGTGTTAGAAAAAAATAATAATGTGTTAAAAAAAAAAGAAGTGAAGTTACTTATAAAAAAAGAAAAAAGGAATTTGATGTTAAGATTTTGGGTAGCATTAAGAACTTGGATTTCGTATACAAACTCTGATTTTTTTTTTTTTTTTTTTAGGTATTTCCTTTGGGTTTCTTTATATGTATTCGATAAATTCATTTGATTTTCTCAGTATCCAAACAAATGACAAGTAGAAAAACTTAGAGTTGATAAAAATAATAATAATAACTGACACAAAATCGAAAATTAAAGAGGACTTATGATGAGGAGAAAAATTTTTAAAAATCTAAAATAAAAAATAAAAAGGTTTTCCTTTCCTTTCTCTCTCTTCTACTGAGGAAGAAATCCAAATAAAGCAAAAATTTCTCATACAGGACGAAGAATAAAGAGGACTAGAAGAGGGAAAAGTGTTAACAAGACACTATAATTAATGAATAAATATCTTGAGCCCACTCTTTGTTATGAAAACGATAATATAAAAGTAAAAGTAAAAGTAAAGAAACAATCAATCACATAACACAAATATTTACGTAGTTCGGCGATGTGATTATGTCCACAGAGTTGTAAGGGATCTTATTCTCTTTAGAAATGTCAAAGTACATTATGGGGCAAAATTACAATACTAAAAAAACCATACTATTTATAACATACATATTCATAGGGTTACCTGGCAGAAGTCATAATTTTTCACTTATCGAGTTATTCACTCGAGTGAGATGTCAAGCGAACGCACTGTCTGATCTTCGCTCAAGCCAAGTGAAGACCGACACTCGAGTGAACTCTCTATCTGGTCTTAGCGAGAGTACTACATTGAACAAGAGTCGAGCGAATTCTCGGCTTCCTTCGCTCAAGTCATGAACCAGGCTCGACAAAACTCAACAATTCTCCCATTTGGGGACTGGAACGACCAACATATCACCATCACCTCATAGCCTCGTCTTCAAGCTAGAAGGCCAATTGAAGTTGTGCACAACTTTTGTTTCTCAAGCGTAACATCCTTTGATAACATATCAATAGAGTTCTTACTTCCACAAATCTTCTCAAGTATCAACTAGCAGTCATCAAGTAAGGACTGAATGAAATGATACCTAATCTAAATATGTTTAGTCCTGGAATGAAATGCAGGATTCTTGTCAAGGAATGTGGCATGCTGATTGTCACTGTAGAGAGTGTCATTCTCATTCTTTTTACCCAACTCCTCCAAGAAACTCAGTAACCAAATCATCTCATTTGAAGCTTCTGACACGACAACATACTCAACTTTTGACACGACACAAAAACATACTCAACATACCAAATCATATCATTTGAAGCTTAGAACCCAAAGACACGGCAGTACCACCCAAAGTGTATACAAAGCATGTGGTACTCTTTCTACTGTTAATGGCACCAATTAAGTCAGCATCAACATAACCCTGTATTTTCAGACATGTTCCAGTGAAGCACAAACACGTTTCTGAGGAGCCTCTCAAGTACCTCAAAATCCACTTCATCACCTCCCAATGTTATCTTTCTAGGTTGTTCATGTACCTGCTCACAACTCTCACTATTTGGGCAATATCTGGTCTCGTGCATACCATAGCATACATGAGTGAACCAATAGTTTAGGCATAGGGAACTTTACTCATGCATTCATGTTCCTCCTCTAACTTGGTGATTGATCCATTTTAAGTCTGAAGTGACTGCCCAATGGTGTCTCCACTGGTTTGGCCTTATCCATGTTTGAATCTACAGAGCATTCTTTTCACATACTCTGCCTGTAAAAGCCTCAACGTGCCCTTGACTCTATCTCTAATGATCCTTATACCAAGGATTTTCTTTGTAACTCCCAAATCCTTCATTGCAAACTGTTTTGACAACTGCATTTTTAGATTATTAATCTTCTCAATGCTAGACACTGCAATGAACATATCATCCACATACAACAACAAAATGATATAGGAGTTTTCAAAGTACCTAACATAGTAGCAGTGGTCTACCTGTCATCTGATGTACCTTGAACTACACATAAAATGCCAAATTTCTTGTACCACTGTCTAAAAGCTTGTTTAAGGCCATACAAGCTATTCTTCAGTTTGCAGACTAAACTCTCCTCCTTTTGTACTGCAAACACCCCAGGCTGGTGCATATAGAAGTCTTCTTCCAAATCTCCATGAAGAAAGGTTATCTTCACATTTAGCTTCTCAAGATTCAAGTCTTTTGTAACCACCATTCCCAATACCAACTTGACGGTCGTGATTTTCACCACAAGAGATAAGATCTCAAAGTAGTCAATGCCGCTCTTCTACTGAAAATCTTACAACAAGTTTTGTCTTGTACCTCTTATTGCCATTGTGTTCAGTCTTCATCCGATACACCCACTTGTTGTGCATCCCTACTGGAAGCTCTGTCAACTCCCATGTCTGATTCCCTAACAAGGAATCCATCTCATCCTTCATGACTGACTCACACTTGCTCAAATTCTCGTCTTGTAAGGTTTCCTCATAACTCTGCGGCTCACCACCATCAGCCAGCAGAATGTCATTCAAGGTGGGTGAGAATCATTGCGGGGGTCTAATGGTCTTGGTAGACTTGTGAACTACAACTGCGGGTGTGGACGACTCTAGATCTAACTGCAAAATAATAAGAATGGGCACACTGGGCCCACTCTCCCTGTCACTCATGCCCTACTTTGCATTGTAACCTTTGGTTGGTCATCCAAGCTCACGACCTCAAACTCCTAAGTAGGGGTACTACCCGCCCCCTACGAGGTGAGGGGTGGGGTGGGAGTGGGGTTTTCATCTTCGTCACCTGCCCCAGTGGGTGGGGTGCGGGGCGGATTCCCAATCCGCCCCGCCTCCATTTACTTAAAAAAAAATACTACATTTTACTTGATTTAAAAATTATTTCTAAATCTAAAAGTAATTAAAAATACATTTCTATACCCAAATTATAAATTTAAATTTTGAAAATATGACTATAATTTAAAAACTATGTAATTTTTAAATTTGTTAGTGCATATTTTGTATAAATTGTAGTGTATTAGTTTTTAAATTATGTAGATTTTAAATTTACCAGTACATATTTTGTAAACAAGTCTAACAAATTGTAATATATATTTATATATACACAATTTATAAAATATAAATATATATTTATGTTTATATATAATATATATATATATATAAATGTAAGCGGGGGCGGGGTAGGGCCTTCCCCGCCACCTACCCCCGTTAGGGACCCTAGATGCTGGGCGGAGGGCCCGCCCCCGCATGGGTGGAGCAGAGTTGCTCACCCCGCCATGCTGGGGCGGGGCGGACGGGGACGAGGCAGTGGATTTGTGGTAAAAAACACAACCAAAAGTTTTGAGATGAAAAGTTTAACCTTTTTTTGGCTCCAAACCTCCTCAAATAGTCTGCACTCCAATAGAATTGATGGCCCCCGATTAATTAGATAAATGACACTGCTGACTGCATATGCCCAGAATATCAGTGGTAACCCAATGTGCAGCCTCATTTATGGTCATGTTCATGCGCTCAACAACACTGTTCAGTTGTAGGGTCTAGGGAATGGTCTTCTCCATTCTGATATCGTGCACTGTGCAGTACTTCTTAAACTCTCCATAAATGTATTCCCCACCATTTTTCAGACCTCAAGCATTTCAACTTCAAGCCTGTCTCTGTCTCAACCAGAGCTTTCCATTTCTTGAACACATCAAACAAATTAGATTTTAATTTCAAGAAATAAACTCATACCTTCATATTATAGTCGTTGATGAACAAAAGGTAGTATCAAGAGCCTCTAAGGAATGGCACCGGGGAAGGCCCCCACAAGATTGTGTATACTAGTTCCATCTTTCTTGATCTCCATGCTCTATCATCCTTCAAGAAACTAGTATTTTTTTGCTTTCCCAGTATATAGCTCTCACACATGTCCATTTCAACTAACTTCAGCTCCAATAGATTACCCTTTGACAAAAGTTCCTTCATGCTCTTCTGACTTATGTGGCCAAGCATGTAGTGCCATAACTCTGTTGTACCCTATGCTATAGTAGTAGCAATTATGTCACTCGATCTCAATGTTTTGTACAGAGTATTAAGGTTTGTTTAAGGAGTGAGATGATATGAAAATTTTGTGAATATTAGTAAGATAGTTTGTGAATAGTAGTGAGATTGGCCTATGATCTGAACTTCTTCCAATTAATACTTCCACCCAATACTCTCTGAACATTTGTGACCAACATGGGTTAGCCACTGCCCTGTCCAGCCTTTCTTTTGTGAAAGTTTCATATTCGTGTTTGTTGCTCCATATGTATTTATTCACTTTCCATCCTATGTCTGAAAGCTTTTTCTTCTCAAGTACTGATATGAAACCCTCCATTTATTTTTCCTATCTCGGCTTGCCACCAACCTTCTCATCGTGAGCTAGGATTTCATTAAAATCCCCTATCAGACACCACCCTTGATTGCCTCTTGGCCTTAATGTTAAAAGCAAATCCCAAGCTCCTAAAAGCAAATCTCAAGCTCCTACCATTTTGCTAGTTTTAGGCTGACCATGGAAACCTGTCAGCACCCACCTTTCATTCCCTTCTCCCTCTGTGATCCAGGCACTTATATGCCTCTAAGTGTAGTTCATAACTTCTACGTTAGCCATACTATTCCAGAATAGTGCTAAGCCACCCCTTTTCCCAACTGGCTTCACCACAAAGCAACCTTCACAGTTGAGCCTCTTCTTCAATCTAGTACACTTCTCAGCTCTTAACTTAGTCTCCATTAAGAAGACTAAGTCGAGTTTCTACTCATCCACCATATGGTATAGGTCTTGAACTGCCCGAGAGTTCCCAAGCCCTCGATAATTCAAATTCAAAGTTTTCATAGTAGTTACTTGATGTGAACCTTCCACACTTTCATAACTGCTCAGCCTACCTTTTTTATACTTCAAACTCTCTGCCTCTTCATCCTCCTCATTATCTTTCATTCTTTCCCGAGTGATACAACCACCAGATCTGCCTATACCCTCCCCTTTATATCTAGCTCTTTTCTTCTATTTGCCCTTTGCCTTAGACATTTCTCTTTACTCCCCTTAACAGTTGACCCTGGGACTTCCATTAACTTCTTTATCTCAATGGGCATAATCCCCTTACTTCTTGCCACTTCCTCTTCTTCTATCCTTCCTCTCCTTACCTCTATTAATATTTCTTTTTCTTTCACAGTATCTAATAGCTTAAAATTCATAGCTAGCTTTTCAACACTCTTACCTCTCCCATCACTACTCTCATCCACACCCCCATCTTCAATGTCCACCCTTACTAGATTAGAACTCACATCTTCAATGTTTTTCTTTCTCTCATCCTTTTTATTACCTGCTGTTATTACCTCAGCTTAAGATACCCACCCACCCACCCCCTCTTCTATATTTGTAGGGTAACTATCTGCACCCATATTTATATCTGTAGAGCCCTTTTTTTTTTCATTATAGTACCTGTTCTTTAATCAGCCCTGAGCCATGTCCCATACTGAACATTCCCTTCCTCTTTCCCTTCACATCCTTTGAATCCATGAATTAACAGCCACATGAAAAACATAGCCTAGGCAGCTTCTCATACCTTGATTAAATGTGAGTCAAATAGTCATGGCCTCCCACTCCATACACGTTGCTTATCAACTTGATTAACAAATGTTATGGTGAAAACATTCCTACCAAGTTCCACAAATTTTGCTAGCTTACTTACTATCCATACTTTCATCATCGTGGACTCTGTCACTTCCTTGTTGTTACTCCTTTCCATATAGACCTTCCCTACCAGACTACATTCATCTTTATATATGATTTCTTCCGTCACTCTCTCATTGATTTCTATGGCCTCACCCTTATCCTCCGTTAGGCAAAGCCTCTCCCATTTCTCTTCTATTTCATTAATCTCTTTCACTAAGCTAAGCACCTTCTTCTTCGCCTTCCTTTTGCATTATCCACAAACAACTTTTTTGGTGGCAACGCTGCCCCATAATCCGCCTCCTCCGTGTCCCCACCATACTCATCTACCACTCCCCACCATACTCCTCTACCACTCTGTTACATTCTCCCCTCAATTCTATTAGAATCTTTTATGGTTCCCACAACTCCACCTCAACCTTCCATTATGAAGGAAGTGAGAAGACTTTTTTAGAATCCGAATATATGTTGGGAATTGATAGACCCACACCTGTCACCTCCAAATAATAGAAGGCAAGGAATTAAACATATAACATGCATGCATGCGTATGCTTTCCAAGTTTACAAGTTAGGAAAGGTTGCTTTAAAAAAAAAAAAGTTAGGAAACGTACGTCCAACATGTTTTCTATGTACAAAAACTTGCATCGCATGCAATTACTGGGAGAGGGGCCAACTGATTCACGCGTTTAAAAGTAAACTTACGAGGGGCGGCGTGTCTACGACTACAACCTCCCCCTGTTTATTAATTCAACTTTCAGGACCTTCTAAATTATGAGTAGGACCAATATATATATATATATATATATATATTGGGACAGTGCTACAATTTGCTCTCTTTATTTTAATCTACATGAGGTTCTTAACTGTAATTGTTGCCAACAGAAACGCTCTAAAACCAAGGCTCGGAAGTCGGAAGTGGTAAAAATATAAAGAAATTTTTTATTTATATCTCTATATATACACTATATATTACATTTTTTTTCTCTTATTAAATGTGTAATATATGAATAATGAATAGAAGAATTTAATAAATTTAAGAAGAATAAAATAAAATAAAAATATTTTAAAAAAATATATATATTATATAATGTGTGAAAATGATGAATAATAAAACTCAAAATATAATTCATTATAACGTGACATGCAGAGTGATATCTGTCTTTGTTCTTAAAAGTAAAAGTAATAAAACAATGTTTGTCTCAAAATACATTCGTCATCCATGTAATTTTTTTTTCTATTTGTGGTAACTCCACGCATTTTTTTTAAAAAAAATAAATAAATATAAAATTTATATAAAAAAAAATTAATTTTTTAATTATGAATCCTATTCCTTTTGAAAAAAAATATGTGGCCTTGCACAACTTATAAATATATCAGAGCTACTAAAATCACGTGGAAATTTTATGTGATTTTGACCGAGAGAAACACTAGTCTCACATAAAAATGGGTACCGAATTGTGTTTTTATTTTTATTTTATTTTTTTATTTGATGGTTAATGAATTTTTTCTTTTAATAATTTTGTAAATTTTATTTTATATTTTAAATTTAAAGTGATTTAAAAAATATTTAAAAAAAAATAAGAAAAAATTTGCACTCATCGGTACACATTTTTTAATGCGAGTAGCACTGCTCTTTGAACAGATTATGTGAGACTTCTTATATTGGAAAATGATTCTATGTCTCTTTAATTTGATCGTTTATGTATTTTATTTTATTTTTTAATATTTATTTTTATTTAATAATTAAAAAAATAATTATTAATATATTGATATTTTTTTATTTTTTAAAATAGAAAGGACAATTTACACGAGTAGCAACAAGTAGGCAAACTTAGGTGGGACAGTGCACCACCCTCTTATAGATAGTCTCTTTCATTGTCAATCCACTTCATGACTTATCTCAGTCAGTCCTTAATTTGGTAATGCTATTCGTCATTAATTAACGAGGGTTGCCTGATCTGGTTCCATGCAAACTATGTACATTCGTGTTATTAATTACTGATGTTGGCGGTCGGCCCAAGGTGTTTTCGCTAGTTCGCCTTCGATTGAGATGCATATTATTTTTTTTTTTTTAATAGGAGATGCATTATATATATATCTATATATATATATATATATATATGCATACCATTATTTTGGTAAGGGTCGGGAGAATACTCCTGAGCAGCATATAGGAGGGGCGGAACTAGTAGCACAAATATAGAAATAAGAACAGATGACTGAATAGGACTAGATAGTAGATAATTGGAAGTAGTGGAAAATGAAAGTAATGCAGAAAGTAAGAAAATAATGCAGAACCAAATATTTAGAACTGGTGAATAATGAAAATAACAGGACCAGATAATTGGAACTAGTAATAATAAAAATAAATTGAAAGCAGGACCAGATGACTGGATAGGACCAGATAATTGAAACTTATTAATAATAAAAATAAATGGAAAACACTTAATAAGAGTAACAATATTTATTCATGATGAAAATAATTTACAAATATAAATTTTAACAAAACGTGTAAGGATTTTCTGGAGAAATCCGGATAGTATGAAAGGGAGAAAGGAGAAATAGGTAGTAAAGGAAGAAGAAGCTATTCCGAAAGAAATGAATCCTAAAACCAGTGATCTTCTTCTGAATCAAGGTTTCCTATTTTATAGATAAAGAGGGCACCAATTACAATTATTAAAGCGATAAAGTGAATAGTGAATAGAAAATAGGAAATGGCTTTCTCAGCGTAAATTGCTGGAGAGTCATTTCTAAGCACTGAAAGTAGCATGAATCTAATAGTTGGAGACTAATTAGTCTTAAAAAGGATGGTAGTCTCTCTTCAACCCATGTCGAATCAAGTGAGGAGGCCAATTAGTCTTTAGGACGTACCGCCTTCAACAGTTCTTGTCAGTTTGTGCCAACGAATAATTCATCTTCAGATAACCTTAAGGTATCTTCTGAATCATGTCTAAATATATTGTTGTATAGGTCAGCAACTGAAATTTCGGATGATGCTTCCAACTTATTAGCTTCATCAAAATTGTCTTTTTCAATGGATTTCTTTAACAAATAAATCAAATCTTTTTTATTAAGCCCTTCAAGAATATTATTCTTTTTAGACTTTTCTGATTTATCAAATTTAATAGTTACAGAAGAGGAAGCAACAACTTTTTCTCTCTATTTAGTATTCTCAGTAATAGTGGTCGCTTGGATCAGTGGGTATCCAGGTAATGTCGATTGATGAACAATAACAGGGATTTTCTCAGTATTTTTAAGATCTGGAGCAGTCTGGATATCTATCTCACCATTTGACAAAGAAAAGTATTGAACCAACATGTCACAATTTCTCTCATAACTCCATTTTAGAATCCAAGGGACATCCAATTTTAAAACAATTGCATTAGCAAAACCTTTAATAGATGTCTGAAATTGTTCAGGAAAAACTTTAGGAATGGGGCCAAACTGGTTCCACCATTTTAAGAACCAAATGGAAAATTTGCCTTTAAATTTCTTATCAAAATTAAGAAATTAGAAGTGACACATGTTGTAGTCTGAAACAACATGAATTTGGACCAGGCATCAATGTAATCATAATAGCAATAAATAATTTAAGAATTTATAAGTCTTTTTGAAGTAAATGAGTGAGTATCTCAGTCTTATTCAATAATAATGTTCAAAATGTAAGTATTGTGATAAATCAATTTTGATTTATCAATTTTATCATAAATGAGTTTAATAACAATGTATTCTGTTTTGAGCAGAATACTAAAATAATACTAGAGGTTTTTGGCCGGATTCTCAGGAATCTAGTAAAAACCTAGAGCAAAGGAAAATAGCTGGAAGCTATTTTGAAGGGGTCTGTATATATCGATCGATTAGATTTAATATAAAACGGATTTTGGGAAAAAAAAAAATTTAATATACTCAGTTTTCGAAGCAGAGGAATACTGAGTGGATTTAGCAAAAGACATTGGTTTAACATATAGGTCATAAGGGGTAGCAATAGCTGAAGCAAATGGAGCAGATTTAACAGTAGGGATACTCCCAAAAGTAGTAAACCTATTAGCAATCTCTAGTGGGGAAGCAGACTCATTTTTAATGAGCTTGAGATCAGGAATTGGTGGAGGTGGAGCAATTATATTTCCTCTATCTTTCTTTTTGCTCATGGTTGCTGCAAGAATTCACGAGTAAAAAAATCAAGAATTGAATTATCAAAAGTCAAAAACACTTAATATAGCTTGTAATCGGGCAAAAATATGTTTTGATGTAATATTTCAAAATCTTTTTCTAAAACATATTTAACACTTTTGCAATCAATGCGTAGTAAGAATTCTTTGTTTAACAAATTACTTTGAAATTTTGAAATGCATAGTACTATAGATAATATTTCTTTCTTAATAGTACTATAATTAAGTTGTGCACTATTCCATACTCCAAAATGGAATCGAACAATTTTGTTCGAATTAGCCTGGTAAAACAATTTGTTTCAGAATGCCACTATAACCAATGTCAGAGGTATCTGTATCAACGATTTTAAAAGAACCAGAAGTAGGGATACCAAGACACAGAAGAGTCTTTACATGTGCCTTAATTTGTTTAACAAGAGTATTATGAATTTCGGGCCAAGAAGGAGGATTATTGTGTAGTGGGCTATATTGTTTCCTCATATTTTGATAGAATTCGATAACATAATTGAGAGAACCAAGGAATCTCTGGAACTGAGTTTTATCAAGAACAACATCAAGAAATTGGATAACCTTGTTGATGGGCCGAATTTACTTTCAGAAATATTATAACCAAGGACTTGGTTTGAAACAATTTAATCTTTTTAGCAGAAACAACAAGACCATTTAGTCTAATGATATCCAGAAACGATTGCAAATATTTTCAGTGTTCATCAATAGACTTGAAAATTTTGAGAACATCATCAATGTAAACAATGTTGAAATGAGTGAATGAATTGAAGATATCATTCATAATATTTTAGAATTCACTAGGATCATTTTTAAGATCAAAATGCATCACATTCCACTCGTAGTGTCCAAATAGATAGTAAAAACAGTCTTATACTTATCTGACTCATTAATCTGGATTTGTCAAAATCCTAACTTTAGGTCAAACTTGGA
Source organism: Juglans regia (assembly GCF_001411555.2). NCBI lineage: Eukaryota > Viridiplantae > Streptophyta > Magnoliopsida > Fagales > Juglandaceae > Juglans > Juglans regia. The sequence goes on along the minus strand of NC_049901.1, from coordinate 11,996,625 downwards.
GAAGGCAACTGCATCAAATAACCTATGAATTAAGTCATTCTTGTTGGGGATAGGATATTTAATCCATTCTAAGATTTTGTTTAAAGATTTGTAGTAAGTAACTAGGCGAGGTGTCCCTCACTCAATTTCTGCATTTTTCTAGACATTAAAAAGTAACACAAGACCAAGGAGATTTAATAGGCCTAATAATTTGTTTAGAAAACAAATCATTGATTTCATTTTTACAAAATTCTAAAATCTCACTATTCATTTGAATATGTCGAGTTTTAGTTGGAATGTTTTTCTCACAAAAATCTTTAATATAAAGTAAAGAAACAACATGTTTCTTCCTATGCCAAAAGGCATTTGGAAGATCAGAACAAATATTATCAATCAGTTTTTAATGAAAACCACTGATTTTTTATTGAAACAAAGTATTAGAGAGTTGTTTTGAAATCTTTTTTAATTTGATTTTCTGTTGTAGGAAATTCAAATATTTTGTTTTTTCAGAAAATAAAAATTTCAAATTTTATCAGTATCAATTTTAAATTTTGAAGTAAATTGAAACTTAATTTTTTATCCAAAATGACGAATAGTAATACCATTTTTCAGAAAGAATGGATCGGTGGTAATCCATCCGACAACATGCACCTGACTTGGGTGTACGTGGAAATAGAACAGAACACGCCCATACTTTTTGGTATTCTAGGTCCGTATGCGTCATACGCCATGCCATCTAGCCAATGGCAAAGAGCCAATAGACAGGCGGCCGGTCAAATACAATGTCTTATTAATAGCTTTCGCAACTCCCTCGATCCTGGTCTGGTACCATGCATTTCAAATTTTCATTACTCAGTCGCCGGAGTTAATTGTATCCACTACGTTTTTGGAGCCACTTGATTTTGAAGACAAACCACTTTTAGCAACAACCCATTGGAAGTCATCGCTTTCTTTAATTTTCTATTTAAATTCCCTCCATATCCTCCCTCCATGAAAGAAACTTTGTGTTAATTAATCTTCTTCTGATCTTCGTCATCTAGTAGTACTGCATCTTCACTTTCTTCTTCAATTTGTTTCTTTTTCATCTTCCTAATTAAACCATGGAATTTGAGAAACTCATGTTGAGAGAAGCTCTTAGTGCTCAAAATATGAACCATAACCATAGCAAAACTGGTAATGGGAGCACCGGAAGCGCACTTAAACCGAGCAGTACTTCTCGGCCTCCCGGTGATCTTTGCCACGGCTCTCAAGCTGCCTCCAGGACTCTGGAGATGGGTCTGCCAAGGAACGAATCGGCGGATAGAAAACTATCCTGGCTGCGCTCTCAAATCATCGGGGGCGATGCAGAAATAGATTCTCCATTCGGGAAAAGAAGACTCACCTATGCTGATCACACTGCCTCGGGTCGATCTCTTCGATACATCGAGTATTTCCTCATCAACAATGTCCTTCCTTCCTATGGTAAATTAGCATTATTATTTTTTTTTAATCATTATCATTCCTTTGATTAGGATCTAATTGATTTGTTGCTCAAATTCGTAAATTGGCTAATGGAAATAAAAAAAAGGTTTGAAGTAGTCAACTTTTAGCTTGCTAGCTGCTTCCAAGTCCGTCATTTCTATTCGAGATAATATTATTTTAATTTGTTCATGTTTGACTTGAATCTCATCGCCTTCGTGACTTCTTCATGTGAAAGAAAATGGGTGAATCCATCGTTATCTATCAACCGTTGCATTTCTTTAATTAGTTCCTTAATTTCGCTTTCTGGTTAAATGTTTTGTTTCAAGCATTGGGAATATGCTGGTAAAACTTCCCCCCCTCCTCATGATGTGTAGGGAACACGCACACGAGTGACAGTTATGTGGGGCACCGGACGACAAAAACAGTGCATGAAGCAACGAAGTACATCAAGAAATGCTTAGGTGGTGGAGAAGACGATGTGCTCTTGTTCTGTGGCTCGGG